>NC_090944.1:72802513-73104085 GCF_040807025.1 Struthio camelus | reverse complement strand
AATTCTGCAAGATCTTGTTGCAACTAGAGGATGTGATACTTCACTATGCTTTGTTCTCTCTATAGCAACTGCAAATGGGTCAGATACCAGTGCAACCTAGCATGGAGTACTTACAGGAAGGCAACTGCCCTCACAACGGTGCTTTATCCTCACCTGAAGAGCTCCCATGCATGATGCCTTTTACGACAGTACTAAGTGCTGAAGCCAGGAGGTATTGTGCAACACGTTACTCAGTGGTTACTAAACCTTGAGGAGCCTCTGGATCTGTTACAGGCTTTATTAGAGGCTATCAGTTTGGATGTCCTGGTTTTAGGCATGTTCCAGCCCCATGTTCCAGGGCCATGTAATTATTTCAGGTATGTTATGGTTGTTCCCCATACCAGCATGAAGTTTCACAGAATCACAGAATGGCTGAGGATGGAAGGGACCTCTGGAGATCATCTAGTCCAACCCCCCTGCTCTAGCAGGGTCCTCTGGAGCACATTGCACAGGATTGTGTCCAGATGGCTTTGGAATATCTCCAGGGAAGGAGACTCCACAACCTCTCTGGGCAACCTGCTCTAGTGCTCTGTCACTCTCACAGTAAAGAAGTTTTTCCTCATGTGCAGACGGAACTGCCTGCGTTTCAGTTTGTGCCTGTCTTGTCCTGTTTGTTTTGAGCCATGCTCTAAGTCCATGACTGAGAGAGTCTGGGTTAAGGCAGTCTGAGAGAAGTGCTTTGGAGAAAAAGGGGATGCTGGCAAGAAGGTTGAACTGTCTGGAAGAGAGGAAGGAGGTTGAGGGCCAAATACAGGCAGAGCAAATACTGGCTTTGTTCAGTGGTAAAGTAAATTCATTTTCAGCAGGTCGGGGTTCAGGGAGAGCTCAGAGTGGGTACAGATATGCTGGGAAGCAGCGCATTGTGAAGGAGGAGGTATGTCCAGGTACCTTGGTGCAGGAGTACTTTGGTGTTAGGTACTTGGTGTTCCACTTTATATGGCTTGTAAGGCTTCTTACCTTGTATATGGAGAAACAATTATATGGTTGAAAGTCCACATGATTCAGTGCTACAACTAAAATGGACAAGATGAAACAAGAGTAGAAAATAAGCCAAGTCTGCAATACAGTGAGAGTAATTCTAGACTGATTGTTGAGGGAGAAAAACCGGGCACGTTTAGGCATAAAGTTAGAGTAGTGCTAGACAGATTAAATGGAAGCGTGCATTAGAGTTTTGTAATAGAGACACTGAGGGTGATTTTTAAGGCCGAAATGCAATTTACACTTCTGAGCATCTGCTTTGCTGTGTCATAACACTGTGGAAACTGGGATGGGGGAACTCTAAACCTAATCTCTGGTGCCTGTAAATCTTGTTAACAGGATCTTTTCATTCCTACAGCTGTCTCAACCACTGAGAGGTGAGAATATTTTTTTGCTGTTCTGAGGCATGATGTTTCACATATTCTGCACAGTATCTACTGAGCAACAGGATCATAAAATGCAAAGAAATTCTTCTGAACGTCTATTTCAACTGCTGGAATAAGAAGCAGTGTTGTCATTGTGCTCTCTGTTAGTACTCGTTTCTGCTAGTGAACCGATGTCCGACCAGTAATCCACATTAATTGAATCTTGGTCATGTATATGTCTGCTGGAAAGAACGGACATTGATTATCACTTCATTTTGGTGCAAGTGAGTGTCTATTCAGCACTGTCTAATAAACCCACAATGCTAATCAAAAACTTTATGGAGATGTTAACATATAACCTTCACCTGGAGAAATAATGTTTTTATCTCTGTGGCCATATTTACAACAGCAAGTAATTCTGTATGAAAGGAGCAGATCAGTAGACTGAGGCAGATGAATCCCCAAGTAATATATCTAAACTATTGATGGTTTGGGTATTTTACTCCGGACTAGATTTAACCAGGCACCCTGATATCCTCACCTCACATGTGGTTTGAGGCCATCTGAAAGTCCCTGAAAGTCATCTTAAGATCACTAATTCAGCCATCTATTGTCTATGTTATGGACTAGAGTGAATTTGGTTCCCGTGTGGACGGAGGAGAGCTGGATGATCTCTCTCCTAAGAGCATCCAGTTTGAAGGTGCTAAAAACATGCTGCAAACTCAACTGACATATGGTAAGTCGGAACGATCGGAACGTTCCCTTTAAAACGGCACTGCTGCTCTGAACCAAAACGGCAGTGTAGACACAACCAGGGCTGTTTCTGGTGAACACAGCAAGGGCTGGATGTCAGGGTCTAACACTTCTAGTGTCTAACTACATGCCGTTTTGTCCTTGAATCATTAAAAACTCCACAAGCAACAAATATGTCTGTCTGCAATATTGCCTAAATCATCTCTTAGATCACTATGGCAGTTAATCTTTTCTTTTCCTTCTAAAATACTTGTCATGACACAATTGTTAGTTCATGTGCCCTCAGGATGTTTCTTAGACTGCTTTTCTAACCTGTTAGCACAAAAAACCTTCTCTTTTGAATCTTTGAACACAGGGGTGTGCTTATATGAGTCATACATACTCTCTTGTTCTGCAGCATTGTACATTGATTGGAGTTATTCTTTAATTTAAGAAAGGCTAACTGACCATGCCTTCAAATGCATTCATTGCCTTTGCTTGCCTACCCTTAGAGACCCAGAAGCTGATTTTGGAGGAGTGTGGAGCAGTACCAAGTCTGTTCATAGCACTGGTGGCCATACGGTTTTAGCTCTTGTGAATATTACTGACTACTCTAAACTGGGCATCTCTAATTTTTTATTTTTTATTTTAATTACATCTGTAAATAAAGAAATGGTTCTTGATTTTATTCAGCAATACCACCACCACACAATCTGAGGCTGAGTTAAAAAATTAAATCGTATTGTTGCTGGTAATGGGAGAAGAGAGAAGAAAGAAAGAACAGCTAGTGAACAGATTAATACTGGTATTTTCAGCTCAGGGTGGTCACCTTAACTCAAAAGCTTCTCAGATCACTCCCTGTGCGCATATATACCTATGTACCTATATGTAACAGAGACTTGCTTTAAGATAGCAATTACTTCACTGCTTTCTCTTAGCACAATTTATCCATTCTTCCAGTCTAGGATGAAACAACATGGAACTTGGTGATTTTTATCCTTTATACACTTAATCTTGTCTCTAGTATAATTTATAGCATTTCAGAGCTGGCCCCTGTGCTGTAGTCCAGGGTAGGAACTGGACCAGAGCCCTGATGTTAGAACTGGGAGCATGAACTAAAAAAATAGAAGGCTAAAAGGGAGCTCTTGGTTTGCTGATTCTGGTCCCTCGCTACCATAGACCATCGTGTCATCATCTTTTTCACAGACTGTTCAGCCTTCATCTTAAACCTAGGTGAATATCTTCTCCTTAATTTCTTCTCAGTTCTTTGAACTTTCCAGGACCTCGCTGATCTGCTGGTTAAAGACCTTCTGTTTTCCAGATTAAATTTATTCAAAGCCCTTTGTTCTTTGCCAACACTATTCGTTAGCTTAAACATTTTTTTTCTAGCCTTTATTTTGTTAGGCTAAAAGTTCTCCTCGTCTGCTTTTGTAAAGTGAGTTTTCCATTTGCCTGATTAGTTTTAGCCCCCCATCCCCGACCCCAATTCCCATTTGATGCAGAGGGGATTTTTTTGAATGTAGGTTACTGGAACACAATATTGTACACAGCATCGTAGTGCCTTTGTGCAGTGCTGTTCAGATTAATACATCTCTGCCTTTTTTTGGAAACATCTGCATTTATGCTGCTCAGGATTGCATTTTTGTTTTTGCATAGGTTTTATGGTCATTCTGTGATTAGCTAAAACATCTAGGTCTTTTATTTTGTCAGTTGTTTCCAAATGATCATTTCCCAACGGTGATGGCAAGAGTATGATTATTAGTTTGTATGTATTTGTACTATTACTTATCCTATTTCCATTTCTCCACTCTTCAAGGGCACTCAGTCTCTCCTTGAAGATATTCTGGTCCTCCTCTGTACTAGCAGTATCTCCTAACTTTGTCAGCAATTAATTTCATTATGCTATTCTTATTTTTTGTTATCAAGATCAATGATAAAAATAGTAATGAAAGATTTGTTCAAAGATCAGGAATTGAATTAGACTCCTCTGGCTCAACATGTCTCTTCTTGTGCTGTCTACAGGCACATACAGGTTCCTTATCATTGTAGCAATTCTTATCTTCTCCAGCTGAACCACTAATTTCTTATGTGCTTCTGTATCAAATGCTTTGCTAAATTAGATCCAATGCATTTATACAGAATCACAGAGATGGGAAGGCACCTCTGGAGACAGTCTGGTCCAACCCCCCTGCTCACAGCAGGGTCACCTAGAGCAGGTTGCTCAGGGTTGATTCCAATCAGGTTTTGAATATCTTCAGGGATGGAGACTCCACAACCTCTCTGGGCAACCTGGTCCAGCGCTTGGCCACCTGCACAGTAGAAAGTTTTTTTTCTTATGTTTAAATGGAAATTTTTGTATTTCAGTTTGTGCCCACAGTCTCTTGTCCTTTCACTGGGCACCACTGAGAAGAGTTTTTCTTCTTTACTCCCACTATCAACCCCTGGAGTACACTACTAGTGACTGACCTCCAGCTAGACTTTGTACCACTTATCACTATGCTTAATTATGATCATTTTTTTAGACAGTTAGAGAAAAATGATTGGGTTAGTTTAGCTTGATCTACACTTGCCAAATGCAATTTGCATTTCATCCAGATTTAGTTTTACAATCACATCTTTAACAAACTTCTGACTGGAAATAGATTCCAGGAAATGTATCTCAAGAACACAAACAGAGCTGAGAGTCGTAGGTGTGTTAGAGCAACAAATCTCTACGTGAGGGTAGGAGAAAACTCTAGAATGGTAATGTTACATCAGGTCTGTGGAGTACAGTTCAGCTGATAAGAATCTGCAAGGCCTTTCTGATTTTTTTGTTATTATTATTAGCAATAATAAAATTTCAAATAAAAAGTTCTTCTGACCCTGCATCTTATTTTGCTAATCCCTGCCTGTGGAATTTGGAATGTTTTTGATCCTTCATTAGAAGGAATCTGCGATGTAGAACTCATAGTTTGGGTGCATGGTAATCCAAAACCTTACTCTAGCTTTTCTGTGCTTATTTCCCTTCCAGATAAAAGATTTTGCAACAGACATCAAACAAACATTATGTCCTCCTGTCTGTCTGGAGAAATTTAACATAAAAATATCTATAAGAGGGAAATAACTTAAAAATGACATGACAGAAGTAATGGAGATTTAGATGAGGAAAAATCAGCTCTCGTTATGGGGAGAATATATCTTGTTATAAGATTGCTTACTTGGCTGCGTATTAGAATAGAGTTCATTAATGAGATTTCAGTTGATGAACCCAGATAATGGGTTGGACATCATTTGGAGCTTTGTAACACATTTGGAGCTTTTGTAGACAACCTTTGGAGCTGGTAATTTCTTTCCTTACTGAGTGTATTGCTCATACGTTTCCAAACATGCATATAATAAATAATAGATATATGCAATTGAGCAAAGCAAGACTGATGCATGTAAACATAAAGAAAATGAAAGTAGCTTCTGTTTAATGAATTAAATTGGGACCAGTGAACTGGAAAAAAGAAAGCAGATGACCAGGACAACTGTAAATCAGAAAAACAAATCTTAAGCAATAGTTTGTTGCAATTATATATCCTGAGACGCAGGAGTTACCAGTTAGATAGACTGGCTGTACCACTTGCAAACACAGTTCTCTAGCATTATTATGAACTGTTTTGGAATAAGCTAACTATGGGGACACAGATAGTAATTCTGCAGATGCTTGTGGATGAGCTTAATATTAAGTATTGATTTCTATTGAAGTCAGGGCTAGTAGCTGTCTGCTTAACTAGGTCAAAATGCCTCTAAGTGTGGGATGAGGGGCCAGCTCTTCTTCAGAGACACCAAATCCTCATATTGTCCATTAGCAGTCAATGGAAAAAAAAGTTATATATACACATTTTTCATGACCACTGTTTCCTAGCATCATTTCCAGTAGATACACAGAACCGTGTTTTGTGTGTATTTGTTGTTGGTGGGTTTTTTTTTTTTTTTCCTTTTTACAATGAATGATTGCTCTGCATATAGAGACCAGGAAGCTACCTCCATGGTACTGTTTCAGCAGTCCAATTTCAATCTAAAAGCAGCATGTCAGTAAGCAGCATGCTGGAGAGGGAGCATGCGATACCTCTGTTCTGTGAGCTGCTCTGGCTCCCACAGGTCCCGTGGGCGCAATTTAGGGTGTTGGTTCTGACACTAAATGGACTGGGAGCTGAGCCACATTTCCAGATTTGGACCCTTCTCTCGACTTCTCTTCCTATAATTTAAAAAAAAAAAAAAAAAAAAAGGGAGGGGAGAGTGGGTAGGGAGTTGTCTGTGATGATCCCTTTGTTCTGAAATTCACTTTCTATTCTTATTTGACCCAGGCTGAACTTGCTGGAAATAAGGTTTCCAGGCTTGGTTGTTTGGGAAGCACTACTCAAGGCAGCAGTGATTGCTAGCTTTCAGGGCAGGTTGCATGTACCTTCTTGTTTCCCAAACCAGGACTCCACTCCTACCCATCTTCCCTTCCCAGCTTCCTTTTTTCTACACATCCTTCATAAGCTGTGATTGACTCCTTGGTTCTTACTTCTGTCTCTCCTTTCTCATCATACCCCCTCATCTGCTACAATAAGTCCTCCAATCCTATACCTCTTCCTTCTTGATTGCTTGGTAGCAGGAACCCAGGTCTAGCCTTTCTTCCATCCCAGTCTAGGACTCCTTACATCATTCTGCCAAGTTCCTGCCTTTTGAGTTTGAATTACAGGCATGGTTGAGTTGGAAATGAATTGTGTCAGCTCCTGATTCCCCTGTGGGAACCATGAGAGATTTACCCAGTAGCTCCTGTGGAAACCTCCATGCAGCCATTGTCAAGAACCGCTGCTGCCACTTGCCTTGCTTGTCCTGTCTGGAGGAGTTCTCCTTACCCCCTGTGACATGCACACCATGGATTGGGAACCTCAGATCTAAACATCTGTTATGCAGGACTGCCAAGCCAATTGAAGGACATGTGTATCCTTCACACATGGTGGCAGGTGTGAACAGGTATACCTTGTGGAGTGCCTATGTGTGCTAAGAAAGAGTGCGCACTTGGGAAAGAGAAGGGAAGGAAGAGGGTTTGTACATGTGTTGCAGGAGTGAGAACTGGGCATCCATAGTACTTCAGTGACTCTAATGTTTTATCCTCTAGTTTCCAACATTATGTAAGATTTCCTTGCATTTTACCTATGAACCATGAACTTCTGCTTGAAACTAGCTAACTGGGAGCACAAAAGAAGTTGTCACTAAGGACAGTTTAACCATTCACAGGTATGTGAGCCTGCAGCTTGAAGTGATCACCTTCTGTTAGCATTAGTCTCTATCAGATAGCTGCTCTCCAATTTTCTTAATACAATGTTTTACCTTTCTGATATATTTGAAGAATAGTGGTATTTCTAACAGATCCCAAGTAACTAGCTCCTAATTTCATTAGCAATTGTGCATCCAGCTTGCTTAAACTGCTTTGACAAAGTTAGCCCTGGTGAAGAAAAAAACAAGAATAAGGTGTCTAGGTGTTCAATATAGTCTGATCCACATTTGAAAAATCAGTTAGTCTTTGTATTAGACTATTCTTAGAATAGGTCAATTAAATAATCAGTGGATATTTTAATAAATAGCAAATTAATTGTGAGATCACTGTTGATTCTGTTAGGCTTTTATATTCCTTACAGCCCAGACCTGCACCCACATATAAAACTTACTGCTAATGTGCTCCTAAGGCCTGGGAAGCATGCTTCCCTCATTAGTCAGTCCTTTATAAACGAAGCAGTGTGTGTCATTCAGAGGACTGACTGAAACCTGTGGCCTGTTGTGGCATAAGATTCAATGGAGAGGCCTCCAGATGCACTAAACATGATTTTTCAGATCAATCTTTGTAAAAGCTCTTTCAGTGTATATTCACAAAGCTCTTCATAATGAGGATGTATCTGTGCCTGGAATGCTTGTTTATAGCTGTATTTTAGAGAGAAGTATTTGTCTTTCCTACTTTCCTGCTGACAGGATTGTTTTTAGCAGGTTTGAAAGAAAGAAGGCTTGGGATAGGCAGCCCAAGAGTTCAGGTGGGGAGATCCAGGTAGCTGGGGTAATGCACAAGTCATTGACCTAGGAGCAGGCTACCTGAGGCTCACTTCCTCTCTGGGCCACTGTCCTTTTGGAAGACGCGAGGCATATCTCTTCCTAGTCTTTTTGTCTGCATTGCCTGCTTAGACCACAGGACAGAGAGGTTGATTCCACTGAGATTACCTCAGCTTTCAAGTGAGTCTCAGAGAGGCAGCTCTTCTTTTATGGACTCTGTTTTCTAAACAGAGCATAATGGGAATCAAGCTTAGATGACACAGTTAATACTGAAGTTTGTTTGAGCTGGAAAGTTGATTGCTGTGTGTGAAGCAGCTGGACCCTCTAAATGCATCTGCAATACGAATGATCATTGTGCCTGAAAGTGTCACTCTCTTGCCTCCTAGGATATATATTGGCTTTATTTTCGACTTTCCTGTACTGCTGATTGAAGGTCTTAGGCAGTACAAATACAACAGGAAGTTAAAGGCATGCAGAATCAAAGAAGTGAAAAAGAAAATATATTAATAGGGCATTGAGATAGCTACAAGATGTTGCTGCTTGTTCATGAAGATGTTTTTTTATCAGGGTGAAGGCAAAAGGAATACCTTTGGGCTTTGGTTGGATCGCACTGTGTTGCAGCTTTGTGAGAGGAAGTGAAGTGGCAGTGAGGATGAATGCAGTCCATTTTGCCTTTGGATAGAAAAGATGTAAGCAGTAACTTTGGTCTTTATTAATTTAGAATAATGGTATGTAAGAGCCTTCCTCCCCAGCATACACTCGCCTTTTGTTTATGCACTTTGTGAGCCTGACATTTACTGAACCTGAGAAAACTTCACCTCACTTCAGCAATGCATACCTTAAGGTAGATTTAAGTGAAAATAAAGCTTTTTGCAATAAAAATCTCTGTGTTAGTCCAGTATAAAAATCTATGGTACCTAAATGTTATTCAGGACAATTTCCATCCATTTAGATTATCCTATTTAGTTCATTTCCTTATTCAATTTTTATGCCCCTCAAATTACTTAACATTTACAGACACCTCCCATTTTAGGGGTTGTTTGGCCAAGCTAAACACATTGAATGATTTTAATCTTTCCACAAAAATCCATCCCTCATACTGTAAACTCTGAGATTATATCAGTTGGATGAGGTGAAGGAAGCTAATGTCATGGATTAATATTCCCACCCCATGTGTGCTCATCTTGCTGCCAGATGGTTGAGAGAAGAGACTTTGAACATATTGCTGGATAGAAACAGTCCTGGACTGTCAGGGCAGGAATGTTTCTCATCTCCATTTAAAAAATCGATATGGCCCAGAGGTGAGGATAGTCCAGCAGCTGGAACATTAGAATTTATAAATAAATTCAGGAATGTCTGAATTTATGTCCCTGCTTCATCTTCTCTATCTTTTTTTCTGTCACCATTGGCAAACTGATCAGGCCAGGACGCTCAGAGGTGCTTGGACTCAGATACTCCCCTCAGCACTGCAAGGCATACCTCCTGCATGGTCACCCCAAATGCCGAGTTCAAGGTGCAGGAAGGAAATGGCAGCCATCTACAGAAAGGTAGCCATGAGTGAAATGCGCAGGAAAGTTGAACAGCTTAACATGCTTACTCAGAGATAAGTACTTATTTCACAGGATTCTTATCTGTGAACAAGTTCCAGGAACTATCCTTCCGAAATGGTTCAACTGCTCAAATGCAGGGCTGGGGTATCAGACCAGGTTCATGAGGTGTTGACAAGCTGCGTTTAAAACATCCAGGATGATGGAGAGAGGAATTCATTTCTTCCTTTGGCTTAATAGGGAGCAAAGACTCCAGGCCTTCCTCACCCTGGGTAAGTGCTGTAGCCATGCATGACATTTCCCTGCCCCTTTGCTGGCTGGCACCACTCTGCCCTTGGACTTTTGGCTGCTCAGTTTTCAAAACTGGCCAGTTTTTGAAAAAAAAAAAAATCCAATAGATTTTTCTTCACACGAATATTCCTTCCTAAAATGGAAATTTACCTGAGGTATTTATTCTTTATTTAATGGCCCTGGACAAATCAGTAGGAGCCTGATTAAGAGCTTTTGCTTGTATCTTTCAGTTTCACATCTTAACAGTTGATGTTAAAAGAGCTACTACAATTTTCTCAGAAGGATCACCAAAAGGATTATGGTCACTCTATTTTGCAAAGTTTTGCATATCCTTACCTATTAAGGATGTGATTTTTATTGTGTCTCAGTTGTCTATGTAGTAAAGTGTAGTAACACAGAGTAACTTTCTTCTTGATTCCAGGACCATTACTTTTATTTCCTTTTTTCTTCTCTTTCAGTTTTATATCAGCACCCAAGAACAGGAATAATAATAGTAATAATAATAATAATACAAAATATATAGTTGGGCAAAGCTGCCAAATTTTGATCGAGATCAAAATCTGGACTTTTCTTTCCCCCTAGTGTAATCTAAAAGCAATTAAGACTGTTCAAGCCATCCCTGCTTTTCCCAGTGATCTCCCTCATGACTTTTATTTATTCTTATTCTTAGGGCCTCAAAGACTTGTGTTTGTTCTATGTAGCTCATTAACATGTGTAGGATTGGAATCTGTGGGACTTCTCTATTTAAATACACAGTATTTTCTTCTCCAGAGACGTCAAGCTCATGAAAGTGTTGATTTATTTTCATGGCATACATTGAAGGAGATGGATGATGAATACTGCTGCTATCTTTTCAGATTAATGATCAATTATGTAGATATCATTTATGTGACCTTCACTTAGTGTTCTTCTTCTGTGGTGCCTCAGCACAGTACTGCTTTCATTTACTGGCTTTCTGCTGGTATAACTGCTGGTAGGACGCTGGGTACTGTATTTTTCATGGCACAGGTTAAATTCAATTAACTTGTTCTTTTTAACCCCGAGGTGTTTTTCAAACACTTTCAGCTAATTCTAAATCTGTTTCTTTCAACATCACGTTTAACAAATAGAGCTTGTTTGCCTTAAGAGTGCGCAACATGACTGTGTGGTTTTATGTTGTCCAGCGTATTGCCCATCACAAATTAATTTTCATCTAGAGAAGAAGAACTTGTCTCCTCTGATCTTTGTAACAATGATTACACTGGCATAAGGCAAAATGAGTTGAGTGCTCAATTTCACTGCTCTGCTGTCTTGGGAGGTAACTTGCTCCCAAGTAGAAAGCTTGCTACTTTACATGTATTGTGGCATTTCCATTATTTTTAGAAACATACTTTGTTCCTAAAACTGAAAAGGAGACCTGAGCATGTGAAATATAATATAAAATAAGCTGATCTGGTCATCTGGGCTAGCTTTGTGTAGGACTATACAAGGAAAATGCACAAAGAAGGAAAAAATGATAGGGAAGTGGGAGCTGAGAAGCCCTTAGGCTCCCAAATTGATGGCAAGAAGCTTGAAAGCCTGGGGTTGGTGGTATGTGAGTTAATGCTTATTATGGTAAAATGCTCCAGTGTTCGAGACTTGGACATCTTTGATATCTTTAGGTGTCCAGTAGGAAAAGTGTCAGGAAACTAGTCAAATTCCTGATGGACATCTGACTGTGTTACGCTAGACTTAGGCCAAAACTTCTTGGCTTTGACCAATCGGTTTTCCAATAAAAATCTGGGTTTTGGGGAAATTCTCAAGGAAGTAAAATAAAATCCATATTGATTGTTGACATGGTTATATATGAACTAGTGACAACCAGTAATAACTCGTGCTAAATGGATAAAAGGACTGAGTGCATCTCAAAAAGGCTACATACAAACTGCCATTCGTTTGATGTATGGCCTGAAGGATGCCAATATTATTACTGAAGTTGCAGAGTCCATTGGCTGCAGTTCTGCTGAGTGAGTCTGTCCAAATGTCTTTCTAGTCTTTCCTGTTGCATTTTCTTTGTTTTTTAATTACATAAACTTTCACATGAAGACAGAATGGGTTTTGCCCATGAGTTCATCAGCTTTTCCGTTCAGTCCCTGGCTGAACTTCTAGTCCCCTGTGACATCATTGTATTCCTCATTTCAGCTGTCACTCTCTGAGGTCTGAGCATTTTATTTGTCCTCTCTGGATCAGACTGAGTGGAAGAATGCTACAGCGCCCCACTGCAGAGCTTGCTTTTTAGCTGAAGTAAGAGACTCTCCTTTACCTTGTTCTGGAGCCCCTGAAAACGTCAACTGTGGTACCAGTCACAGAACTAGCTGTAATGCCTGATGTTTAACAATCTACCAATTAATAATGCAAGGGGCTAAACAAGTCTCATCTGTCTATGTAAATATCCTTCACATATCCTTCACTCATAAAGTGAGCTGGGTGAAGAGAAATGTATGATAAGCAAGTGGAATTGACTGTGAAAATGAAGACAGCAGGCATGTAATGCCAAAAGTAGATCATCAGGAACAGGAAAGAAAGGACTTTTTTTTTTTTTTTTACCCATCTGAAACTCATTTTGCACACATAAAATGAGTTTTACGTTCTATGCATACCCCTATACACATATGGGTATGCATGTGGCAAAGGTTCGTGTTCAAACATTACATGCACTGTCTGTGGAGACTGACTCTTATTAACGAAGGAGATTCAGAAGATTCATTTCTCAGTTCATGTCTTTTAGGTGCAGAAAGTTCAAAAATGCTGGTTTAGGCCATACTTTAAAAAATGCCTAGCAATGAAGTGATACAAGCTATCTTTCCTATACCTTAATTTTCATAGTAAAATAGGCATCTGGGACCTGCACAGTGCCATAAGACATGCTAAGGTATTCAGTTCCTGTATGTTAAGAAACCTGGAGCTGCCTGAGGAACTCTCCAGGAAACCAGCTGTGGAAAAGCCTCAGAGAAGAATCTAATTCAGGATTAAATTGCCTTATTACAGCTTTTGTTTTAGTTTTTTTCCCCAGGACTCCCCTGAATGGGAAGAAGATTGAGAAAACAGCATGGACTTAAATCCTGGCTAAGTTATCTTTCCAGAGAACAGATGGCCACAGCTTTGCCTCCTCTCTCCTCTGCCCTAAACGGAGTTGGGGGCCTGGGCAATGCTGAGAATGCTGCAACTGAGAGCAAAACAGTGGAAGACTTTGTTGCTTCAGACTTGTGTGATTTTTAGTTGTGAAAGTAGGGAGGGGTAAAGATTTTAGGATATTGCAGGTGCCAAATGAGCTTTCCAAGAGATGATAGAAAATCAGGCAGCAGATATATTACCAGAGCTAGAGCACAGCTAGTAACTTGAGAACCCACTAGTAAAAAAGGAGCTGCCACTTTTAAGGAGGCTTTAAAACTCACCTCTTGAGTCAATCAACACTCAGTGTTCAGAAGAGCTTAAGAGGTTAAGAGCTATCCAGATAAAATATTCTCTGTCCAGTAGCCCTGGAGCTCATTACCCATAAATACTGCAGTGTTTATAGGCATGCAGAAGAGGCAAAGGACATGAAAGGTACTTCCACCTTCAGAAGGGGAATTAATGTAATAGCATTCATTCCTTTTATAGATAATGCTGCTATTTAGGAAGTCCTAAAGTACACGATGTCTTTACTGATTAAATTTCCTGTGTAAGTAAAATGTTCATAAAGTTACATAACCGCATTTTTCTTCCTACCTCATTGCTGGCAGCAGCAGTACAGGTTTCTGGAGTGTTGTAAGCTCGCTTTGCTTCCATTTCTAGGTGACCTAATAGCAAGGAAACAAGAGATGAGGGACAGCAGGGGTGTCGAGAGACAGAGAAAGAATGATGCTGTTCCTGGAAAATCTTTATTCAGTTTGTGCAATTCATGTCTATTTTTCTTCCTGCTTTCCTCTAGTTTTAAATTCATACCCATCCCTTAACAGATCTAGGCTCCCTGTGGTGCAGTGCTTCCCGCCTAAGGTCATTACTGAAATCCCTACCAAAAAAGTGGTTGAAGTCGTTTCCTTGTTTATCCCTGGTGAACTGAGTTGAAAAACTGAGACTACTTCTCCCGTTAGAGGTTCAAACTGGAGTCTGTTAAGACAGCGCTTTCCATCCTGCTTATGCCGCACAGTCTTTTCCACACTGTGTGGTCCCTTTCCCATGATGTAACTCCGTAGCTGATTGATGAGTAGAGTGTCAAGTTGTGACTCACGTGTGGACCGAGGACATTAGACAGGCATCCTCTGCATCATCTTCTGCAGGCAAGTCAACAGAAATGGCTCTAGCGTGGAGCACAAGCAGGGCATGTTGTCAAAAGGGACATATAATACTGGGTAATTTTGCTGTCTCTGCAATGCCTTATCTGATTTTTGTGCTGCTCTGTGGTAGAGCAGTCCTTTGCTCTGTTTTTTAGTCCATGCAAAGAGAGAGTTAGGCCAAGCAGAGTTTATTTCAAAGTTTCCATATTAGTTGTTATGACTCAAAGTAAAAATGAATATAAGATCAGTTGTTTTGCTTAAGTAGCACTGTCCAATCTGATTAATAAATACCCTTCTGCTGACCTCAATTTATGCTGTAAAGCTTCTTCAAGATAAGGACCAAAAAATGTACCAAGGCACTTCTGCTGTTCTCATATTTGTTTACTGTACTTCTGCTTTATTTTCCTTTGCTGTCAATGACTTTTAAATGCAAATTAGCAAACTGTGAGCCAAATTAAAGGAAAAAAAATTAAAGGAAAATGTTGAGAGGTCAGCAGTGGAATATATATGAAATTAAAGATTTGTTGCATACAGCTTTGTAATACAGATATTCTCTCTCAACAGATACGTTGTTGCACTGCATTGTATAGGGAGGTGATGCCCTCATGGCTGAACCCCTTAAGAGATCTGGCTGAACTTAGATGGGAAAGTTTAAAACATCCTGTGCAGAGTTTAAAAAGTCAAGCCTCAAAACTGTTACCACCAGGGAACATTCTATCTGGAAATTAAGAAAGGGAAAAGAAGATACATGATGAGAGTAGACACTTCTTAAAAGGCTCTAAAAGCACCTTAGGCTTTCATCAGTACTCTTGTTAACTATTTACTATCTTGCATTTCTGAGGCACTCAACATGGAGCGATGACAGTCTGCTGCATGGATCCGGGAGCAGCACAGAGTGACATGCTTGCCACACTCCAACTGTTTTTGGCAGTGATAAGCATTTTTGCACAGTGTATGTGGGACACTTGCTGCAGACAATTTACAAACTTCAGAAGAAAGAAGAGAGTTGGTGGCGTTTCTGAATTCCCATAAACTCTTTTTTTGTTGTTGTTTCTCATGAGTAGCTGAAAAACAAAAGAGATGTTTTATTTCCTGATGAGTGCAAATATTTGTCCAACATAGTTAAAATTGTTTATTAACTTGCCTCCATTTGAACATTTCTTTTTTAGGCACCGTATGAAAACTCTTATTTCTTCCACGATGGGTGTTTGTCATCAGCTCATGTGAATGTTTTGGCAAATCAAAGGATGGACTGTTCTGTTTTGCTTGCTTGGATTGTGAAATAGGAACATCCATAACATGACAGGGCATGAAAGAGCCTGAAATGAATTCAGGCTATACTTTAATGAATGGGCTTTTCCTTTAGTGGATCCTTTATAAACAGCTGTGGCAATCCACTTTCAGTAAATCCAGAGGTGGTTGACACACACATTTCATATGGGTGGGTACTGGCAGACTAGAATTGATGATACATCATTCCAGATGGACCATTTTTTGGCAGATAAGTCTTTCTAGCTATCATATTTCACCTGAAAGAACTACTATGGCTTAGAGCCAGTACAGTATGTACTGTATTTAGTCTGATTGTCTTAGTTCAAAACCTAGGCAGATGAGGACATTCTCAAGACAGATACTTCAGGAACCAACATGGACCACTCAGTCTTCACTGTAAAGGGTGCAGGTTTCTACCTGCTGAATTATTTGCTAAGTAGGGGTGAAGGTAACAGAGCCAGTGGAATATTCCATGCTGAAGGTGGAAGTCTTGAGCAGGCATATACACATAAAACATATGGTAATGCCCAATGCTTCATTCAAAGCTGTGCATTTATTTAGATGGGGAGTCCCTCTAGGCAAGTGTTGCACTTGAATGTCTTTTAAGTCTTTAAATATGAACAAAGATAACGCCTACAATCCATCCCTAAGAGAAAATGGAAGGGATCTGTGTGCAAATGTGGATGTGCCGGAAAAGACTGTGCATCTGTTGTAAGTATTTGAAAATACTGAATTTTGCCAAGACAATTGTGCCAAAAAATTCTGCCAGGTCATTAGAAAGCAAGAGCTGGAAGGAAAGCCAGTGAAGATGATAGGACATTTTGCTCAGCTGATCTTTTCAGGAAGTATAAGAGTTGAGTGGAGACTTATTATTTGTTTCTTAAAGGCTTACTAACCCATTAGGAGCAGAACTTAATGGACCTCTAGGCATCTAATTTCTCATGATGATGGCGGCTTATGTCACTTTTTGCTTTCAGATATATCTCAAAGAGTAGTGTCAATGTGGCATTTCGTATGTGAAGAGTTAAAGGCGGATGATGCTCTCTGTGTGCTCCTGCTCATGTTAGAGAATATTAGAGCTGAGCCGTGTAATAACCACACCCAAATAAACATCTGAGTTTCCTGATTGCCAACAGGTTCCTCAGAATATCCTGCATACCTAGTGCTATCCTGGAGAAATATTTTTCCTGTGATATGTGGCAAGAACACTGTTAATGATAGCTGTGCTTCTTTCCTATTGACACTTTTCATTGTTGAAAGTAGTAGCATGATTTTCAATCCTTGGTGAAGACTTTATGTTCGATTTTGCATTAACCCATTCTTAGGTATCTAGTTCCAGCTACAAGCATTGAGTCATACCCTTAGAAACACCTCCCACTGATACTTTGTGTGCTTTCTGAAGCAATGAACTGCAAACAAACTTATAGTCATCAATCAAAATGATTACACAAACTTGATCCTGACTTTTGTTGATGCTACATTTTCAGAGTTGACAATGCAAAATGAAAGCTCTGTAGCTCAGGGCTGAAAATCTTAATCAGGTAAAAGATATTGGTCCTTTGCACTCATATGCAGGAGCACAACTACTACCAGATCCCTGATATGAATGCTTATAAAGATAAAATGTAAAAAATCTTTGCACGTGGAAGCATAAACTTCATCTTCTGCACATCTTTTGACCTAATTAAACAGATGGTTCACTGTTTCCAGGAAGAGTGCATGAGAAGGTGTGAACACAGCAGAAGCCAAATTCTCTTGTCACTTTTGAAGGATGCTCAGACTTTTTACCCCAGGATTTGCACAGCTCTTATTGGGCATAACGGCAGATATACCTAATGAGATTGTAGGTTGAGCATGCATTGAAGAACACTAGCCTGTCCATGATATACATAACAGTCTAATTGTTAGTATATCAGTGACCCAATTATTGTTCTGTAAACAGACAGATGTACTCCCTGGAAACACTCCCATCTCCATAACTTCATTAGGTCTGAGTCTCTGCATGTTTAACAACGTGTCATTATAACAGATAAGGGATGGAGGCTACAGGATTCAGTCAAATCAAGTGTTTCAGGCAACATTTAACTGTGGTGAGCAAGGGGTTAACATGGAAATTAGATGCCAGAGCAGACCTGGAAAAGCAATTTATCAAATTTAGCAAGGCTGTCCAACCTAGTCTGACTACGATGTAGACTAACACTGCACTGAAGGTTATTGACCTGGATCTAGTTTGCAGCTGACAGTGATGATTTTGAGAGGGAACATGTCCTGGTGTTTACCAGCTCATGGGGCTTCCAGTTTCTCAGAAGATATGCATTGGCTGGCTCTCTCTTTGAGACAGGCTCATGCAAACACACCCCTAGTGACTCCCATAGATCATGTACTTGGAATGAAATGGTGTGATATGCTGGTTCATGATGAATACTTGCACGTATGTTAGTTACGCACGTTCCTGCTCCCATTCAGCCTATATAGCACAGGACATTGAAAGAGTAGTGCACTTATCTGGCTCTCTTTGACTTTTTTGACCTAGATTTTACCAAAGTGTCTTTCCCTTTACCCAGTGTCATGTAGAGATGCCAAGGGCCACGTACAGATAGTCTGTTCTGTAGTCCCCTTTGTTGCACTTACAGTTCTCCTTCCTCTATGCATCTGCACTTGCTGCACCAGTATCAGCCACTGGGGCAGACAGACATGTGAACAAAACTATTCTTTAAAGGAATGGAGCTTACATCAGTTACACGGAAAATGATAGATCACACTCAGAGTTCACCAGAGCTCATCCCCAGAGCAGTCAAAAGGTTGTGAGCACTTTTGCTGGTGTAAAAGTTCTTTCTGACTGTCTCTGTGTGTCTGTGAACTGGGTAGGCCTTTTGCTCATCTCTTTACTTTGGCCCTAATGGGCTTTTCTACTACCTGTGCTGGTCGGAGCTTTCCAAGAACTCAAAGTGGTGGGTTACTGCAGCGTCTCTAAGCAGCAGTTTCAGGAAACGCATGAGAAAATGGTTTTGAAATGATTTCTTTGCATCAGGACAGCTGCGTACAAAGGAGCCTGTCAATATGTTGCCCTGCATAGGCTGTTGCATGGTGTAAGCTGGGGTGTAAATTGTATGTCTATCAACTTACTCATATTCAGGCTGTGTCTGATGTTCACTGGAGCAAATCTAGTTAGATCTTCTTGGAGAGCATCTATCCCATTTTGTGGCAGCTACTGAAGTCTTGAAACATCCTTTGGTTACATGATGAAACAAAGCCAAATTCTTTCAAATACTTTCACCAAGCAGGAGTTTGGTGTCAAAATGTCACTCTTCATCAAAATGTGAACTATTTGGGAAATGTTGTATGTGTCTGTTCTCATGTGCTTTCTCTTCCTCTCCCCTTTACTTTTTTCCCTACCCCACCCTTTTCCCTCCTTCCTGTCCAAACAGCGACAGCTTGTGTTTTGCAAAATGGATAAGTTTTGATGAAGCAGGATATTTTAGCAAAATTTAATTTAGTTAGACATTTTTGGCTGTCTTAAAATGTGTGACTTCCTGCGCTGCCTAGGTAAAAAGCACCCCCTGCAAGCCATTAATATAAGACAGTACATCCCTGTTGGTTAAAGCAACTCCGTATTTTTAAGGCGTGCAAACACGCAGCAGTTTCCTCTCCTTGCCCTCTGTTCTCTCCCCGCACCAAAACAAGGCAAAGGACAGTGAGACTGGAGCGTGCAGATTCCACTGCCCCCTCCTCAGCCACACACCCTATTCCCTCTAAGAGAGGTGAAAACCATCCCCAGACAATTTGAGACAGGAACAATGTAACACAAGCTGCTTTCAAGTTTTCTAAATATTTCCCAGCTTCCATTGCACACTGTTGTCTTCATGCGGTGAATTCATGCCAAGAACTCCCCAACAGCATTCTTCTCTGACTTCCAAAATCATTTGGAGAGCAAACAAACCTTTTCTTGAGTCATTGGTTTCTGCAAGAAAGCATTTATGTTTGTTGTATATGCAGGAGGAATGGCTAGACTGCACATTTTACAGCTCACAGATCTCCAGGGAAAGCCATAAATAAGTTCTTTGACAGCCCAGGGCTTTTTTCTCCTCTGTGTATTTCAATCTGTGAACAATACTTCTCACTTTCCAGAGCAACCAGGGTACTGCTCAGTGTAGGAAGCAATTGCCTAGCAATTTTCTATCCCCTCTGAGCCCATACTGCATTGGGACATCTTGTGCCATCTATAACTGGTTTTACTGCCTGAGTGAGAAGCTTTTGACGTAATGAATACCACACACACACTGCAGTATCACAGCATAATATGAACATTCTCATTTCAGGGAGCTTTACAAAACAGCCTAGACAGGAATATGTTAAATTAATACTGCTACAATTTAGCAAACAGTAGCATGAAATACGAGCAGATTTTTTTCATACTATAAACATAGAAGATATCTAGTGCTTAATAATTAAGTTTTGCACCATTGAAATCTTCAGTACTTATCATCAGAAGTACTTAGAGTGATCACAGTATGTGCTATATAATGTCCTATAATCCTGGCAAAGAATCAAAGATTTGCCTTGCCCTTTATAAGTGCATTTGTGCTGGCCATGACTACATTTTGAGCGGGCATAACCCTTGATTGCCTCCATTTGTTCTCTAACTGCTCTAGCAGTGTAGCACATTTGTATTTGTGCATATCTTTTCCTCCCAGTGAAATTACCACCACTTCGTACTTTCGGTATTTGTGTTTCAGCTCTCCCACTCTTCATTAAACTGTTCCAAGACAGAAAGTGTTATTCAGTGGCTAAAGCAAAGAAAGGAGGTTAATAGACTGGGGTAACGTTTCTCAGTAGGCCTCAGTAGCTGTCATGTAAAACTGACAAACAACTGAGTTTCTTGAGCCATGCTGTAAGATAATGCTCTGCACTATGATGTGACTCAGTCTGCAGGCGCTCAGCACTAGGCAAATAGAGGGTATTTCTTTTCCCTTCAAAAAACTTATGTGCCTTACTTGTTTGTTTTTTTTTTCCCCTCCCTAACTGCATCATCTGGTTTAAAACACATACTACCTCTCCTACAACTTTACTTGTACTACTTAAAGCAAACATAAAAAGATCATGGTACTTGTGGAGGTACGGAGAGGTCACATTACCTAGAGGTTTAAAGCCAGATTGCCACACGCTTGTGGCTGAAATCTGAAAATCTCAATAGCAAGTCTTAATTTTGCATACAGATCCTGAGGCACCCAAATAAAAGGCATCTGATAATTATGTCGGTTGTTCCAATTGCCTAATACAAACAGACTAGCACAAAGCTTACATTTATATCCTTACAAAGTGTGCCAGGGTACATATATATATCTGATATATTGATAGGAAGCATCATCTCTACTGCTGTAGAAAAGTTGTTTTTCAAAATGATCTTTTTCAAAATGAAATGAACTTTGCATAATGTTTGCTTGCTTGATCCAGGTGTGAGAGGAATAATAGTATTTCTTCCTCTTTTCACTGAGCTTGGGGGAAAGGTAGCACAGGCTTTTTGTCTATGTTAACAAGACTGATGCTTCCAGTTTGACTTAGGAATTGTCCTCTACTAGTTGTTCTGTTTTGCTAGAGCGCCGAATTTTGGCTTTTAATAGCACCGTGCTTGAAGTTCCCAGTCACTATTTTTGGTATATATTTTGGTGAGAACAGTTAGACCAATAAAGTCTATTTCTAATGTCCACTAATAAGAATATTTTGCAGTCACCATCTGGAAATGCTGGGCATGAAAGGATATCACAGAATCACACAATCACAGAATCGTTTAGGTTGGAAGGGACCTCTGGAGATCATCTAGTCCAACCCCCCTGCTCAAGCAGGGTCCTCTAGAGCATATTGCCCAGGATCACATCCAGACGGGTTTTGAATATCTCCAGCGAAGGAGACTCCACCACCTCTCTGGGCAACCTGTTCCAATGCTCTGTCACCCTCACAGTGAAGAAGTTTTTTTCTCAGGTTCAGATGGAACTTCCTGTGTTTCCGTTTGTGCCCATTGCCTCTGGTCCTGTCGCTAGGCACCACGGAGAAGAGTCTGGCCTCATCCTCTTGACACTCCCCCTTCAGATACTTGTACACATTGATGAGATCCTCTCTCAGTCTTCTCTTCTCCAGGCTGAACAGGCCCAGCTCTTGCAGTCTTTCTTCAGAGCAGAGGTGCTCCAGCCCTCTAATCATCTTTGTAGCCCTCCACTGGACTCTCTCCAGGAGTGCCATGTCTCTCTTGTAGTGGGGAGCCCAGAACTGGACACAGTACTCCAGATGTGGCCTCACCAGGGCTGAGGAGAGGGGCAAGATCACCTCCCTCCACCTGCTGGCAACACTCTTCCTAGTGCAGCCCAGGATCCCAGTGGCCTTCTTGGCCACAAGGGCACATTGCTGGCTCATGCTGAACTTGTTGTCCACCAGCACTCCCAGGTCTTTCTCTGCAGAGCTGATTTGCAGCAGGTCAACCCCCAGCCTGGACTGGTGCATGGGATTATTCCTGCCTAGGTGCAGGACCCTGCACTTGCCTTTGTTGAACTTCAGGAGGTTCCTCTCCGCCCAGCTCTCCAGCCTGTCCAGGTCCCTCGGAATGGCAGCACAGCCTTCTGGTGTGTCAGCCTCTCCCCCCAGTTTAGTATCATCAGCAAACTTGCTGAGGGTGCGCTCTGTCCCTTCCTCCAGGTCACTGATGAATACATTGAACAAGACTGGACCCAGGACTGACCCCTGGGGGACACCACTAGCTACAGACCTCTGCCTCCAACTTGACTCTGCGCCATTCACCACAACCCTCTGAGCTCGGCCATCCAGCCAGTTCTCAGTCCACCTCATCGTCCACTCATCTAGCCCACACTTCCTGAGCTTACCTAGGAGGATGTGATGGGAGACAGTGTCAAAAGCCTTGCTGTATCCTGCTGATATGCAGATAGGATATGCAGAGCACCGAGTACTATTGAAGCTTGTTCACTTAGGCAGTCTGGGTGGATCAAACAAACACAGGCAGGCCGCGGTCTCACCATATATCTCCCAGAAGGCACAGCAATCATTTCTAGATGCAATTTGCTTTCTCTGAAGCGGGGGAAGTTGGTACACCTCACGTTTGAACTCAGACTGTGAGTGCTGGTTGCCTGAGCCATGTGGGTCAAGCAAAGTCTGCAATGTGGACAAAAACCAGAATAATGAGGAGCAGCAAGTTTATGTCTGCTCTTCAGTCTGCCCTCAGTTCCGAGCGCATACAGTGTGATCCCCCTTTAAAAGAATGCCCTGCAGGTTTTTCCCCCTGTATGAGCTAGTTTGTGGGCCATGAAGGCAATTCCTTTCTGAGGAGTCTTCTGCTAAACTTGCTCAATAACTCTCCAGAGGAGTGTGAAGGCTGTTTTTACAGCTGAATGTGGTGCTGGGGTTAAAAATATTGACCTTCGGTTGTATAGATGGTTTCTTGCAGTCCATTTTTAGTATGTAGAATAGGGTCAAACTTTCCAAAGTTTGGGGGTGTATGGCTTACTTTGGAGTCATCTCCACTCATTGGTAATTCACTGCAGAGAGCTTCTCAGTGTTAGGCTGTATTCACTGACGTTTTGGTGTTAGATAGCTAAAAGCTTGCATAGTGCTTTAGGAAAAACAAAAGAATCTACACTGCTATAGAAGCAGAGCTCAGATATATACGGAATGAGCTCAAGTAAATACTCCACATTTTCACATATGTTCAATAGTAGATTTGGAAAGTCCTTTTCTTGGTTCCTGTAGTTTGAAAGCCCGAGAGCATGAAGAACTTTTGAAGAAACTAAACAGCTGTAACCGCAAAGGGCAGTTTCACGGAGGAGATGAATTGACTGTTCAGAAGAATAGTTCGTGTGTTGTAAGAGAACTGATATTTCTGCTTTATATCTCCTTTGAGCAAATTGCACATGCAGAGCTTATGCGGTCCTGTCGGTGAGTGATCAATACGCTGTCACATTCCATTAGTAATGCTGGAATTTTGTTCTCCCACCCACATGATGGTGGTTTCACAATGTTCTTCCTTGTGCTGAAGCAGGGACAGCCTCCTCGGGACATGTTTTTCTTAGTCACGTGGATTCTTCAGATGTGGCATTTTTTTTCTAGTTAAATGAGCTTTTCACTGTGTATTCAGCATTCAACAAACACAATGATCTGCCTAATCAGTTCAGATGACTCTTTAAGGAGGCTTTTAATGTCTGTAATTTATTGCGTGTGTTTTCTTTGAACCGTACCTTACTTCCCTACTTAGACCAAGCAGTACCAAGGCACCACTTCTCAGTAAGAGTGACACAGTGAGCCCCTTTATCAGCACTGAGCTCTATTTCATTTAAATGTACACCCTGCAAAGTCAAACTGGCAAAGGATTAGGCATGAGCGGATAGATTGGGAAAACCCGTGGGACAGCATGGGGAATTGGAGTGTGGGCAGTGTGGCTGACTGGTTAGGCCTGGAAACCTGACAGATCTGGCCCTGTAACCTGATCCGTGGCTTATGTAGACTCTTAGACCTCTGCTAACTTCAGTGGCACTAGAGCAATTTGCAGTTTCTTTTAATATCCGGCTCACCAGTGACCACGCTGGCTAACAACATTTCTTTTTCCTGAGGATGTGTTTCCTAGCTGTTAAATGTCAAATTTTGCACATTAAAAAAACCTGCCAGTAAGGCTTTGGTTTGCTTCCTGTGCTGCTGCTGGTAGTTAATGAGCAGCGGTATGTGGTTGCGTTATCCAGGGTTTAATCTCCCCTGTCATATTAGTATTTAGTTATATCACAGAGGCCCACTAAATGGAGAATATTCCCTGCTGAAAAATTCCACTCTCCTCTATAAACAGGCAGTAGAAGCCTAAAACAGAGGAACTGAGCGAGAAGAGAGGCATATCACAATATTGGTTTTAACTCTTCTACAGATCTTGAATTTTGGAGGGACAGTTACACAGTTTGTCTTTTTTATTGGTGCCATGAAAGACATGACCTGTGTGCAATGCAGGCTGCATTGCAGCAGGACAGGTCTACTCTCACTCAGGGATTCCTGGGAGCAACCGTTGTGACCCACTGCTAGAGAGGCTGAAAGTATGGGAGCACAGACCTCAGCAAAACAGGTTTACTGTGCTCCCTGGAGTAGCTTTTTAAAGTTAGTTTGAAGATACTTACTGCTGCTCTGCATTCTGTAGTCTGGGCCTACATTTAACGTAGCAAGCAAGAGCTGGGAGCATAGAGACAGAAGAGGGAACCTGAGGTAACAAGAAGACAATACTGGTCAGAAACACTATTTTTCACCAGTTCCAGTCAGTATTTCCCACTTCTCCACTAAAATTTGTTTTGGAAAATAAAACCCCATTTTTTCTTCCCCTGCTGGGCTTGTGATTGCAAATAAAAATATAAGCATGCATGTGCCTCTCTTGAATCACATTTTCTGCATAGCTGTACCGAATTGGTACCTTCCAAATAGAGCAAACTCTTTCCAGAAAGCTATTCTGTCACTAATGTTTCCCATAAGCCTGCTGCAGACGTTCAAAAAGTCGGCATTTAAATAATGTGAGAAAAATGCCAATATCAAACAGAACGCTGGGTTCTTGCAGAGCATGGGTTAAAGACAGAAAGTTTTTGGCAGCTGACTGAAAGCTAAGCAGAATTTTTCCAGCGTGCTATTTCCCCCTTTGCTGTCTCTTTGCTAATATTTAACAGACTTTTACTGATTACAGTGGCAAATTTGTACCGTAAATAGAAGCTGAAGGTTACTTTTTTGTCTCACTTTCAGTGGCTATGTACATACAAGCTGGAAGTTACATATTTCACAGATCAATACTGGCAGAAGTCAAGTCCTTGAACAACTGGCTGTATAGGCAAAATGGCCTCAGTCATTTTTTAAATCTAAACCTCAAAAGCCGAGTAAATTACCCACTGAGGTGGGTAGGAAACCTCCATTACTGCTGCAGTACAAGCATGTCTGAATGCAGGTATAAGTTCAGCTTCACAAATGTTTTAAGTTCCCTCTGGGTTTGCAGTCAGGCCAGCCGTGTCTTCCCTGGCAAAGTGACAGCATTTCAAATCTTATCTTTGGCAAGTCTCTTTCAAATTCAGCTGGCTGCAGCAGCTCTCCACTGATTTGGGTTTTCCGGATTCCCATCTGCAGGGAGCACCACAAGGTCCCTCGTGTCCCCCTGCTTCCCTGTCCAAGTCACATATGGGGCCGTTGCTCTCGGGGGTTTTGGCTGCTTGTGCATTCATAAGCTCATTCCCCAGCTGTGCACACACCTCTAGGATTTTTGCTTATTAGCCAGGATTTTTAGTCAAACAGGAAGGATTTATGAAGCTGACAGAAATTTGTCAGTCTATAAAGCTTTCACACAGTTCACTTATCTACCGAACCTGTTCCTTTAGGTATCTCTTTTAACTAGTAATTTCAACATATCCTTCCCTGCTCCTTTTTCTTTTTCTTCTGAATTTGCCAGGAGCTTCTTGTGTCAGCCTGAACTTTGGCAGCAAAGTCCATTTCCATACTCCATGATTCCCTTAATCCTACGTCTGTGGGAAAGCAAGTAACATCTGTGTCATGAAGAGTGGTAGACACTAAATCTGGTCCTTAGTTACTACCTGACTGAATATGCAGTACAGTTTCACAACACATTCAAAAATACACCCGTCTCATTCCCTCTCTGACAGGCTTGCTGCTGGGGATCGGAGGGCTACAGGCACATTTTCTGTAACACAAGTTTATACCACCACCATCTTGATTTTGTCAGAATATATTATAACAGCGTTGGTAACTTTATCAAACACATGTGAAATCTCATTGAAACATGGAGTCGAGTTTGTCTGGCAAAGCTTGTTTTCCATTTGCATTCCTGTCTTTTAACTCTTTAGTAATAAACTCCTGCTCCAGCTTTGCCCTTATGTTGCCTGAAACCGATGTCAGCTATAGTTAAATGGGTTATCTCACTTTTTTCTTTTAGTACTAACACAGCCTGGACAGTCTTCTGAAATTGTTACCCATATCTGAAAGTTTATTAACACCTCACTCAGCTCTTTTTTGGCTCTTTGGTACAAATTATCTTGATTTACTGATCTAAAACTATTTCTCTCCAATTAAAATTGTTTAATATTCTTCTTTCTTACAAATCGACTGGAGGTGTTTCATCATTATCAATCAGCTTGTTCCTGATTTTCCTCAATGTAGGGAAATTAGCTCTTTAGAAGCACAAGTATTAACACTATTGATTGGGACTTTCTCTGATTTCCTGTAACTTGATCATGACCCCAGTTATGAAGCAATCACAAATGGTATGGGAGTAAGTGAAACATTCACCTGTGTTGTATCTGGGAAATGGTTAATCTCTAGATTCAGTGCTGAGTACATCTATATCATTACAATAAGGTCAATAAAGGTTGTGTTCAGGTTACATTAGAAAGCCATCACCTAATTTTTAGAAAAATCTACTCATATTTTACTAACGGCTGTAAGGGGTCTTAGGATTACACAACCCAAATAGAAATCTTTTGTCAATAACATACTCTTTGAATCCTCACAGTCAGGCACATAAAGAGTAACGTCCCTTTTTATCTTGTTTCAGCAGCCTTTAGCAGGACCCCACTAAGACTATGTATATCAGAGTGTTGTTTGACATTCATAACTGATGGTTTGAAATCCACCTGGATTGGTGCTAAAGTGTTTGGACTTCAGAGCAATACAACTACTGCTACTAAAACCAATTGATAATGCTAAAAATAAGGAATCGGAAAGTGATGTTTCTCAGCTGATATTTTTCAGCTCTTCATTTCACCCTTCCTTTCTCAATATCTTTTCCCTGTATTCTCCCTCATCCTTCCTTATTGACACCTCCCTCTTCTTTCCTGCTCATTCTCCAGTCCCCGCTATACCATTAGCAGGTCAATGCTGAGTACCAACAGCACTCCCATCTGCAGGGCATGCGTGCCGCTCACTCCCCTCTAAGCCACCTTAACCCTTGAGAAATTCCACGTAACGCTTCTGAGCAGCCAAGGCCACAGGTGGGAGGCAGTGAGCAGCATGGATATTAAATGCAGGACTTCAAATGACTTACACATGTGGAAAATTTAAAACATGCTAGTGTTCTTCCTTAGCTATGATAATGAATTCCTTCAGCAACTCTATGTACTCTCTATTTCATTGTTCTTTATTTCTGCTGCAAATAACTCGCAACAATAAAAATGAAGGGGTGCCAAATTTGTATGATTCTTCAAAACAAATTCTTTCCTTGAAATGAAGTTGAACCGAAAAGTCTGACTCTCCTCCTCAACATTTGGGCAGGCCAGATGGACTACTGCTTTCCTTCGGTGTGAAGCTGTCCTTACTGTGCTTTGTTCCTCTTTCCTTGCCAGCCTGAAAGAAAGGGATCAGAAGCGTCATATCTCCCCCTTGTTTTGCAGAAATAGCAGAGACAATTTCTGGAAATTTTCCTCTGGGTGGAGTCCCCTAAGGCGATATGTATAATGATCTATTCATTGGCATTGGCTAATAACTTATTCTCCAAAGCCATTCATTCATTGCTGTCTTTCTTTACAGTTCTGTCCTCAGGTTCCTCAGATTTTTCTTCCTTTCTCACTAACAAGTGTTCATTCTTTCTCCCTAAAACCCCATAATATCCCACGGTGGATATCTTTTAATTTCCCAGGAGGGATATGAAGGAAAATGCTTTGCTTGCTCTTATCTGGGAGATTACAGAAGGGAATTGGATAAAAGCGGGGACTGAATACTCAATGCTTTGCCATTGTCAGCAGCAATGCACTTTTGGTAGAAAATAGCATTATCCTCAGGCAGTAGGGTTTTAAACATTTTTCACAGGCATAAAGAAATGGAGGAATCAAATTCTTTGGACATTATTCTCTGCTGCCCTAGTGTTCCTTTTCATCACACTAGAGATAGAAAAAGGAAATAGGATGACTGGATACCCCAACTCCCATGTAATAGTCAACAAAGGAGAACTGGCTTCAGGGCATACCTTCTTCCCCAACATCATTCAGGCCTCATTTGGACACTGGCCATCCTGAAGTCCACCAACAGAAGCTGCAGAGCTGTTGTAATTTGTACAGAAGTTCTGGCCTTGTTGTGAATATGTAGTTTAAAAATTTTTGTGAATACTTTGGTATCTGAACTTCTCGTTTACCTGAACAGGAACATGTTGACTGACATGATGAAAATAGACCAACATTTTGGTAAGAAAGACCTGCAGATCAGGCCCTTGTTTAGTCAGTAGTGGACTGGCCGGAAGAAGCATGCTATCAAGGAGTGCTTTCCAGACAAACAGGGGGTCTGGTGAGACACTGTGAACCTCTCTCAGCTCCCCGGCAGATGGGAATCAAATTCAAATTCAGTATTTTAAACCTTAAGTAGTCACTGAGCTCTGCTTAAAAACTGAATGGAAAGCAGCATCAGTAGCACTGGCTTGGGTAGCTGTGTTGGAGAAAGTTGGAGCTTTTCATGTTGGAGCACCAAATGCGGTGACTCCACAGGGCTGCAGGAGAAGCGTATGGTGGACACTGCCAGCCCGTCATCGCCACAGTGAACTGGGAGGTGCAGCCTGCCTAGTGATGGGTCCGTGCTTGGTCTGTTGCACCTTTCAGATGCTGCATGGTAGGGAGCTGGGATTCACTCTGACATTTCAGTTCCTCTGGCTTTTTTAAAATTAATCACTGTGAATATCATCAATACTAATTATTTCTGAAAAGTTGCAGTGAGCAGCTTTATAAGACTGTTGGATCTACACTGTGTTTACAATTAAGCATGACTGCCTAAAGGATAGAGATGGCTTTTTCTTTTTCCGCAACACTGATTGAACTCTGGTAAAACACGTTTTTGCTTGTTTCTTCTGATGTACCCTTATGCTGTGAGATGAATAAATTACACAGTGGGAAGTAAATGAAAAGATTTCATACTGATCATCGTGTGCAAGCTTTAGTTTTCCCAGGTGTTTTACTTTGCTTTAAAATGAATGTCTACAGTTTTACACATGTATACTTTCCTGCAATATAAAACATGTCCCTTCTTTTCCAGATGACGTTTTCTTGCCATATAAAGTTGCTTTTGGTTCTTGTTTTTGGAAATACCTTCAGAGATGCAGAATTATGGTAGACGTGGTAGATAAAATAACGTTAAATGTCTGTACCTACTTGACTTGCGTCCGTACACTGACAACCTGTAGCTGGAAAAGTCAGACCCTCAGAAGTTCATTGTCAGCTACTTACTTTTACACTTTCTCCTATTAAATATTATTGACTTCAGCTTGCATCTCATAATGGCTATTGTGCCAGGAGATGGACTAGGTGACTGTAGAAACCTTCTCCATGCACCTACTGGTAATTAAAAGGTACTAGGAGCAGGCTAGATCGCTTGAATTGCCCATGAGATTCCAAGCATATTCTTCATGGGCCACCAGGTGTCCAGACAATTAACATTAACGGACTGACTTTGTGCTTTGTGTGTTCTGGCTGCCACCATAGTGCCACAGTTGAGCTTTGCCATTTGTTTCCAGCTGGGGAAGGAAGGAAAAGCCAAACGATCTGTGAAGATCCAGAAGGAAGTAAATACAGCCAGGAGAGAGAACCGTACCTCAGTGTGGGACAGTTTTAAACTTTGTAAGGCTTTTCATTTAAACCATTCCAGCTGTGTCAGTAGGTTTAAATTTATGTCTGTGCATGTTATGAGGGGAAGGAAGACTCAAACTGAACTTCTGCACCTAATATACATGTCAAGGAATCTGGTTACCCTGAGCCTATTTCTAGCTTGATAATAGATTTCCCTGCTGCTGGTATAAGGCCCTGATATACCTCTATGCCAGAGGCAGACCATGACACAGTGTCTTCAGCAGGAAAGTGGGGATCACGACTACAGGAGTATGGTAAGACTTGAATCACACGTATTTATCAATGGCTTTAAACAGTTCTTAAAAAAAATACTGGCATAAGGCCAAGTACTGTTAATAGCTATACATGTGCTCACCTGATAACCCAATTAATAACCAAGCATGTTAGCTGAATTACTCTAATTACTCTGTGCTGTATGTTAGAGGCTTAAATGCCTTACTGATAGTTTAATCAGGATTCACCAAAAACAACCTTCTGTGAGCACAGTTAACTGCATGAAAATTTAAAATTTGAAAAACAGGTTTTTAGATTAAAAAGCAGAATTGTCAGTCATGTCTCTAAAGATTGCCTTATTTTTGTAAATCTGTCTCGAAGGATTTCAAAAGCTTATTTTCTTACTTAGCATGACTTGTGAACCAAATGGTAATTATGATTTTTTGTTTTATGCTTGATTTTCTTAACTACCAGCCAGTTCCAGAAAGGCAAGTTTCTTTCAAACAGTGTGCCCTCAGTGATAGTAATAATAATTTATAATGGCAAAGTGTAGAAAGCTTGTCGGTCTGAAGCAGAACTGATTTGCTTTTCAGTACTCTTTCACAGTCAAACATTATGCAAAAAAAAAAAAAAAAGAATCTGTGCAATTTCAGTTGTTCCTATGAGACTAAAAATTTAACGACAAACTTTTCTACAATACCTGCTTAACCATAACACAGCCCAATGACCAGCTTATGTCCAGCTTAAATATCTTTGTGCTTCTTAATTGTTTTCAAGGACAACCTTTGATGAAAGTCAGCCCTGCGCAGAAAGCTAGCGGCCTTTGTGCTCCGAGCAGGGAGCAGGAGCCAGGCTCGGAGGCTGCTGGGGACACCCTTAGGGACCTGAGGGTCTCCACTGCCAGTGAGTGCAACCTCCTGCCTTGGCACCTGTTGGAAGGCAGTTATCTGTCAGCAGTCACCCGACGGCACACCATGCCATGTAGCATTGCCTATATCAACCTATACATACATACACAAGGTAAAAGGTTAACTTTACCTTTTTTTCTTAAGGGGTGAGGATTAGCTCTGTACTAAATGGCATTTTTTTTCTTGAAAGTGACTAGTAGTTTTATTTATTTTCTTAGTACAAAATAAATTTATTCTAAAGGATCCTTTTTCACTGATGTAATAAGAAAAGACAGAAATATGTTCATAAGATATCTGGGTTTGTATCACAGTGCTTGATACTCTGTCTTCAGCTTTTGGGTGTAAATGTAAACTAATTTTGACAAAATTATTCAGTGTTGTTGTCAGAGTAAATGTGATCAGTCCTTTAAAGAGGCAACTGGACTCTTCCTCCTCTTCCGTGACTCAGATACTGCAAGACTGAACATCATAGATCTCAGCCACCATGGAGAGTCAGAGGGAGGTAGCAGAAATTCTTTTACACTGTGATATGGTTTTGTTAATTTTATTTATAACCCTGGTCATAAAATAACAATACAGAAGAAATACACTGAAGTGTGTTTAGGGAAATAAATTCTGTCAGAAGCCAACTTAAGCATTGTAATTGTAATGTGAGAAGCTGTTTCAGACCTTTCCAACAGGATTAACAAAACATTTGGAAAATGAGATGACTTTGGAATTCAATATTGAATGACATTCAGGAAAAGGCAGATCCAAAAACAAAAATGATGTTTGATTACAGTGTTTGTACAGGCTAACCTTAGCCATGTGAGGCTAATCTCCTTGTGTTCTCCAGTGGTCAGTGGAGGGAGACGGGCTGCCTTAGAGGGTGAATCAGAAAGGCTGAGGGTCCTGCTCTGATTTACTCCCTGGAGGAAGCATTTTCCCCTACAGACAACAGAAGGACACTGGGGATGGAGCCTGCTCTGCACAGCTGCTGCTCCAGGAAAGCACCATAACTGCATACTTGAGCATTGGCCTATGTGAACAGACATCCCTTGTTGCATCCCAAAGTGATGCTTCTTCCACTTTGGTGGGGACTATTGGCCTCTCAGGAGCAACATCTGTACTAGTAAATTAAACGTGCCTCTCTGGCAGTGAGACCAGTTTGCATGGGATGGCTTGTGTCTAAGTTTAACTCTCCTGCCCTCCAAAGCAGGGTGGCTGCATACGCCTCTGGGAATGGTCCCTGGCCTGTACTAATTGTTCTCAGGGAGATCAATCACTGGGAGAGTGCTAGGTAGCCAAAATCATGCCATGGATGATGTTAACAAAGTAACAGACAACTAAGTTCCAGTGGCTAGGAATTAGCACTGATTAATTTGCTAGCATTGGTTTAAAAATACGTTTTTAAAAATTCCGGCCACCTACTCAAATTTCCTGGACTACGGTATTACTGAACTATTAAACTGGGACCTTAGGGAGAATTTTTCAACTCTCACGTGGGAATATTTCTCCCAGCAGAGATAGCGGTGAAAAGCTAGAGCTTTAAAGGCAGTGGTGTATTTTCACTACAGAAAGACTCCATTCCTGTACTAGAGTAACTGGGAGAAAAGTAGGGGTAAAGGAATGTGAGCTCTTTGAATGTGGTTTTAGATGCTTCTGCTCTTCTTTTCATGGATTTGAAAAGAACTCCTAATGTAAAGTACTTAATACTAAAAAATTGGCTTACAGCAATAGTTTGATAGATTCTCCATTTACAGAAAAGTCTGATCACTTGTATCTAGCAAAGGGGTGACAGTGAAAAAAGAGGCTCGTTCCATAACCTTCAGTTTTGTGGTGAGATTTTAGCACCTAGGTCTTGAGAGCATTTCCTACTAAATTAATTGGTTTCATTATACTCCTGTTAAACTCTTTGCCATCCTGGAATCTGTATGATCCCTCTGTATCTTTCTTTATTGGTGACAGAAAGCTAGGAAATAGTTGGAGGGGAAGATCATAAGGAAGTAAAGGCCTTCCTCCTTTTGAGATTTGATCCTTGGAATTTTTTCATTCTCCCAAATAAGGAAAAGGACAGGGTCATTTAGCACTCATCTTAAATACAAAAACAACACTAGAAGTATGTTGGCTTTGCAAAAGAACAGTTTTATATATTCCCAAACACTTACTTGTGAGGCCTCCTATAGAGAAACAACAGTATCTCTGTTACCTCATTGCTAGAGATTGCACTTGGAATAATAACTTCAGAATGAGAATCAGAAGCAATCCTGAGACTTGAATTTCTCCTCACAGGGTGCTCTTAGGAAGTGGCTTTTAGATGCATGGGTGGAGAAATGTTACAGTGCTGCTCTGCATTGCACGTTTTTGTTTTACAAGGTTACTGAGAGAACTGTTCTGTGTTTTTTAAAGAATTTCTGTTGTCTGCATTATCATAAAGTTGCTGTTTACATCAGTATTATATGAAATAAAGAGAGGAAGATGCGTATGATCCACATACCTGTACTGGGCTTTAACAGTCCAGTAGAAACTAATCCCATAGGGCAGAAGCCCAGCCTTACAGCTATTGATGAGAATACGGGGTGATATTATGCCGCAACCCTTCTTAATCATGTAACCAGAAATGTGGTCTTCATACAACCAATATGTACTCATCCTATGCCTGGGCAGTCATATGCAACCTTTCTCATGCTCTAGTAGTACATGCAAACCCTGTTATTTTCCATAGAATGATGTAGTCCCTCCACAAGGCAACTAGCATCTGGACTCACATCTCTCCTTCACTAGACACATGCTTGCATTTGAAGGATATACTGATGGATTATACTTTTCGCAAAATGGAAGGATGAACACTGAAAGCTGCAGAGTCTTTCTGACTCCAGCTGACTTCAGTGGAAGTTGGAGAGATGTGACATCTCCTTGGAGAGATGTGGCATCTCCCAAGAACAGACCCAGGCATTTCGCAATTATATTTGCAGTATAGGTGCCCTTTGCCAACTGATGAAACTTGGTGGGGTATGCCGTGGCTCCCTTCCGTCCCGCAGAGGGATGCTGAGATGCAGTGGACAGGGGTCACAACCATGTATGTCTCTTTCTAATACAGAGAAAGGACATAGCTGGTGAGTACTCCTCAAGCTGCAAAGTACTCCTTCGTCCCACACAGTTTATAACTTTAGGCTCTAGAAGCCTTCCTCTGAGTTATATAATTCAGTTTTATGTTCATGATAAGTAGAATAAATCTTGACCTGGCCTGTGCAAACATACTGGCATTCATTCTTCAGTCTGCCTTTTATAGTGTCTACCTGTAAGTGAAATACAGGTGGCTCCATCATTACTTCAGTAAAACTAGCAGTATCCAAGACTAATCAAAAGGATATATGGTGTAAAGTTTTATGCTGTTGTAGATCTCTGTGTTGTAGAATTATTTTAAAAAGAGGTATTTGCTGTTTTATGAGCACTGCTAACAACTGCAGTTGTGAACTAAGACTCAATTCTGCTCCAAGAGACTGGGGACTTCTCAAAGTTTTCAGTCTAATTTACATTTTGGTAAAGCAGCTCCTTTTGGATACACCTCTTCTCACTTGAAATGGTGCAGATGAGGCTCTTTTCTCTCATTACTGGGAGAACTCCCTCCTCGACTCTACCTGCAATTTCATAATTTCCTGGTAACAAAGGAGACATAATCAAGACGGTTATGCTGTTCTAAACGGATGGTAAAATGTGCCCTCTCTAGGGAGGGTGTGTTATCCAGGCAATAAGATACTTTCTGTCTCCCTATTCAGTTGTCTGTGGGCCTTGCATGGTCATGTGGGTGGGCTTAGACAGATCCTTGGAGGATAGATGCTGATAGATGCTGCAGAAATTACTGGTGTGTGGAATTAGCATCAATTGGACTTTGGATCCTGCCTAATATCGTGCATAGCAAACTGTGTAAGTACACAACGTACTTGCCATGCATAACTGTGGTCATTAGCAAGGGATGGGGATTTATGGTAAGTAACATACTCTCAAATCCCAGAGATGACTGCATATGACACTAGAGAAGCAGTGGATTACCCAGCATTGTCTATAGGAAAACAGACCACTGAGAAGTAAGTTAGTGACAGAATGCAAAGAAAAACTCTTACGCAAAAACGGCTTTAATGTTTCACACAAGCCTAGACAGCAGTGGCCCTCCTGCCCGTGTTTCTTATAGCCACTGTTGGTTTTATATATCCCTAAGGCAGGCTGCACACAGTGGAAATGATTGCCTTTCTCTTAGGCATACCTGTCTGCTTTCCTTCAGTAAAAATTCCTCCTTTTTGTCAGAAGAGAGGTGAGAGAGCAGAAGTTATTCAGATTTTTCCTTGCAATTAACACTCTCTCACAAAAGCTGTTTCATAGCAGCCGAAGCTAGAAGTGGATGCCACTGTAAAGTGCTTATATAAAGTGCTTATACCAGTGTGCAGTTCTCTATTAAGCTGGAAGACTCCCAAGGAGGATCATAACACAAGAGGATCAGAGCAGAGACTGATGATGAAAATGTTTCCCAGTTGCATTTAGTTTCTTAGATTACTGTAACTGTCTGTGTCTGTTATTTATGAAAGGAAGAACGTACTTCGATGCTGCATGCATAGGTCATGTTTGGTTGGCCTTTCTCCTTGTATTGGGAAGCCTCTCCGTGCATCTCTATCCTGTATGAAGAAGTGACATCTGCCACATGGTCATCCAGACCTGTTAAGTGCCTGGAATGAGAGAATGGCAGTGCTAGCCGTGATTGCTGAGCAATAGGGCAGCAAATGAAGCCGGCTCAGGATGAAGAGGTGGGGATATGTGAGTGGGTGTCACGGGACTCAAGCAAGGGAACGTCTGGGCCTGGATTAAAGGAACATTATAATTACTCAGCACAATTTAAATGAATCATTAGAAGCTAGACAGCTTTTAATTCCTTTGCTGAAAAATTAAACTTTCCTATCATTAATCTGGTCAATCTTCAACAGTGCTGCTTAGTTCCTCACAGCATTTTGTTAGCCAATGCTGTATTACTTGTCAGTCCTATTAGCAGGTGTTAGGATAAGGCTAGATATGGCAGCATGGAGCTTTCACACTTGAGAAGCAAGACGAGTGATGGCAGTGTAGGCATACGCTTCCCTTTATCTATCTGATTCGTAGAGGTGTGTGAAGCTTAAAAATGCTCTGCAAAACCTTTAGTTAACTTGTGTATAGAAAATAATTCCTTTCCATGATACACTTCAGGTCACAAGCTGCCTCCAGTTTAAGCTTTCCTGCACTATACCGTGAGCTCAAACTCCAACCGCTGGGCCAGAGTGGGTATTTGCAGGTAGCAGAAAAATTCTAACACAGGTAAACATTTTTTCAGTAGGGTTAAAAGAAATCACTGTACTAGGGCTAAGAGTCTGAAAATGCAATTGGTTTAAACAAGAGACTCTTCATGATTGTTTAATGGTCTCCTTTCTCATGTGAACATAGCATAAAATGTGAAAGTAGCGTCAAAATGTTTAGCTTTAAAAAATCTACAATGACATTAGCTCAGTCATTTTGCTTTTATTAATTTGTAAGACTACCTCTAAAAAGGATGAATAATGGAATAAATCCCTTGGCTTGTTACCAATCAGAAGAGTCATATTTCATAATCTTTACCCTCTTTTGGGGGGGGGGGGGCAGTGAATCACAACACCAGATGTACAATATCGGTGAGTCAGATCTTAGGAAAGTAATTATTAATGATAGCTGAACAATTTAAAACCTGTTGTTAAGGATGCTCAAATGACAACAGAATGATTTCTCATAATAGATGCTCAGGGAACTGAAGTAGCTGTTGACAGATGAGCTCTGCTCTAGAGGCTTCTTGAACACCTCTGTAGCAAATGGTGCACCTAGCAGCAACGTTTTTAGGAAATACAATACTACATTAGACAGATGCCATCGTCCAAGACTTTATCTCAATTACAAGCATAGGAGCACTGCAAATGTTAGCCGCAGGTCAGAATCATTCCTTTTTTCATGAACTATGTAGCTCAGGAAATTCAGCAATATGAACCTGTTGCTTCTTTTGATAGACCTAACTGAATGCAACTCATGGTAAGTGGGAACTTGTTTCTTCTTAAATGCAAAGAAGCACAGGCTATCAATCAGTCAAGTCTCCTATGTATCTACCTCTTAAATTTACCCTTTGGCTGCTTTTCTTAAACATGACATGAATGTCAACTTTCTATTGTTAGAAAAGAATCACTGGCCTATAGATTCAGAAGTGAAAAAACCAGACATCTCAGAAATGCCCTATTTGTGGAGGACTGCCATCATTTCAATTGAACAGGAACAACAACAGAAGAAGGTGGGGTGAGTCATGTCTATAAAACCTTATGTCTACTGAGACGTGAATCTTCAAAGTCAGTCGTGTTGATCAGCAAGTCTAGAGGACACATTTATTGGTCTGATACATCAGCAGAGGTAGGTAATACTATTGACTTCAAGACACAATTCACGTCAGAAACTTTCCCATTTCAAATACCTGAATCCAGATGCCTCTAAAGTTTTGGGAAATTCAATTCTCTGGCAACTTTTCGACTTTGCATCTCTTGGGAAAAAAAAAAAAAGCCAGCCTCAGTATTCAAGAGCTGGTAATTTTAAGAGACTTGCAGTTGAATGAAACCTTTATGGACTAGGCTAGTCTGTGTAACCAGAAACAGAGCTGTATCATCAGGTTATCCTAAGCAGGGCTGAGCCTGAGCACAGATAAAGGATTGATGGATTTAAATCCTCAGATGAATGAAAGCATGCAGAGCTTCTGAATTAAAAAAAAAAAAAAAAAAAAAGAATCAATTTAAAAAAGTCATCCTGGCTGGAAGAAGGGCTCGACGGGGGAATTAGGCAGGCTAGGGAGGCTACACACGTGTGACCTAGCCATGTGCGACAGACGCTGCAGCTGCTATCACTGGAAAGGAGTTACCGCTGAGCCAAACTCCACGAGCAAGGAAACAGAGGCTCAGTGAAAAAAGTTATTCAGTGACAGTTCACACAGATTTTTTGTTGGTTATATTTTTTGATTTGCCTGTTTGCTATTTTTAAATTAACCCCTCCACTGCATTTGCAAGTGTCTGCAGGCTGAAACCATGCCACCTGCAGCCTGTCAGTACACTGTTAAGCAGGTGTTGAGAACTGGTGACATGTGAAGTATGCAACATAAAGAGGAACAGAGATAAAACTTTTAGTAAATTGCTTTAAAATGCAGTCAGAGAAAGATCTGAGAGAGGCATTGTGTGAAAAAAGAGTGTATTTAAAAAAACTCTAGTATTCTTAAAACATGCTTTTACCCTGCATTTCTACTGTCTACCTATTAGGTGTTCTCTTGCTTGAAACATGGCATTTAGTGCTATTAAATATATTTAACTGACAGTCCTATGGCCTATAATTTTCTTCTAACAGAAAGAAAAAAAATAGCGAGTGGTTGCAAAGGTTTCCATATAGTAGCTTAAGATTAAGCTAAAGTAACTTTCATGGTTTGTTTTTGTTTTTTAGTCTAATGAGAATCTAATGTAAAATATGGAACCATTCCTGGGAGCAGGGACTACAATGCAAGTCTTCCTGTGCTTAATGGGCTATGGACTCTGGCTCTCGACTGCCTGCTTACCTTCTCACCGAGGGGCTTTACACTCCCCGCTGTGACATGGCTCAGCTTCGAGGTGATGTAAAATCATCTTTATTTCACCTTGTGTCCCTGACAGCCGGAGGGGGAAACTGGAGCTCACTCCCTGAGTGCCAGCGAGCCGCAGGAGTAGGGCTGCTCCCCAAGAGAAGGGGAGGCCAAAGCCACGGCAAGGCTAGCAGAAACCAAAGCAAGCAGGGGGCTCAGAGGTGTCAGACGGGAAGGGAGCTTTGCTCTTCAAAAGAGAGCTCATAATCAAAAGGTTGAGGTGGAGAGCAGGTATGCTCAAGCTCTCTCTTGAGCTAGCTTCCAGCTGATTTCTGCCTTAAGTGCTAAAGAAGACAGTCTGCATCACTCTATGTATTCCTTTACACGTTATACATGCAGTTTGTGACAGGAAATCTGATTAATCTGTCTGGTTGGCAGAAAATGGCTGGCAAATAAGAGGTTGATGTAAAGACATTCCTTTGAACCTTTCCCAGGAGAGGTCAAGGAATTTACACAATTCATTTCAGAGAGACTACGTTGTACCTGCTCAGCTAGGCTGAACAAGTGCAATAGCAAGGACATTTTAATGAGCAATAACTGCGGTTGAGGAAAATAATATTTGCTCTTAAACTGAAGCAAGGCTATGTTCTGATTCCATGGTGACAAGCCTTTATAAGGTATTAAGTATGCAAAATAACTACCAACAGCATAACTTCCAGAAGTTGGTAACTTTTGCTCAAAGGATGCCACACTGTTAATGGCTCCTGCTTTTGCCATGGTTCTTATATGTACATTATTACATTGAACTTACTGATAAATATTATCTGTGAACTGAAACACTTAATGCTAATCACAGCAATTGCTGGTCACAGCAGTTTAGTAGTGGATTAGCTAGTCAGCGGTTGCAAATCTTGAGGCAGTTCAGTAAGAGAGGAAGAACCCGAATAATTTGAGGACGCAGCTGAATTTGGTTTCGTACGGGCCACAGGGAAAGAAAGAAACTGGCTGGAAGAGAAGTTTGTAATTATAGTAAAGGGAACGTATAAGTTCAGTGACGGGAGAGAGGATCACAGTGTTAGCGATGCTACGGCACAACAGAAGTTTGAAGAAGAGGCTGTGAGACAGATTTGCAGAACAGCTCCATAAACAGGGGGCTGATTAGTTTAGAGCTAGTTGGAAATATTCTGGCAAAGCAGTTTAACCAAAATACGCCTCGTCCCTGAGCCTAAATTGTATCATATAAAAGATCTTGGATTCAACAGACTTCCAAACTGGCAAGGTGATGCTCTGAGTCCTCCCAGGTGAGCACAGAGATAAGGGAGGCAGGAAGGAGCCCTGTCCCTGCTGTGTAGGAAGAGTCTCCCTCTGAGGAGAAGAGCTGAGAAGTCTCGGGCAACCACCTGGTAGGCAGCAGGAATCTTTCCTTTCATCTCCCTCACCTTTAAATTTCAATATCACGTTTTTTTCCTATGCTTTTGCTCCCTTCCTGGTCTCATTGAGTGCCTTGGGGAAGATGTTAGGCCTTTATTAGACCTAATAGTTAGGTCTAATAAATGTTAGACTGGCATCCTCAGCTCTGTAGCTCTGAGAGCTAGCCCTCAGCTCTCGCATCATCAGTATCCTCTTCTCCCATGCTGGAGGTCCAGCTGTGTTCACACACCCGTGGTCCTTCCTTTGGGAGTTTGCCTTAATACAGAAGTATATGTCTTTTCTAAGGAAAGTAAAGCAGTACCTTAATCATGGATTTTTAACACATTGAACATTTTAAACATTTACTTAAATGTACTTTTACCTAAAGGCTTTTCGTTCCTGTTGGTGGCCGGCCCTAATTTGTGCCAGGCACTTCTTTTTCCAGATGGGAAGGTACATGTCTCCTTTTGAACTGTGCACATATTGAGTGAGAGGAAGGGTGGGAAGGGATGTTCCTGCATCTATGGAGGTGACCCTTCTCCCTTGATGTGCTGGAAACAGCTTTTGGCAAGGCTGACTTTTACCCTTAGCTAATAAAGAGATTTCTCAAGAGCACAGTCATGGCCTTTAGCTAGTACAGGCTTTTTGAAGCAGCCTAAACTTTTATTTGGAGAAGACCTTCCAGCCCCTATGAAGCACTCCCCCTCTGACTCTGAGAGTTCAGGTTTGTGCAGGTTTGTGTCCAAAGTCAATGGGAGCTGTTCCATTGCCTTCAGTGGCCTCTGGAAAAGGCCCCAGGGTGGGATTTATTTTGTTTCTTCTTGCTCCACAGCCCAAAGAACACAAACAGCTCTGTGGAGTTGTAAGCCTGTATCGCATGGCGAGCGCTCTGGATGTTGCATCGAAGAGATAGCTCTGTTGATAGGGAGGCAGACTCTAGGTTATATGAATAGTCCTAGGAAAAAAATGTTCCTGAAACAGATGCCCTGTCATCTGCTTCCTCAGACTGAGATTTCTATGTTCTGACTATCCAGTGGTACCAATTAAATGCTTACACATTATTAATTAATGAAGCATTCTGCAAAGATTTTTTGCTCCAAGGATCCCTTGGTGTTAAAGCTGCTGTTCTGCACACCCTGGCTCCTCTGAGCTCTTCCTTTCAAAAATGCCTTTATACTAATGCTGAGAAAAACAGCTTCAGAATTGATTCTGCAGTTCAATATAAGAGAAATAAAAAAAGTCTAAAAAAAGTGCAATCAACATTCACAAAAGCACAGAAAAGTCAGGGGAAAACCTCGCATCAGGGAAGAGACACCCTAGGTAACGTTTAACCTGAGCTTTCCACATGCTGCAGCCAAGTGCTTATGTCTCACGTGTGTGCACTACAGAAGCAGCCAGCTTCAATGTGACTGTGAGGAGGAACGGGGAGTAGGGTTTCCAGTGTCTCTTAACACATGCCTGTAAAGTAAATTTCTGCAGCTGTTATATAGTCAAGTGGGTTTCTTTATTTAAATGCTTATGACATGCATTTTAAAATGCATGGCACTGGCAAAGCACTGGCATTGAAAACCAGCTCTTGTTCTTGCTCCTCTTTTATGCAAATTGCAGTTTTGAAGCAGGTTATTTTTTGCAGGGTGCCATCCAGTGTTGTTTTTAAATGGTCATTTCCTAATCAAGTCTTGAGTGCCCTTATCTCTTAGCAGTCACTTCATAGGAGAAGACCCAGAGTCCTGGAAAGCCCACACCGCCTTGGAATCTTGACATTTCCATATTTTCATCAAGGGCACCTAGGAAAAATCTAATAGAAAATATCATATGTGTGCACATTTGCCTGCCTGCTCCTTGTCATCTGATACCTTTATCTTTTGCTGCAGTCCTCTGAGAGATCTTGGAGTTAGTAAACTGCAGAGAAAGGACTTTGTTCCACTGTACAATCTTGCTTCAAGGTCAAGTCTACATGAGCAAAATTTCTAGCAATTTAATCTTTATTTTAAAAAAAAATCACTTCAGAAGAAGTGTCAAAGGGATTTAAAACTGAATTTATAAATAAATTTACAGTCACGATCAGAAGTTGCTTTTACAGTTGCTTTTATAGACATGGCATTTCATGTTACATTACAGAATGGGAATTGCATTTGACACTGGAAAACTATCATCTTGGAATAATTACTTTATGAACTCTTACAAAGAAAATTTTGCAAAGGGACTGACAGAGGACATCCTACACAGCCAGACATCAGGTGGTGCTGCGTTACAGCCCAGAGGAATTGTCTGTGCTTGCATAGCGTGGAGGTTTCCTAGCACAAGGTACGAGAGCTCTGCGTTTAACAGTGGCACAGGTAAAGCACAGGGGCAGGCTGAGGCTCCTGTAGCCAGCTCAGGGCTTCTCCAAATGAGGGCAAAACCGTTACTTCTCCAAGGAGGAAGGGACGGGGCTAAGCTTGAGGGGGATCTGGGAGGGGAGATGAGAGGCCTGATGAGCCAGACCGGGTGCATTTGTTGTTGTGGGGGGATGGGACGGGAGAGGGGGAGTACAGCTCCCACTGTACACTTCTTTGAGATAATAGAAGCAAAATCTGATTTTCCTTGGCCCTCATAGAAGCAATTTAGCTTCTACCAGACATGAGAGAGACATGATGGTTCCTTGGACAATACTTAGGTCTACGGATCGCGCTGAAGCCCACCACACTACTCTGCTAGCATCTTTCGGTCATGAATAGCAACTATCATGTTTATGTTTGACAGGGGAGTTTCTTTGTCAAGTCCCTTCCATCCTTCTTTCTTTGGAGGCTTTCAATACAGCAAACTGACAAAAAACCCAGTGGCAATTATGCTGGTGCATTCGGTATGGCAGCTGCTGGCTCCTGGAAACAGGGATGGGACAACTGTCCTGTTTTGTACACAGTATTAAACCAGGTGATAAAATAGGTCCGTCATTATTATCATGAAGCTGAAGTTTGATTACTGACCTACTAGTAAAAAGTTCCCAACTGATCAGTCTAACTGTCAGCCCTGAGAGCTGTCCTAAAGGCTCATTCAGCATATGCAGAGTTTACTGTATAAGACTACTGGCATGCAGACAGCGTGCACCCCGACTGGGAAAAATGAGGTAGTGTCAAGAATGTTTTGGCTACATTAACTCTCAAAATATCCTTGCTGCCTTGGGATTTCAGTCTTAACTCAATATTGTTTGAAAGTGCTTTGTAGCATTCAGTATCATATTCCAGTGAGGAGAGGAAAAGTATAATGCTAGCCTATAGTTGTACTTTAAAGGGAGAATGCAAAGAATGTATTTTGTCTGACTGATTGTTCTGAAGTGATAATTCAAGGAGTTTGGATTTTATCCTAGAATCCTGAAGAGAAACAGGAGAAGCCAAATATATGAACTGAGTGATTTATTAGCAAATAAAATCAGCATACTGCTAAATATCAAGATTTTGGGCATGTTTTCACATTTTTTCTACCAATGAAGAGCACAGATGTACCAAAAGGCACAGTCGATTCCAGTGTTACTGTTTATCTGGGAACTGATATGTAATGAGTTCTTCCTTCTATCGCTGTAGTACTCTCCAAAGAGAGAGTATTCTTCTACTGAAAGTACAGTCCCTTATTTTTAAATGGGTAATGTAAAACCTTTGTGTACTGAGAAAAGAAATGTTTCATCGAAAGGCTTTTTCATCCCCTACTACTCATCAGTTGTTTGCGTTTATGCACATTTTCCCACATTCAGGTTAGAAATATGCTTCTGGACTTTGAATAACAGCTGAAGTTATGGGGAAATGGCTTATGGGGAAATGGCTGAAGCAAGGGGAAATTTGGTATTGCCATCCTGAGCTATCTTCAATAAGCATAGCTGATAGTTTGCTCTGCATGCCCCATTTCTGAAAACCAGCCCATGGATGCTCCATTAAATGCTCAGCTTTGAAGGCTAAGATGATTATTCCAGCTTCCAGTTCTTAAGAAACCTCAAGAATAATGCTTTCCTTGAGCTCCTAGTTGCGTCCTCATTCCTCCTGAGTCAGGAATTGTGTTAGTCTGACTGGAAGGGATATTTTCCACTTGTTTTGTGAATTCCATTAGGACTCTTAGTCCCCCAGAGGGAATCTTTGCTCAGATTAACCAAGATTTATGAGTCTCCAAAGGGATAATTTAAGTCTGCAGCATGGTCCAGCAGATTTTGATTATATCCAAGAAAGTTCGCTGCTCTTGAAGTTTCATGCTTGGTTTTTTTTCTTACCAAAAAGTATAAGAATTAGATGATTTGTGTTCACTCTGTGAAAGGTTCTAAAACAAACTTCCTGCAGGGAATATAAAGAAAATTAAAAAACAAAAGGATTAGAATGATCATAATTCAAAACCTGGATTAAAAAGACTAGTGATGTTCTTTCATGTCAGGCTGTGAAGATGGAGAACAGCCTGCTACTACTCACCGTGGGTTTTTAATGATTAGAACAGGTGCCTCATCTGGTGTAAATTAGCCCATACTCTATTGAAGTAGTAGGCAAAAGACAAGCTTAGTGAAGTTGTACTTGTTTAAAACAAATGAAAATCGAGCTTATTATGTCTCAGTGGGTTTAAAGAGGGTTGAGGAATGATCAGATAACATCCAGGCCCAGAAATCTTCATATGATTCTAGCTCCTCTTGCCGTTCTTTCCTGTGATTAGCTCCTCAGCCCTCTATTATTTTAATTTCTGTTTCGTTCTAAGAGCATGCTAACTCTGCTGCTATTGCTGTCTTTGCTGCTTTTCTATTCTTTGGATGAGCCCTTGAGGACACAGTACTTTCATTAAGATTTCTGTCCTTTCAACAAATTCCCATAGTATTCTTTGTTTATTAATTATTTGGCATTTATTTACCTAATATGAGTTTGATCACTAGGAATTTATTTAGTATTTGGTGTGAATTCCACAGCTAATGACTAAAGTGTGTTATAATTCACTGTCAAGTGAACAAGCCTTTCAAATAAAACAATGCAGAAATAACAAATGATACCCTGCTGAGCCTACTTTGTTTGAAAAAGTTGGAATTCAAAGGCTTGAGAAATGGAACGTACTTTTCAGCCAATTAAAACGGTACATGAAATGTTGTTGGCTTTCATTGCATCAGGCTGTTAGGATGAGACGCTCTGTTAGAAGATGGTTCCAGGAACAGCAAGGAAGGAGTGGCAAACTGTTGGATTTTGCTTAGGCACTGATTGAAAGGCACTGCACAGTGCAGCCAGTTTTCAGTCTGGCAAAGCCTCCCTGACACTTTCTTCGAGTGAAAATGGTAAAACTAGTGTTTATGATTAACTAGTTAGGGAGAATGGCAATGATGATGACGATGATAATTATTCATAACGCATTTTGTAGATAGTAATGAAATGATTACCTCAGAAAGCTGATAGCACACATACAATATTCAAAGAAAAGAGAGAAGCATAGGTAAGCAAACACTGCTTTCTTCTACTCATCTAATTCGTTCTGTTGCACCCCCTTGCCCCATTTCCCCCAAATAGCTGTTCTTTTTAATTTTAGGTCGATTAGTCAGTCAGTTTTCTAAGATGCTAGCTATAGTTCAGAGACCTGTTAGGAGATCTATAGATCCAAGAGAGAATGACAGTGTATCCATCAGGAAGGAATGTTAGAAAAAATTAGAGAGACAGGAAAAAAGCACAGGGCAGAAGTACTGGAAAAGGCTCAACATAGTAGTTTGTTGTGAAACATTGCTGGGAAAAAGGAGACAAACAAAGGAGGCAAAAAAACAGGGGACATGAGGACAACTATGTAGATAAGCATTAAGAAACATGTAGTGAAGAGAAGTAAGATGAAGGATCTAGCGAGATCCTAGGAAGAAGACTGTTAAGGACGAGGTAAAGCAGTTTAGTATCTGTAGGTGGATCAAGTCGAAGGTTTGAATGTGGAGAGGCTAGACTAAAAGGAGTTGGCAGTAGACGACAAGATAAATAATCAGAATTTGGATATGCTGCTGCTTATCATGACACTATTGTGCAATAACTGAGTATGGGGAGTGAAAGACTTTATTGTTTGATTCTTACGAAACAAAAAGTCGAGCCTGTCTCTATGCGTCTGCCAACCTTGGGTGTACCTTGCTTTTTGAACCGTGAGGCCAGTACTGTTGGAAGCTTTGAGAAAATTTTGATAGTAGTGTGAAAACAAGCATACCAAAAATGAACAGGAAACATGCAATAAGAGCAAAGATTCAAATGTTCATGTCCTTTCCTGTTGGGCTGTTGCAGTTTTGGATGCCTGGGTCAACAATGGCAAGCTGAAAGGTTCTGTTTAACAGCTATTTCACTTGGATGCAAGTTTAGGGCATTTGTTTCCTAAAAGACATATACATTGACCTTGATTCCTCCTAACCATGTGTGGGCGATTAATCAAGGCTGCCTGCTCACCTGAAGGTCCCCCTACAGGTCAGGGAGACTGATAGATATCTCCAGAGTCTGATTCAGATCTTACTTCAGTGATAAGCTGGAGAAAGAACCCTTAAATTAAAATTCTAAGAGTAAGTTGAATGGGGAACTGGTAAGCTAATGAACTGTTGCCATCTATGCAGACATTTATTTCTGGTGTTTATCCACATATCCTCCCAAGGAAGAGTTTATGAGTGCAGGAGAACTCAGCGAAGGTTAGGGCTTTCTTAAAAGTTCTCTCCATCTACACAGATGTTCATCCATTACTGTGTTCTGTCCACAGTAATAACCAGGTGAAAAGTGACAGTTTTGGAATACCTATACTGTTTCAAGATTGAAATAGTTATGACATTCCGCATCTGAAGAGCTGAATTTCTTGAGCACTGTTTTGATAGAAGATAGACCTCAGCACGTATGCAATCTTGTCTCCCTGAACAGCAACAACATCTGTGTGCAACTGTTACACAAAGACTACGGTATATTGAACTTTATTCTACTTGTGACCATTATATTTTGATATAAGTTCACTGTGTGAGACAAATCACATTGGTGGGAGAGCCAGACTTAAGCTACTTCATGGAGCAAACATATCTCACAGATGCAACTTAACGCATGGAGAGGCTGGGGAATCATCATCCCTGGAGAGTCTGAAAACGTGACTCGACAAGACCCTAAGTAAGTTGACCTAGAAAGCCTTGCTTTGAACAAGAGATTCGACCAGCTGATCTCTAAGGGTCTCTGCCAATTCAAATTTTTCTATGATTTTATGATTCCAATAAAAGCTTTATGCTGAATAGTGCCAGAAACGTCTGTATCTATTTCTAATTTGGAAACAAACCTTCAGGAAATTACTAAAGCTCTGAATTAAAATTGATTTAATGATATTTAGTCCAAATTCCTTGGGATAATTTTTTTTTCTCAACATATCATTCAGGCAGTGAATTAAAAAAGAAAAGAGCATCTGTGATAAAAAAAGCAAACTGGAAAAATGAATTAACTTTCTGTAATTTAATCTGAAACAAAATGTTTTAATTTAAAACTAAACGCAGTTTTGTTACTTTCTTTTGAAGGAAATTGAAATAAATACTGAAACATTTCCAAAAATAGAAACATAATGGGGGCTTTGAATAAGGCAACAGATTACTGTTAATCATCAGGGCCTGTCCCAACAAGGTTCTGAAACTCTCTGATACTAGGAATAAACAAATGGTTATTCTTGGGAAATAGTTAGGGGAGTTCTATGTGTGGTAATCGGTTATGAGGTAAATTCTTTATTGGTTGCATCATTTGCCTGAAAGGAGAGAGGACTTTCAAGACCTTTCCCCTCTTTTCTCTGGGTGCAGTCCTAATGCAGCACATTTGGTTGCAGCTATCAAAGGCTTTTAACTGCACCACACCTCGTACCACCCTAGGCAATGTAGTGGATTTTGTATGGATGTATGTCCTGTCTCAAGGAGCTCAATGCAAGTGTGCAGTTCTGCTTTCCTTTTGCTTGCCCTCCAGACCTCATCCAGGTTGGAACCCTTCATATTCAAGACTGATTCTGTGCCTGTCACAAGCTTTTCTTCCACACTGTAGCCACTACCTTTCCCTTCTTCCTGTGTGTTACACTCTCACTCTCCTAATGGCATCCAGAATGTTGCACCACACATCAAGCACTTACACATTCTGGTCCATGCAGCTTGGAAAAGCCCAGAGTCAGCCATGTGAAGTATTATTTTCAGCAGTAATATTGCTTCTTATTGCCATTGCTTTGTGAAAGCAAGTTTCCTAATCTTTTCTCACATTCATGATCCTGAGGAAGGAGTGTTGATTCTTTTTTCTGTGGGAGATGTCTCCTAGCTCTCACGTAAGGAAGCTTCAACTCAATGCTGTCCTACTTCAGCATTGCAGTAGGACATCAGCAGTCAGATTGGGTTAAGGCAGGATGAGTACTGCTAGAGCTATGGTGAATGGATAATAAGTTTTGTGGCTATCCCTTTTAAACTGCTCAACTTTAAAATTTATATGTGAATCTCATTAGTATCTGAAGGAAATGGTCTGGGCCTAGGAATAACAATTTATTGGTCAGGACGCTCAATAGGGCCGGGTTAGCAGAAAGTTGCAAGCCTCAGACTGTCGTAGGAGTCCTGAGGGTGTGGTAACTGCTAAGGCAAGTCTTAGCTTTAGGAAACAGCGAAACAGATAGGCACGTTAAACATTCATAAAGGTGAGGCATCGACTGCTGGTGCTACGTTTACCCAGACGGACCTTTCTGGCAGTAATTCTACCCTATTTTGTTTTCATAGATATGTGGCCAAGTGTAGGTGAATACTTCAGTGTCTTCACCTTGTGAATACAAAAAGGTTTTCAAACAGCACCAAAGAGAAAAAGAAATATTTGAAAAGTATGAATACATACACAGCAAACACTGCTCCAATCTCTTTGTGGAGGCTATGAAGCTACAGCAACCCCACAAGATATGGGGACATGCACCATGGCAACCAATGCTAGTAGGACAAAAACTCTTTTGTCCCCTAAGTGACCTAGTACTATATGTCTCTCTGTGTACCTATATATCTTATATATCTGTCTATCTCAGAGTAAGTTTTGCAAATGTGATTCACTTTCTGACCATATTTTTTACTCCGGGGATTGCCAGAAGTCCTGGCAGTTTTCCAGATCAACCTCACTCTGATGCTTGAACAATCTTTATGAGCCAGGTTATTAAATATGCCTGAACGCTACTGAAGGAAGTGAGTAGGAATTACTACATTTTTGCTTTTCATTTAATGCTAGAGATGCTTTAAGGCTGTGCTGGCTCCCAGTTACTATCATAGAATCCTTCAGGATGGTGAAAGTCTTTGCCCAGAGTCCATGTTCTCAAAGCCTTTAGAGCCTATCACTCACAGCGCATGTACTCTCTGCCTTGCAGAGAGAGAATCAGGGAGAAGATAACTGAAGCTGAGTGCATGCAAGGAAATGCTTTTTCATGAGTCAGCATCTCCACTTGCATTCCTAGTATTATTTTTCCATTCATTCTGTGCCACAAGAACTGACAAACTCATTTTATTAGTGCCAGCATCAGATTATTCTTCTTTTTTGGCCTTGAGATAGCTATTATGAGGGTTTGAAAGAACCAAAATATAAAATTTTGTTCACTTATCAATAAGGATTAGTTCTCTGTTCAGGAGTATAGGTAACATTTCTTAACAGTTAGCACCTATAGCATCTCTCATAATTGAGTCATAAGTACAAAACTCCTGTAAGGTATCTAAAACAGTCCTTAAATCAACACAGTGTTAAAGAGAGAAGGTGTTTTGTTTATAAGAGTGGATATTACCCGTTTCCAAAGCAGCTACAGGGACTTACCTGTTGCCATAGAAATGGATCTCCAAACCAGTCACAGATTTCAAGTTACAAGTTTCATATTGAGTTACCTGACTGTACAAAATTGTCAGCCTATTGCCTTGTCAGCATGGCTATGAGTGAAGCCATGTGACCACTGCTGGGTCACCATTTGACTGTTCAGTACTGACTGACTCTGACCTACACGAGTGAATTAAATAACCAAGTAAATCTGCTTATCACACAACCTGGCCAGTACCAAGTGAAGTATGTGATGTTCACTATCTGGTGCGTGCTCTCTGCTGAGACAGTCAGCAAAACTTACACCTGCTAAAACCAGTGTGAACTGAGGGCACCCAGTTACTGGTACACCCCTTTGGCTGTCCTTGCAGTGCTGTTCACTGTCACATTATTCCCCTTTTGAAAAGTTAGAGCAGTTATACCAAATCAAACCAGAAGAAAATAGCCGTAGTACTTTTTACTAAGCTGTGACACAGGCTCTTCTTCAGCTTTCTGCCACAAGAAGATAGCTTGAGCTGATTTGTTCTCCAAGGAGAGATGCAAAATAACCACGATCCCATCACACTGTCTATATAACACCCTGGACAGTTTGTCAATAACCTTTTATTCTTTCCCTATAAATAAGAAAAACTGAACAAAACAATAAAAATGATAATTAGAGAAGCTGGGGACGGTAAGTTCAGACACAGTGTTATTGCTTTGAAGTTCATCTAGATGAATTATGACGTACCTAGGTAAGTTTTATAGCAGAAAGGTGATTAGTAAGTTTGTTGTCTATAGTTTTTCCAGCTCCATGTGAGAAGCTACCAGGAAATATGTACAAAAGGCTTTCAAAATACACTCATCATTCTCCTCCTAGTAATTTTATTTTGTCAGTTTCTCATGTAGCATGAATCAATCTTCTCTGTACGTCGCGCCTGTGATTTTCAAGAATCTTTGCTGCTGGAGGAAAAGGCTGCTGGTGGGGATGCTAAGCTACCTTCCACTTGTGATTCAATTACTGGGAAAGCAACAGGGGCACATTCTGCTTTCTTTCCTGTCCAGCAGAAGTGGTCTGTTAAGGAAATTGCAGAATTTGTGTATGGTGCCTTAATAACTGTCCTCAGTTTATTTTGCTAACACTAAGGCTTACCTCAGTCACATGTCCCTAAAGTAAAAATTTCTCAAGAATGCTGCAATGTGCAGCAACACATCTCCTAGTTGTCTGGATGGGTGTGTAACGGGGGATTCCTAGGTCAGACCTGTTCGACTTACTGATACGTATCTTTGTATGAAAATCTGTCCATGTTATTAGCATGCCCTCTGTTGCTTGTTAGTGCTGTCACATTCCTCAAGGTGGGCCAGAATTAAAGATTTCTCTCTCTTCACCCTCCATGTCCTGGAGGGCATTTCTCCGTGTTCTGTGGTTCTCTTCCTCCATTGTTTTGGGCCATCTAGACTGAGAGGAACACAGAGCAGGACTGATGTGCTTCTGGTGCAGAAACACTGGGATTCTGAAATCTGCTCCCTTACAGAAAGGTGCTTATTGATCAGTACCTCTTGCATGACCCACGGTTCGTATTGAATGTTGGCCCATAAAATTGGATTTTTCTTGTTGGTAAATCTGAACTATGATTCACTTGCAGAAAAATGTTGCAGTCATGAAAATTACTGTCTGATTGAAGTAGAGTTTAATCTGTTTTGGAGAGTTTCACCCAAAGTCAGTCAAGACATGTTGATCAGCATATTGGGACTGGCTGACCATGGCTGTGTATTTTTCATTTCTTGTGTTTTTTCAAAGCTGTGACAAGCAAGTGTGCAATGCTACCAGATCAGATGGTGTCTTTCACTCGCTTTATGCTGACATAAATGGCTTCCTGAGGTGTAGAGAAATGAGTTCCTATTTCTCCAAAATTAATTAAGCTTTCATTTTTTGCAGTCTTCTGCTCTTAAAAAGAGGCCTACTGACAGTTTGGGAAATGGAAATCTCTTGATTCACAGAACAGGATCAAGAAAGGTGGCAGATATGTGACTCCTCCTCCCAATCCTGCCAGTGTTGCTCAGGATAGAGGCTACTTGCAAAGTGCTTCACAGCATTTGTCAGCTCAGGAACAGGCTTCTGAATTCTTATGCATATGCTTCTTAGCAACATGACTGATATGTTTTGTGATCCTGACCACTGAGACTGATGACTTATTTGACATGAACCATTGAGCTCTGTTAATCTGCCAACAGCTTTGGATTGCTACTTCAAGCTGAGTCAGTAGCCAAGAACCAAAAGGTTCCCATTCTCATCCTAGGACCCTTGCACTCCTCTCTCATTTCTTTAAAGTGAGTGTAAAGCTAGGCATAGTACTTTTACATATAATGATATTTGCACATCAAATGCCAGTGAGAACAGGCATATATATTCATGTGCATAACTAGGTTTAAAGAGAAAATGGCAATCATCTGTTTAGTATACACTCTTCTCAAAGTCTTTGTGCGTTAAGAATATAAATGCATATGTTTAATATGTAAAGCACATGCTGGATAATATATAATTTAAATAGTACATGAATATTATTTTAAAGCATTTTTGGGCCACTGGAAATTCAAAAAACTAGCCAAATAATCTCTGAGATGTGAGAGTCATGGGGTTCAACTTAATCACAAGAAGCATATTCTGGATTTCCAGTGGAGAATGATTCTTTTGTTAAAGAACAGTATATTGGAACACACCAAGAACTCCTCCTAGCAAAACTACTTTCTGTTATCCTTTAAGAATGACAGTAGCCTGCTGCAGGTGTTTATCACTACCAATGACAAAAAATCTGGTTACATTTTCAGCTATTATATCTACAAAAACAGCAAATTTCATAGAGGGATCGTAGTACCTGGAGCTTATATAGTACCTTTATCCCAGTGTCGCATATAGTTTAAGAGTGAAGCAACTACAACTATTGCGATTTTATAGATGGAAGAGCTGAAGCATATAACAGCCTTTGAGTAATTGCATATAATTCTGGATACATGGAAGAGAAATCAGCGTGAAAAATAGAAGAACTGTGTGTTCACAGGTCTCTGACCTCTTCTTCCTTGCTTCTGTCCATTACTCCATCCACCTTGTAGGCTTGTACTGTTAAAAAACATATACTTGAAAGGCGAGCAAAGTAAGTTCAATCTACTAGAGAAGCACATCCCGTCTCCTTCCAGCTGTGCCATGTATCCTCTGCCTACGAAATGTATTCGGTCTTGACCTGAAGAGAGATGCTGAGCACCTAGCTACTTAAAAATCGTTTGTTTCTGCCTGATATTCAGCATCTGGCAACTGTGAGGAGTGGCTGGAAAGCTTTTGTTAATATCTCTTCCACGCATTTTTGCTGAGTATTTTTTCCAAAGCAGCTTAGTTGTGCGCGATGAGCTCTCATTTCCTAATGCCGGTGACTAAAAGTGTATGCCGGGGCATCACTGTAAAGTCATGTTACTTTGCCTAGTCACATCATCTGTGCCTGCTCCCTGTAATTCCTTGAGAGGGACTGATGCAAAGTGATGGCACAGGACCACTGTGCTTTTCATAAGGCATATCAAATAAAACCCAGGGTGAGCAAAATGCTACGCTTCTCTTTAAACAATTATTTGCTAGATACTGAATCTGCACAAGGCTATGGTTAGACTTGGTATTTTTTTACAAAGTTGAATTAAAGTCCAGTTGAAGCAAGACTGTGGGTCTTGCTATATAATATAGCCACTGTGGGTAATGTTAAAAAGCACTGGATGGATAAAATGTGACTTGATATATCTCCTGGATCAGTGGCACAGTGAACAATTTGCTTTGAAGCCCCTGCTGTCATGATTTTAACAGCTACTGTTCCCTGTGAATGAGAGGATAAAGCTAGTGCAAGTATGTCTACATAACACACCTTCATTTGCTATGCAGGCATATTTTTGACTGTTTCGCACGCTGAGAGACAGGTCAATGTTTTGTCTTCTGTGTCTACAGGGCACCCGTTTTGGGGAGCCTGTGGGCAGAACTGTAAAAACATAATTCTTACTAGAACTGAGACACAAGCAGCAAATCCACATCTGTGCAGCCACTTTGGAGTGTGACATATAATTACTTTTGTGCTTTTAAAGTGAAGACGTTTTGCCTCCTGACTCCACTTGAACTATCTTTGCTCAATGCTTGCAAAAATAAAACTATACTGACAGACTAAACGGACTTTTAGGAGAGGAGGGAGGAAAGAAATAAAAGCATCAAAGAGAAAGCCTGCTCTCAGAGGAGCCTCGTGATAACACTGCTGGTGTGGCTCTTCTTTGGACCACAGTATTTGCTGCTTATGAAGAGTGAAATGAGAAGTAGACAAGGGGTCATTGTTGCACCTGGACTTTCTTTTAGGTTTTCTCTGGTTCTCCCATAGGTCAAATTTTTGTGTTTGGGTTATGGAGCTTGTTCATCCTGGTGGGAGAGTAAGAGAGAGGGCTGGGGAGGAATTTATTATCTTTCTAAATACTCCATTTCCTGATAAGGAAGAAAGGGGCGAACAACAAACAGAAGAAAGGCTTTTTTTTGCATGATTGAGCCCCTATGACAGATTTCTTCCACAAGCCTGAAATATGAATGTGAAATATGAATTTGGTTCTGAGTCAAAACTTCACAATATCTGAGGTGAATGCAGAGGTTTGCCAGAGGGAAGTGAAGAATGGGTTAGGTATTCATGACTCATATGAGTAACTTCTGTCTTGTTCATATAAATCAATATCAGACACTGAGGAGCTGATAACTGACCTGATAACAGTTTCACAGGATTTGAAATGTATCTTTTGCCATTCTCTCCCCACATCTTTTTTTTTCCCTAAGTTGGAAGTTGTCAACTACTCTCTACTCCTTCACTAGGTGGCTTCACTCCCCCTCAAAGGATTTCAGAGCTGAAAAAGCTGCTTTGTTGGACACATCATCTGCAAAGAGAAGGGGGTAACTTGGCCAAAAATCACTAAGTTGAATACTGGGCAAGGAATGGATTAGTTGCAGATTGCACAATTCCTTATTTGCTACAGAAGAGCCACAAGTTTCTCCTCCTCCTCTTCCTCCTTCTCATGAACGCATTCTCCTAACTTCTGTTAGAAATTGTCCAGCTTCAAAACTGGATGCTTAAGCAAAGGCTCTATTCTGCTGGCTGTGAAATTAATGTATATATATAATATTTTTTCATGCTATTTTGTCCCTCAGTTTCAAAATTTATGCGACTTAAAGATTGGGGTTTTTTTGTTTTGTTTGTTTGTTTGTTTGTTTGTTTGTTTTTTCTTTTCTAATCTCCCTGGCTGCACTGAAGCAATTTGTATAACCTTGACTTGCGTGGCCGTCCCTCTTGACCTTCTCACAGTGTCTGCACAGCAAACCTTACTGCTTTTGTTGGCGCCAGTTCTAGGTGACCACAGCTGGGAGGTGGTGAAGCCGAGCTGTCTTTTGGCTGCCAGTGAAACACCACTTTGAAAGTCTATTTTTTTTTTCCTTCTAGTTTCAATACAGCCAAAAGACCTGAGTATTAAGAGTGCCAATTGCCTATTTGGAGAGATGAGTGACGCTGTAAGTAGGTGTATGGAGGTGCCTGGAGGGAGGGAGAGGGCATCTGTGCCCTTTTCGAGGGGCATGAGGAGAAAGGAAGGCTGTTGGCTTTTGCAGTCCTTCATGGGTCAACATAGTGTAGTCCCAAGGAACTGTGTATGTGATATTCTGAATGAGGAAGTTAGAAATTCATGCAGTCATTGATACTCTCACTTAGACAACAGTGTTAGAAGACTATGTCAGAGTGACAGTGGATCCCTTGCTTAAGACAGTATCACTTTCCGTGTTCTCAATACAGCTAATGCAGCTTGCTAACACTGTGGGAGAGTAGTTTAGCATACAGTCAAAAAAAGGAGACTTCTTGGTTCAGAGCAGAAAGGAAAAAAAAAAGGAAGTGCTATATATCTCAAAACAAAAATGGAAAATTTGTTTAGAGATTTTGTATATATATAAACGAAAAATGTATAGCAATCAAAATAAATGAAAGGTTATGAAACAGAAAAGAACTGATTAGGAAAACAAAAGACAGAAAAAAAAATCTATATCCAGGGAAAAGAATGATAACTATCTGAGAAATAAAGGAAATTTTGAAAATTAGGAGACCTATAACTAGCTGGAGATTTGGAAGAGAAAAAAAAGGTTAAATATAACTGTCTGTCTGTGAAGAAATAAGAGAATCTGCCTTTTACCCATGGAGAATTTTACAGTCCCTTACTGTCTAAGGGTTATGACAAATATCTAGGTTAAATCTTTTTAAATCAGTAGGCATAGTTAACTTGAACTAATCTAGTCTAGAAAAGTTGGCTGAAGAGACGTCTGATGTAATTGAAACAAGCATTGGCATGTGCTGTAATACAGAGGCAGACTGGAACAACGCTAATGCTGGGCTAGGATTCAAACAGGGCGATGGGATGACCCAGTTACTTATGGGCTGCTTTGCCTATAAGCTATCCTAGCTGAAGTCAGGGAAAAGTTAAATCGGATCTTGCAAAGTTAAGAAGCAGAAGTATGTTTCATGCCAGCCATGCTTAACTGATGCCTGTTGAGGTGTTATCTACTTTGTCAGTACTGTGCAGTGTTGTGCTTTAAATATTAGTTCTATATTGTTTCAAAGCAGTATTATGGGTTAAAACTAGACTAACTGAGAAATTGTACAAGTCTTTGCAAGTGGGGGACCCTCATAGTTTTTTCTTCTTTTTTTCTAAGTGAGATGCTATCAGGACAACCACAAGACTGGAACTAGCGCACATTTTTAGCAACAATCTAAATTCATTGCTGAGAAACTGTGGAGATAATACAGTGATCAGCAGCCTAGTAAATTAAAAGGATGAGGCAACTGATGGAATCATCACAATCATGTGATAAGCAAACCCATTCAAACATGTTTTCAAATACAAGCTTATAATCTGGGAACAAAACAAGCTGGACAGGCCTACAGAACATGGGATTCGGCTCTGGAGAGATATGCCTAAACAGGCATTTCAGCAGCGACCCTCTGCAGAAGGCAGCTGCTAAGGCAGTGCAGGGTTGTAGAAAATAGCAGGGCCAGGAAGATGGCTTCTTCCTTTGGGAAAAGCTGCTGGGATATGGGATAGAACTCCAGAGACTGTTTTTCAAAAAGAAGAATGAGAAATTGGAGATACAGATGAGAGGCATACAAATAATTCGAAGGCTGAAGTGTATGCCTTGCAGGTGAAACTTGAAGAGTGCTAGGAGAAGGTCTGGGAGATGATTCGATTACAGTGCACCTTCACAGGAAGCACATGCCAACTATAAAAGGGCATAGAAAAAAAAAGAAAGAACAGTGAAAGCTTAGCTTACAAATTTGAAGGAGGAACAGCTTTTTAATGAAGTAAATCAACCATCAGGCCAAGCTGGGAAGTGGATTTGCTGCCCTTTAATGTCTTTAGATCAAAACCCAATGCCTTTGTGTGTGGCAGGTTCATGAGTCTAGTAGAGGAGTAATTAGGTGAAACTTATTCACTTGTGATATACTAGAGGGAAGACCAAACAGCCTAGTGGTCCCTTTAGGCCTTAAACTTTATAAATACAGAATTCTCACTAGTTGGCAGCAGTGGAAGAGGAATGATCAAATTTAAACATATATTTTTAGAAGTAAGAACTTATTATTTTATATCATCTGAGATACTAATTTGATAAGTAACAGAAAATGGAGTCTTGTGGATCTGTGGTGCTTCTGATTTGAAGTATGATTTTGCACCAACATCTTTTTTTTTCTATTGATTTCACTGATGGCCTAGTGAACTCCCCCTGCCTCCCGTGTATTTTGAAAAGTAGTTCAAACTAGAGAACTTTTCAAATTTTAGAAAGTTGTCCTTGCTTTTTGTTTATGTTTTATTCGTTAGAATCATAAAATACTTTGCATACAACTTTATGTTTTATAACTTGTGGCCTTAAGTAGGAAAGCAACTAACACTAACAATTCCAAGGCAGATTACATCAGCTGCGACTGAAAAATATTACTGGAGATTACTACTTGGTGAGTTATATGATATGAATTTAGTGAGTGGTGTAATAACTGCTGGAATTGGTGGTAATTAATAATCTTATTGACAGTGTAAGAAGATAGGGAAAAAAAGTGAAAGGAAATTATGCTTTTCCAGATACACCCCCCATGAGGATGTTGAAGCCTATTAAGCAAGGCATCTGCTGAAAGACTGCAGTGCTTAGACTTGATTCTGAGATTACTGTTGTGTAGTAAATGTATCTTGTTGTCTCATAGTTGTTTGGAAAAATGCAGCAAATTTTGCATACTTTGGAAGTGATTCCTGGAGATTACGCTTTTAAGGATAGAGCAGAAGACACATTAACTAACTCAAACATGGATCTGAGCCTGAAAATTTATGCACCTGCTTAAAGCTAAGCATATAACCACGGCCAGTGGAATTGAAAGGGACTCCTATAGGCATAAAATTAAACCTATACAAAGCTTGCATGACTTGTTTGTAAATATGCCTGTATATACACAGTGTACTCACACGCACACATACTTTAATGAAAGCATAGATATGCATGCTCCAGAGTTGTTACAAAGTAAAATTCACTGTCAGCATAGCACTGGTTTTGGGTAGATCATTTCTTATACTTGAAATTTACCTGGAGTTGTACTGTGGATGTACGTAAAACCTAAGTGCAGCAACATGGGGCTTCCCTGCATTGTCTGCGGGAGTGTCTGTATGGACGGATTTGAAAAGTTGGTCTGAACATTTGATGGTAGCAGTATAAAAACACGTTTTTAAAAAGTGTTAGGAATGCTTCTTGATGTGATGTACTGGTACATTCTGTGCTAGTGATTCAAAGAAATGCAAACAAACAAGAACCCCCATCATATAATTACATACCTTAGCAAAGTGAAATGGTTTCGATGTTACTTTTGTGAAGGGGCAGTGGAATTTGTAAGAGACTTTTTGAAGATGAAGATCAAAATAGTAAAACAGAAATATATATATATGTATGTATTATATCTTGTAAGATGTGGTCCTGTATACTACAGGTGTTCATTTCACTTTGATATCATATGGGAACGATGGCTTCTCTATGAGCTTTTTTTATTTTTATTTTTTCATTTAGTTTTCTATATTCAAAATGTCGGGTCCTGCCTTACCTTTATTGACTTCAGGACCTTTTGCAGAAAGTCTGTCTGAAAAAATCGTTTGTACCCAGAATTTGAGATGTGCTTTTCTTATCCTTCTCAAGGACTGATAGAATCACACGGAATCACAGAATGGCCAAGGTTGGAAGGGACATAAGGAGATCATCTAGGGCAACCCCCCTGCTCAGACAGGGTCTTCTACAGCACATTGCACAGGATCACGTCCAGACGGGTTTGGAATATCTCCAAGGAAGGAGACTCCACAACTTCTCTGGGCAACCTGTGCCAGCGCTCTGTCACCCTCACAGTCAAGAAGTTTCTCCTCAGGTTCAGATAGAACTGCCTGTGTTTCCGTTTGTGCCCATTGCCCCTTGTCCTGTCGCTGGGCACCACGGAGAAGAGGCTGGCCCCATCCTCTGGACACCCTCCCTTCAGATACTTGTACATATTGATTAGATCTCCCTTCAGTCTTCTCTTCTCCAGGCTGAACAGGCCCAGCTCTCTCAGCCTTTCTTCAGAGCAGAGGTGCTCCAGTCCCCTCATCATCTTTGTAGCCCTCCACTGGACTCTCTCCAGGAGTGCCATGTCTCTCCTGTAGTGGGGAGCCCAGAACTGGACACAGTGCTCCAGGTGAGGCCTCACCAGGGCTGAGGAGAGGGGCAGGATCACCTCCCTCCACCTGCTGCCAACACTCTTCCTAATGCAGCCCAGGATACCAGTGGCCTTCTTGGCCACAAGGGCACATTGCTGGCTCATGCTGAACTTGTTGTCCACCAGCACTCCCAGGTCTTTCTCTGCAGAGCTGATTTGCAGCAGGTCAGCCCCCAACCTGTCCTGCTGCATGGGATTATTCCTGCCTAGGTGCAGGACCCTGCACTTGCCTTTGTTGAACTTCAGAAGGTTCCTCTCCGCCCAGCTCTCCAGCCTGTCCAGGTCCTTCTGAATGGTAGCACAGTCTTCTGGTGTGTCAGCCACTCCTCCCAGTTCTGTAGCATCAGCCAACTTGCTGAGGGTGCACTCTGTCCCTTCATCCAAGTCACTGATGAATAAGTTAAACAACACTGGACCTAATATTGACCCCTGGGGGACACTGCTAGCTAAAGGCCTTCAGCTAGCCTCTGTGCCACTGACCACAACCCTCTGAGCTCTTCCATCCAGCCAGTTCTCAATCCACCTCACTGTCCACTCATCTAGCCCACACTTCCTGAGTTTACCTACAAGGATGGTGTGGGAGACAGTGTCAAAAGCTTTGCTGAAGTCCAGGTAGACAACAGCTGCTGCTCTCCTGTCATCTGCCCAGCCAGTTGTCCCATTGTAGAAGGTTATCAATCAGATTCGTTAAGCATGATTTCCCCTTGGTGAATCCATGCTGACTACTCCTGAGCACCTTCTTGTCCTCCACACGCTTCGAGATGGCCTCCAGGATGAGCTGTTCCATCACCTTTCCAGGGATGGAGGTGAGGCTGACAGGCCTGTAGTTTCCTGGCTCCTCCTTCTTGCCCTTTTGGAAGACTGGGATGACATTGGCTTTCTTCCAGTCCTCAGCCCTCTCTCCTGATCTCCAGGACCTTTCAAAGATGATGGAGAGTGGCCTAGCAATAACATCCGCCAGCTCTCTCAGCACTCGCGGATGCATCCTGTCAGGGCCCATCCTTATCTTACCCATAAGCTCTTGACCGGCTCTTCATCCACCCCTAGGCAGAGCTCCATACATTCCAAGTATTCTCTCACAAAAAGGGTAAATCCACCACCTCACTTTCCTGGCCTGTCTTTCCTAAAAAGCACATAGCCATTCATGACAGCATTCCAGTCATGTGAGCTATCCTGCCATATCTCTGTAACTGCAATGAGGTCATAGCCCTGCGACCACACACATCTCTAATTCTTCCTGCTTATTCCCCATACTGCATGCATTAGTGTACAGGCACTTCAGAGAGGCATTCGAGTATGGTGATTTCCCAGGAGGAGTGCAAGAAGCTACCCCATAGTAATGTTTTGTAGGCACTTCCTTGGCTGCATGCACTTGCTGGAGGTATCCGCACTTGAGCCCTGTTTTGCTACCTGGATGGTCTCTCTAACTCTCCCCTTCCCCCATCTTTCCTAGTTTAAAGCTGTCCTTTCCAGGTTGGCCAATCTGTTGGCATAGAAAGACGCATGTGCCCTGTTTAGTGAGGTGGATCCCCTCTCTCCCAATCTGTTGTCAATCTACAAACAGTGTCCTGTAGTTACAGAAACCAAAAACCTGTTATGAACACCATAAGGTTAGGAGTATGAGTATGAGGTTAGGAGTTGAGTATTATGAGCTTCATATAATAGCCACTTCTCATCATACTTTTAAAACAATAACTAATTTGCCTCCGACACATCCCTGGGTGAATAACATCATTTTTGTGTGACAGTTGGTAAACTTGAAACAAAGTAAAGGTAAGAAAAAAATAAGTTGTCCAGTATTGCATAGTGGGTTAACAACAGAAATAGTTTTTCCTGCCTCCTATTCCATTGTTGTTGACAACAGAGCACATAACATCCATTGCCTGGCAACTTAACATGAAAGAATTAAAAAAAAATCTCTTTATTAATTTTTAAGAAGATGAGAATATCCCTAGGGAGGCCAGTTTCATAGCTGAAGATAGACAGGATCAAATCACATGGAGCATTATTCTATTTAGATTTTATACTTCTATGCCAGTCACATCTTTCCCCTTTGAGGCAAATATAGTTTGAAAGGGCTATTTTAGGTTCTAAAATGTAGGTTCCAAAAGGCCTTGCCTTTTCTCTGGCTTCCTTATCCTGTCTTTTTTGTGCATGTGTGTGTGTGAGATTACTTTATTAATGGTAAAGAAAACATCCTTTAGGGATTAGCCTAATAGCTTTTTTGCAACCACTGAAAGAGGGCATTTTAGATGACATCAAGTGACATTCATAATACAGCTTTTGCTGGTCTACAATCCACTCCCAAGCAAGACTAATATTCTGACAAAAGTAAGACCATGCTTGTGCCACAGAACAGACAATGCAATAAAGGAATATCTGGCAAAGCCCTGAAATGGCATGTTGCATGGAAAGCTTTTGTATAAGCTATAAGGGTAAAAATCCCTTTTCTGTTGGTATATGCTTCCTCTTGCTTAGGAGAGTTTGCTAGGATAGTTTGAGCAGCAAATCTCCTCTAGGCTAGGCAAGGCCAGTAGGCTGGGCTCTGTACTGTTTTCTTTGCTTGAAATGTACAGAGAGTAATTAGAGTTGCAAAGTGGTGTTACTACATTGGCGTGATGCTGCCTTCAGCTCAATAAAAGCTACATTGCAACAGAATTTCCTAACCTGAGCACAGGACTAGCCTGATGTGCTGATATTGCTTCCAGTTCATATGCCTGCTCTGGCTCTCTGAGGGGCAGTTCACTGGACAGTGTGAAGTTGTGGCAGCAAACCCTCTCACCTTAGGCTCACCGCATGTGCTCACTCGCCACATACATCTGACCCCCTTTTAGACTTGTATCTGCTCTGCTCCAAGTGACATAATTTCAAATATCAATGTTTCAGCAGTGCTGTGGGCTCCCTGGTTTGGAAGAAAGAATTTCCACCACCTAACAGCACTATTGGCTTCACTTAGCTTGAGCTGACTTGTCATTAAAAGCCTAATGGAGAGCATTTGGTTTCTCAGAGCAGGTTGACTTCTCTTCTGGATATGGCTGGGGAAATGGATTTTATATGAATATAATGAAAAAGTGTTGGGAGAACTTGAATGGCAGTTCTATAGCTGCTATTGAATAGTTCATTGAAGAGGCTTGCTTTACTTAACAGCATAGATTAGCTGTCATTTTCTGGACATAATGGTACACGAAGAACTGTGTTGAGTGTGCTGGTTTCAATTATGGATGCAGTGGGATCATGGAAAGACAGAAGTGAGGTGGAAAACGAACTCACTCTGACCATAGTAACTTTCTGTTCATATGTAGATAATGTGTGGATTACTACAAGATTCTTTATATTAAAATCAATGTGTATGGAAGGAACAAAACGAAAAATGTTGAGGAGTTTGGCAGCTCTTGATACATATAAAACACTATCAGGCTTGTACAAGGTATGATTTGGTAATTACCAGGGAATATGAAGGATTGCCTTATAATCAAGGTAGAAACAAGGAATACTGGTTGTAATCTTGCATATCTGGAAATTCAAGACAATTGTGTGGTTGTCCTCAATGGGGTTAAATTTTACTCTCTGTGGGGTTACAGTAAGCCCCAGTCTGGCAAGACACGCTCAGCTTTAAGGACAACTGATTCCACTGATGTGGAATATTTGTGCAGCTGAAGCTGAGTATATTCCTAAGGCTTTGCCAAACCATAGCTTTAACAGGTGATCTATCCACAGAGGAAGATCATGGTTTTCCAGCTTGAGAATTAAGCACTCACCCAGAAGGCTATTGGGGTCCTAGCTCTGCTTAGTTTTATGCACAATGGCATTATGCTGGCATAGGTAACTGCTGCCCTGTCCTTCTGTCTGGTTGTTTTCATCCCTTTCCACACAGCTCGCCACCTACTTAGTTGCACAACTACAACTGTCTGTGAAACTACATGGGAAACTGGATCACTGAAATGATGCAGGAGATAAACAGCACTCCAGAATAAGGGCTTCTTCACTCCTCTGTTTGACATTTTGCCCTGTGAAGCAAGCACACTAATGCCCACATAGCCTCTTAAGGGCCACAGAGAAGATTACAAGAATTCTTTAAAAAATTCTTTAAAAAAATAATTGCCGTTAGAACTGTCTACATCACACCTACATTAGACTAAGATATGTTTGTGATCATGCTCCAAAAAAATGAAATATCCTTTCTATCCTATGAGTTCGACCCATTCTCTAATAGAGAGAATTCTTTCTTGTGAGGTAAGGATTGCGCTCCTAGCACCCAAGAGATGTGGACTTTAATTCTGTGGACTCAAGTTTCCAATGAATTTTTTTTCTGCCCTGCATTTCTTTTTCCCAGCCATAGAAGGCGCTCTTACACTGCTGTCTGCAGCTAGGAAAAGTTATTCCTAGAGCCGAACTCCCAGGCCAGTAATCTTGTTTAAACTGTTGATTTTGACAGAATAAAACAGTAAATGGTCCTACTCCAGGATATAAAGTGAAGCTAATAGCAAATAAGTAAACACGTTAATCTGTATTTCTGCAAAGGTAAATACTGTTAAAGGTTATTTAAATCTAAGGGGGAAAAAAAAAGTCCATCCAGTGAGCCATATTATGGTAGAAAACTGTGGGTAGATATAAAACATGATGTCTTATCCATGCAAAATCTCTTCCACAGATTAGTATGATACTTTGAGTTTTACACCTTTGTTTTCCAGAGGCAAAGCCACCTTTAATAGACAGAACCCACAGGAATAAGTGTTTCAGAGTAGATTTTGTATTTTATGAAATCCTGTTAACCAGTCCAAAAAGGTTTTGAACTGTACTAACTGGCTATTTTCATTGCCTTGAATTATCTGAATTGTCGGTTTCAAACATCAAAAAAAATGCAATGTAATGCGTGCATTTATATATATATATATATATATATATATATATATATATATATATACCTTTACATCTATACCTATACTTGTATACCTATTATGCCTGTACCCATGTGTATCTATATATCTTTATCTATATATGTATATATACACTCAAATGTTATTTCTTTCATCCTCATGCTGAGAATAGTACAAGAATGAAAGTGGGTTAGAGCTTCTTTTAGGTCCTGGCTGGTACAGCTTTAGTTCTGAACTGTGTGGTTTGGAGCGCCAGGTGCCATGGCATCTCCTGCTCTGCTTCCTGTGTCCCTAGGGGATCTGCTGAGTATCTCCCAAGACCAGGAAAGATCCATCAGCTACTTCACATGGAAGATGTACATAGGACTGAATAACAACATAGATCTTTTTCTTCTTGTGGAAGCAGAGAGGCTTTCTTGTTTTCTTTTTCTTTTTCTTTTTCTTTTTCTTTTTCTTTTTCTTTTTCTTTTTTTGCTTTTTCTCTTTTTCTTTTTCTTTTCCTCTTTTCCTCTTTTCTTTTTCTTTTTTCTTTTTTATTTTCCTCCCTGTCTTGTCTTGTCTTGTCTTGTCTTGTCTTGTCTTGTCTTTTGCCTGCCTTCCTCCCTCCCTCTCTCCCTCTCTCTCTCTCTCAGACAGGTGAGTGATTCCCTCCATCTCCTCATTTTACTTCACTGATGGAGGAATAGCTCATTCTCTTCCATTACTCTTATTTCAACCTATGTTAACTATTGGGTGCATAGTGCTTATTTTTTTGGGCTTCAACTTGCCTTCCATCATAGGGATGCTCCTTGCTCTTGCATGCCCTGAGCTAACTAGGTGTATCTTGAACTTCTTTAGTTTGCAAGATCTTTTACTCCTAAGTTACCCAGAGTACTTCTGTCTGCACAGGAGAAGGGCAAGCATCATTGCGTGTGCAAAAACCAGCTCTAAAAGATCAGCGCAAAATAATTTTACTCTTTGATCTTCTTTTCTGATTGGGAGCTCCAGGACTGAATTTGATATTTTCCTTAGTACTTCCCCTCATTGACCCCCCATTTCTGGCTGTTCAAGAGGAGGTTGCCATTTTGCTTTGTAGACATCACCTCCGGTCTCTCAGGACTAGATGTGAAGGTAAGATCATATCTAACATCCTGTCCACATGAAAGAAAAATCTAAACACCAGTGTGACTTGGCACAGAGAACTGCCATAAATAGAAGAGTAATTCAGCCCACTGGTGGTCTGTATCATTGATCACCATCAAAAGCTGTTTGATAAGTAATGGAAAATCAGTTAAGAATCATTCTGCCTTTCCATAGAATGTCATTATGTGTTTTTCATCAGAGACAACAGACAAGTTAGCATGTTCTAACATTACTCAATGGTTGTCTGATAATTACAGGTGCATGCTCAGGTATACCAATCTTTTCTGGTTTGTTCTCCTTCTTTTTTAGGAAAATGAGAAGCTGATGTACAAATCAGAATCAAATTAATGGCTGGAACTTCTCAAGTGTTAGTACATCTGTGGATCATCACATCTTTTTGCATGGACTGGAAGCCTTTGAAAAGAAAGTATTGCATGAGATAACTAACAGTTGAACAAGAGTTTTGGAGGGAAGCTGCTTGTGCAATGAATATGGATCTATCTAAATGAGGAGAGGAACAATGTAGAAGAAAAAAACAAATGCAACCTGCCATAGAAACCCAGTGTTGTGATTATGCCAATGAGAAACACCAAAAAGGAGTTCCTAATACTTTTAAGATGAGGTATTGAACTAAAACAAAATAGACCTCAGTCCTTCAGCACTCCTGAAGTGAAGTAGTTTTCTTAAACAGTGAAATTTGCTCATGTTTTAAAGGGGGAAAAAAAAAAGTATAGTCTCCTGCAGTGCAGGGAAGGTATGGAATACAATATGATGTTAACATGATCTCTGAGCATCCTAATAGCCTGAACTGGGATCCTGAAAAGCCCCCCAACAGTTTTTAACTGTTAGGATCCTGTTGTATACAGTGCAATGGTTTCATATTTTTAGGTCTCCCCTTCATCTTCTGAAAATGAGAGATCCAAATGTACTTATTTATAAAGCAAGAAACCTAAACATATTCATACTTGTTCATATGACTCCAAGAGCTGGAGTTATCATGGAAAAAGCACCACTTCTTGAGATTCATAACAGCATTTGCAAAGCTTGGTCATATGTGAAGTTGTGATCTTATCATAAACATCAGTGGCTGTTTGATCAGAATCATCAGTTTTTTTTTTACTGTAGCAGAAGGCTTTTAAAAGCTTACAGGGACATCTGAAGAAATATAATGATTAGATCAGCCTTTTTCCTAAGAAATTGCATTTGTGCCATGTGCTTAACTTCAATCTACATGCCAAAAGATATACTCATTTTGCTCAATTGTCCATAACAAATACTTTCAACCTGACATGCTGTTTTTTTTTTTCCCATGCATCTCATTTTTAACAATATTCTAATGACCAGGACGGAAATTTTTCAGGGCACAAAGTGGCAGTTAAAGACCTTAATACAAATGCAGAACCAGTGAAAACTGGCTATGTATAAGTGCCATTTAGGTCTTTGGAAACCTCTGAAGAGGCTGTCAGTCATGCAGTAGTTGCAGGCACAGCTCAGGTGAGCCTTGGTAGCTGTTATTTTCCCTTATTGCACTGCATCTCACAGTCTAATGAAAAGATTAAGCAAAATGTATATTCTGTGGGTATCATTATAAATAGCAAAATGCAGTAGTGCATGCAAAAAGGTAGTGCAGGATCAGTTATAAATACTATTGCTGGTATGTGCTGTAAAACAGATCATGTGAGCTTGTTTTTAAAGGAGATATTTACATACTCCTGCTGGACATAAATAGATGGACATTGAATTATAATCAAGTAGTATGGAGGAAATCATGGGCCAAGGAGTCAGGCACTACCATCTTTCAATAACCTTTGACCAGAAATATTCTGTTACTGTGTGTTTGTAACTAGAACGGGTGCTACCTACATGGCATCCATGCTTGTTTCTATGGCTTTCATAAAGCACAAATCTTTCCTGGTCATCAGAGGTCCCAGGCTGATCTGACTTCACCTGGCTGGTTTAGAAGGGAAAAAGCCTTTCTCAGCACTGAGGGAAGTTGGATGGGGCTGCTTTACTGCCTCCATTTCAGCAACTGGCTCTACGCTCAGTAGCTGATTTGCCTCTTCCTCCTGTGTTGTGTATGTTCACATCACATGATGTTGCTGCATGCTGCTGAAATAAATACCTAAAGAGTTACTGCATTAATGACCTTGGGCATTGCTTTATGCTCCCACTGTGAGGTTAAGAAAAGCAAAAAAAAAAACCAACTTCATCCAGCTAAAGGATCTCAGAAAGAGGAGAAAGGAAACAGCATTTATAATTTCTTTCCAGCCCTGCCTGCAACTGCTTGCTCAGAAACAATCATTGTGCCTGGTTTCTCATTTATGCTAAGCTCCCTTTGGCAGAACTTCTTCTGGGGTCAGAATTGTTCCCTTCCTCAGTCTTTGTGGCCGTCCGAGGGCCTCTCGGAGGGGCCGTGACAGAGTAATGTGGACCAAGCACAGCTGGTAACTGGACCGTTATTGCACTTCCTCAAGGAAGAAAAGGTGGGAAGACAGAGCTTGGTCCTCTGAAGTGATGCTTTCCCATTGCCGAAGATTCCCCTCTGACAGTGAAAGACGATGAAATTAATTCTTCCTCCAGGGCAGTGGATTCAGTGAAAGACAGTCACTAGGAAACTGTGATCATTGCATGAAGAGAGTACTGGGCTCTGCATGGCCTCAGCAACAGCGAAGGATGTCTATGTACACCCCGTGCTTTTTTTCTGCGACTAGCAAGGACACTGCCCACTGCAGGCTTCACGTGCTTTGGACTGAGCAGGGAGGAGAATTTTGGAAATATTCAGCTGTGTGTCTGTTTATGCTCTTTGAAACGGGTCGAACAATGAATATGGCCCAGCTGTGTTTTTGTGCAGGGGGCAGCTGAAAAGGTTTGGGCCTCTGAGGGAGCAAAAGCTGAGTTTTGCAACTGTGAATGCCGCCTGCAGAGTTAGCGCTGAGGATAGATACTTGGCTCCAGAAAGGCTGCGCAGGTTAATGTCACTAAAACATCCTGAAGTGCTATGGGAAGTTCTGTTCGGTAGTGCCGCAGCAATGGCAGTCTGCAGTGACCTATAAACAGGATGAGGGAGCAGCGGCAGCAAAGCAAAGAGACAGTCCCTGGCGCTACGCTGACAGGCAGACACATAAACAAAGCCAGGGAGGAAGCTCTGTTTACAGCTGGAAAAGAAACCCCATGCTGTAGGATGCAAATGATGGACGTACGTGGCTATAAATAGCCACAAAAGCATAATGCCATTTAAAAGATTTAGTTGTGCTGCAAAGACTCCGTTTCTGTGCTTAGAATGAACTGCATATGCGTATGATATTGTCTCTAAGGGACGAGGCTCTTGCTCAGTTATTTAGCATTATTTATTATGCTTAACTGACCTTTTTAAACAAGGATGGGAAGCTTCACCTAAATCAAATAATAACCTTCTCTCAGTAAAAGAAAAGAGGCTAAAAAAAGTTGCAAGACTGTCAGACAGCCTTTCAGGCAGTCACCTAAGAGAGCCAGTCACCAGTAGTTTGATGTCTGGGTGTGAAATAACATTTTATTCGGTTAATAACACCACAGATCTACTTTGGAAGCAAAAGGCTAAAGATAATATAAGCAATACTTTGTTTCTTAGGCTTCTGATTATGTTCTCAGGGGTTTAGGATACTGAGCAGAACATAAGTGAGAGTATATTCCCTAAATGTTATTTTGCAGGTAGATTACTAGAGGAAATGTGAATGAGAGAGAATCTATGCGGAGCTACTTTCAGGTACGGTTAGAAATCTTCTGCCTTTACATGTAGGTAGTTATGGACCTTCTCCTTCATTTTTTTGTGGGACTATTAGGTAGATCTCAATACTTTTTTTAGATTCAGTTCAATGGGTTTTGGCATCAGTTTTTGGTACTTCTGAATTAAGAAGAAGGTTCTGAGGAGGAATAAATTAAGATACTTCTATTACAAACAGTTCTTTTCCTGAACTGGAAGCAGTGATACAAAGCTAGCAACGTACACACAAATAAAGCACTTGTGGATATGGTCATTTGTTTTTTAGTGGAATTATTTATGTGGTATAAAAGAGGATGAATTTTGTTTAAAAAACAAACAGTTGCTGGGAATAAGATGCCTGCTGGCACATTTTTACCAGATAACAGTTCTGTGGCCTTTGTGGAATTTTTTTGTAGCGCTTCAACCATGTGTTGCTATGCTTGTAGTTCTCAATTTTCCATTTTCACTTGTAATATTCAAACTACTTTCAGCACGGCTTTGCCAAAAAACTAACAAACAAGTGAGTATTACTGTTTATACACATAACACAACCCCCTGTGCTTAGTACCTTCTGATACAGCCATTATTATTGTGTACCCGCATGAATACTTCGTTTAAGGAACAAGCGAAATTAACAGCTGTTTTGTGTTCCAGTAACACGCTGTGTCAGACTTTGCCTCACAAAGTCAAGGAGAGGTAAAGCTTTTCATGCCCTCAAGTCACCTGGCCTAATAGATATTGCATAACAACTTCAGTTTCATTCAGGGTGGCATTGTAATCTCCAGCATGACTGTCAGACTAATTTCTTTCACAGCAGGGCATGCTGTGCTTTCTGCACTGCGCAACTTCCCAAACTCAGTTTCTTTACCAAATCTCAGAGAGAAAATGTCAGACCTTTTGAAAGCAACGTGGTTCTCAGGCTTACAAATGTCTTCAGGCTCTCAAATGTTTCTTTCATGGCTGCAGGAACAGCCTAGGAAGAAGTAAGGTTTTCATTGTTAAATCTCTACAGGAGTTATTTAAACACACAAAACAATTAATTTTACAAGCTAACGTGCTTTCTTACAACAGCTGTCTTGCTTTTTCTAACTCCAGGAGAGAGTTTTGCTCCATCTTTAGCAGAATCCTTCAGAACAGAGTCCATCCAGAAGGCAGGAACCCCCACAGCCCTCCCCAAAATTTGATCTTCAGCACAAAGGCCAGTGCCGCCGCCTTCTCTCAAGGAAAAGGAACAAGCAATCAAGCAGTCAAAATATATAGTTTACATATATATATAGTTTTTTTATAGTTTAATAGTACATATAATTCCTTCTAGCAACATAACACCACTATTGATTGCAGTGCCCATTTCAGTTCTTATCTTCTGGGAAGGTTCATTTTGAAAGGTAGTTTTTCTTCATGGCTTTCAAGGGGAACATAGTTGGGGTATCAGAGCTCCATGAAAACACGCCACCCTGCCCAGCTCCAACTTCTGCGTCGGTGTAAGAGGGACTCCGTTAGAGGCCTGTGTAGACTGTGTCCTCGTACCTGGTCGAGGTAGAGAGGCTTCATCCAATATTCCTGCAGAGCAGGGACACACAGAGGCCCGAAGGGAAAGTGCAGCTGCCACAGGGTGCACACATCTTCAAGGTAGTGTCCTCGTGCCCAGTATTGCTGAAGATACATTGCGCACACAGATGCTGAAGGAAAACTGAGCACAGCAAGCACTGGAACAAAAGCAAAAACCTGCCCTGGCTAAATGAGGCATTGTCGTTATCTTGCAACACAGCAGCCAGAGTGATTAGTCATTGTAATTTGCTTTTGGGAACCCTTTGCCCTTGGCCCTGAGGCCACCCCAAGCTTGCTCAGTCCTTTCCCGTCTCTTCTAGGGAGAGTGGGATCCTTACCTCGAATCCTGCCTCGCTTTCTTCTCCACAGTAGCACTGACCTTTCTGCTCTGGTTTGCTTTCTTTGAAGAACAGCTTATAACAACTGTCTTCAGTATTCGTCTCTAACTGGGAGATTTCTGTCCTCCTTTCTAGTGAGTAAAAATATGATGTGATGTGTTAAAATCTGGGTAACCAGAGGCAGATTTACAGGGATAGGGGGACTGTAGCCACCCCCCATAAGCAGTTATGTGCTGTGCAATGCCGTTACCGCTATGTACCGCTGTGTGTTACAGCTAAGCCCCCGCCTTTAGCTGAAGCATGAGGTTGGGCCCGCGTGCTATTTTCGTTGCCACTTTCAAGGGGCCAGGGCTTAGTCTGATAATGGAAGTACTACAACAGGCAGTGACGTTCGCCACTGAGCAAACACAACTCGCAAACTTGACTTACATCTCGCAAGAGTACTTAAATGAGTTGCAAGTCTTCCAGCCCCTGCCTGGCAGCCAAGGGTTAAACAGCGTTTTTTTGGTAAGGTGATGTTATAGCACAAGCAGCACGCTCACGGGGGAAGCATGGCTCTAAAAGCTGTGGGGTGAGGGTGGCCTGTGGCCAGGGCCCACCTGGCTTTCCTGTCTGTGGGGAGGGAGGCTTTTGGGTGCAGGGTGGTGTGAACTTACAGAGGGCCCTGGGCAGTCATGCCTCCTTCGCCCCTTGTTTGTGCTTGGGGGAGGCTGGCGCTACCCAACGTCTTACACGTGGCCTCCGCGTGGGAGTGCTCGCTGGCCTGGATTTGCCCTCAGAGCAGCTGTGCAAGCGTGGAGACTGTTACCCCACTTAAAATGTGAAGAAATAAGGTGTTAATTAACTTACCCAGGACCACAGAGGCAAAAAGTGACAGAGCTGGGATTACAGCTCGCAGATGCCTGCATATCAGTCCCACACGCCCCCTTGAAGGGTCCTCATCCTCCCGGGCACTGTGTGTGCTGCTCTTGTCCCCGTCGCCTCCTCCTCTTCCCAGACGCCTCTTAACTCACAAACCAAAGGGAGAGACTTTGCTTCTAAGAGAAAAAATTGAGTAAAAATAGAAACTGCATTGAAATCTATTCAAACGTACTTAAGCTGTAGCTTTAAAGTTGCTCTTCAAAAGGAGCATTCAGTAACAAACAGAACTGGACAAGCAGTTTTGCCTCTGAAATTGGCACACAGCAGAAAACGTTATCTTCTTCAACCACTGGGATGTCCATGGAACTGAAACTACTGGGGAAATTAGGGCATACACTTGCACAGGGACCTGCAGCGCATTGTTAGCTGTGAAAGGTAAAAGATGAATAAACAAATCGGTCAGTTATTAACGTTGGTCTAAGTCTTTCTATGCACATGGGGTTGCAGAGAGTCTGGCACGTCAGAATAGATCACTGGAGAGTTTTTGCTAATAGAATACAGCTGTAGTTAAAATAAATGGAGGTCTCAAGTTCTTTGGAATTGGTAGCAATGGGCTAAATGAGTGAGTCAGAGCCAATAAAGACCTATTAAGGGAAAAACAGCAAGAACTTGAGGCTATGCAATGTCAGAATCTGCTGTGAGAAAAGGAGCTGTACACTGGGATGAACTTCATTGATTTTCACAAGTGACCTAGGGGGAATTTTATCAAAGACATAAATTGGCAGATAGCCCCCTGCTATGGAGCGCTGCGACTCTTTGGGGTGGTGTGCCAAGTCACCGTGTGTGCCTTTTGGCACTTTTTGCCCTAGCTCAGTATTGACCAAGTCCTTTTCCAAACATCTCATTTGCTAGCAGATGCATGAGTACTGGGGCATAGGGAAGCTGGGTGCTGAGCAGCTCTGCCACCTTTCTAAATTACCTGTTGGAACCAGGCCATGTTTGGAGACCTAGATTGACCACTGTCATTAAAATCCTTTCTGTTGCTTTGATATCAAAAAGGAACAGTGCCTTTGCAGTGTGGATGTAAACTGTGATATTTGTAACATGCTTAGCACTTTCATTAATTGCCTATTTGTCATTATATTCGTATTCATTGCCTTAAGCTGTCTTAAGATGTTGAAAATACGAGTAACAAGAAAGTGCAGAGAAAATACTCTGAAAATGTACTAAAATTTTCTCTTCTAAGAATTTTTCTCAGTGGAAGGGTGAGTTTGGACTTGGTGGTTACGTGTTACTCTGCTATGTGTATGTGTGCCTGACCACAGTAGGTTAAAAGGAAATTAAGGGTGGTGCTGCAAACATTCCACCCTCAGCTCCCTATTCACCTCTCGTCATCCACCCTTGCATTCGAACTCCATCATTTTACCCACCCACCTAGTTTCTATGTGAAATTGTTCTAATGGAGATCTGTCCCGCGTCACGCAGACAGACTTGAGCTGTTTCACTTTTTTCTGATTTTCATTTTGAATTTCAAGTGTTCCTAACCTTCTAAATCCTGATTTGGATCAACATCTGGACTCCCTCCAAGTGTGTGTAATGCAAGGATCATCCCACATTTAAGTAAGAGGCTGATTATGCGTCAGATCAAAACTCTGTCGTAGTTCAGGGACGTTAGGTACCGTGATTTTGGAATAATTCTGTGTCTACCAGGAAGGAAAAGGACAGAAAGGGATCTGATAATGATTTGAATGGAATATCCTTGGCCATTTGTGTTCTGCATGTCTACAAGTTATGTGTACCCATTTGCGCTAACAATATATTAGAGACGTGCCTGGCACCAGAGAGAGGTCAATTCTTTCAGGAACTTCCAGTATTTTTATGTCCTGTCATCTCCTACCTGCCTCTTGACAGAACTAGAGAAATGCAGTATAAAATCAGGCTTCATACACCTTGTTTACATTTGTCTTACAAACATCTTTCATTTCCTATTCACAATCTCAGTTTCCCTTTCTTTTTTCTTGTGTCCGCTTCTGAGTTTTCCCTATTTTCTTTTATTCCTCTCTGTGTTACTGATAATCTCCTTACATGTCAAAAGATGTATCAACAGGGTGTCTTATAGGAAATAAACACAGGATTGCACTTCAGGTTTTAACTGTACTTGGAATATGATCTATTTTCAAATTAAGATGTCAGGACAAGGCATGCAAGAGGATGTGGGCTGCAACAGTTCAGGGCCTAATTTCTGTGTAAAATGCATAGTACTGAGCTTAGCCAAGTGGTGAAGGGACAGTGCATTTCATTCTGGGCCACAGGGCAGTGTTAAACTCTGAATTTCACATCATTAACTTTTTTCTGGTGTTGGGGCCTATACTAGTCTTTACAAAAAAGTGCAGGAGAGAAACTAGGCAGAGATGACAGTGTCACTGCTTTTATTATAAGTGGTTAGAACATTTCTCAGGGGGCACACGTCTGTGCGTTAGTGGGAGCAGGGGCTGGCGTTCATTTCTCTCCTCTGCCTAACTCAAACTTGCTTTTTACCTCACTCCCAATGTTAGGAGAGTATCGCAGCTACTAGACTACGATTTAGTCTTTCTCTGTTTCTGATCCAATAAATATTTAATCGGTCTATGCAAAGTGCTATCCTTTTATGTCTGTTTAGAGCATTCACTGGAGACATGTAATTTTAGACATTTTCAGGCTGAGAAAGGACCCAAGCCTCATTCTTACATTTCCCAAGGAAGTGCTCTAACTGCTACTCAGCTGGATTAGGGTCCTCAGCAGTGGGTATATTGAGGGAGAAGCTCTTGTAGGGTCACTTTGGGAACAACTACCTCTTGGGACTCTGACTTATTATTACACTTCAGGGAGCTAAAGAATTGTTTAGATATAGGCCATCATAGGCTATATCTAGGCTTGCCTTAACCCCCTCCCCCCTCTTTTTTTAACGTATCTGGAGAATTTAGCTCGTAGAAATGTAGGAGGCTTCTCCTACAGGAAGCACTGGGGATTTCAGATATCTCTGAGCCCTAAGGGATGGGATCTTGAGGAGACAAGACAACAAAGACACATCCTTTTGTAGATCTAGTGCTTAGGGAAAGAAAAGTCACGTATGTCATCCCATCACAATTCAATTAGAAAAACTATCTCTCATTAAACTCCTAATAGCTATTTCTGGAGCAAAGATAGATGAATGTAAGAGAAGAGAAACAATGGAAACTGGAATAACTGAATAAATTGTATCTTGACACAAGGCCCAGACCTCAGAAGTATTTACTCCCTTCTTAAATCCCTCAGTATTCATCCTGATCCTCTCATTTGTTCATCTAGGAGAGCAACTATTGTATATGCTAAGATACAGTAGTAATTTGCAGTTATGCAAATTCATCAAGCCCTGTCATGTATCTGTTTTTGCTGCAGAATTGCCAAGCAATATTTAATAGTCAGAAAATCCTTCAGCTACAAAAGCATTAGCCTAAGTACAGTTCCTCGGTTTGATACTGTTCCTTGGCCAGTTCTTTAATATTCATAGCTATAGAAGGGTGCTTCTCTGTCACAGGAAAAATGAAAAAAACTAATAAATAAATAATAAACCAAAGAATGTGATTTATAAAAATGGGAGCAAAAATATAACTAGAGACAGTCAGACTTTTCTGTGGAGTTTAAATGTAAACTTTATTCTATTCACTAATAAAGACATAATTCAAAATTTGCTTCTTTCCATTTCTTTCTACCAAAATGTGAAGCGTTTATGTTCGTATTGGTTCTTGCATCTTATAAACTTGGCAAGTTTCATTTTGTAACAGACAACGTTTTCCTCAGAAGTCTCTTTTCCTTTGAATGTTATAATGTGGCTAGCTGGTCTCTTTTGGCCTAAGAGCCTGTTCTCATAATGGCATGGTGAAACGATTAAGATAAAGTAAGAAATGGAATGTTTTTTATCAAAACATTTGAAACTGAATTGAAGTGATTATTATTGTTGGTGCTGTCATTTTGAGATAGATGTCCTGCCTCCTGAGTCACCAGATGTAAAAGGCCTTTTAATGGCTCTGGAAGGTGGTATGTTACAGCTTCCAAATTTTCTGGAATTTCCTGGGGTAACCAAAAGAGCAGCGGGACGAGTCTACCAAATCTGATTGACATAAATCACTTTAGTTACTTTATATGAGCACGACTGTGATAAAAATATTCACACTTAATGGCCACATCCTTCTCTCACCTATAGTTAGTAAGAGGATGAATGATCTTAAAATATGCGTGCATGCATGTATATATACTGCTATGTGACAGGAGAAAATTGTATTCTGCCATCATGACTATCCATTGTTTGTTTCTTTCTCTCATCTGCAGTATCCTTTGTCCCAGTCCACCTTCTATTTCCAAAAGGCAAAGCCAAAACCACAGTGATTCTGAGACAGGCATCTTTGGTAAGGCTTAAGAAACCAATGAAAGAACAGAAAAGATATTGTGCTTCTTTGGTGAGAGGATCAAACAGTCATGCTGGGTAAATAGTAAAAAATGAACTCACATTGCCAGCAGTCTGCAAACAACACGAGCCCTGAAGAAAAAATATTTTTTTTTTCTCTCTCCTTCTTTCCTTCTTTTTTTCCTTCTTTGCATCTTTCTTTCCTTCTTTGCTTTTCTTCTTTCCTTTTTTCTTTTTTTGTCTCTCCCTCTCTTTCTCTTTTCATCACTTTTTTCTTTCTTTCTCTCTTTCTTTTCTCTCTCTTTTTTTTTCTGTTCCCTATTTCTTTCTCTCTCTCATAGTCTGTCCTTCTTTCTTTCTCTTCTTGTTGTAGGTGTTTAGAAGAAGCTTCCTGGAAAGTTTCCTGATCTTCAATTAGAGAGAAATCACAGAGAGAATCCATTGGCCTCCTTTCTCATTTCACTGTGCCATGTGATATTTATCTTTTATCAGACTCTGTTGTACAGTCCCATCAAGGCCAGTTAACTTTGGCAGGCATTATGTCAGTGACTCAGTCTGCCCTGGCCCCAAATCAGAGTAGAAACAAGAATGTCAGGCCCCCCAAATTAGAAATAAGAAAATTATGAAAATTGAGATGGGAAAGGCGTTAAAAATATTTATTCTGGGTAGGATTCAGAGAAGCCTCTGACCTTCGCCTCTTTGCTTACTGGAGAGGACACTGTCCTCAACTTGATTATGAGATAGAGCTGAAATGCAATGTAAAAGTGATTCTAAATATCTGTTGCCAGGAAGCAGATGACATACTAAATTGCTGTGTAGATTGAGTGCTTAATTCAGTGATTTCCTGCAGCAGGAGTTGCCAGTATACAGCCATTTTGTCTTTTTTGGCAAACTGGCTGCTTTTGAACGGCTGTCTCCAGTAGTCTTTCCTATGCTTCCTGTTGTAGGAAGGCCTGTTTCCTGCCGTGAGATTCCTGATTAGACTCTGCACTATTTTAGTCTGCAAAAGGCTTATGTAGCAGGTTACTTCTCTGCATTTGATACTGATTTGTGGGAAGTGAAGCCAGATCACAGTCTGGCCACAATAGAACATCCGAATCCTTTGAGAAATCTAAAAAAGGGCCGTAGCTCAACTGAAAAGAGCTGATGCTTAAAGTAGTGTTCAGAGGCACAATGCAGATCCCATTATTTTTTTTTAGTGAAATTTTACTCTGTTTGTTTCTTTTGTTGTTGGTAACCAGGGCCTATTAGTTTTACACTGTCTTTTTAAAGTATCTTCCAGAGTTGATTGTGCAGCTTTAATGTTCTCAGGATCTCCTTGTTCAGATCCTTTGGGCTGGCATCTTTGTACCTGTGTTTCCACCTCATATCCTATATTTTGCCGACTAAGTTTCTTGGCTGTACGGTAGTGGAGGGAGGGAAAATAGTTGTGACGTAACTGTAGTGACTTTGCAGCTGTGTGACCTGGGTGTATGTGACCCTGTGACATGGGTGTATGTGCCACAATGGCTGGTACTAAAAAAGAGGCAAAGGCCTTCATCCATTCCCTATAGCTCTGCAAGCTCTGAGGAAATAATAGATAGTATCATTCAAGTCTTCAGATGTTGCTACTGCACAGCTGATAATGGCAGCAAATCAAATAAAAGTTTTGTAGTGGCTGTTACATGGAAAGGGACCAGTAAAGACCAAATTTGCTTATATTGGAGTACTGTTTCATTCATATGCTCTGTTTTTCCCTCACCTTTTTCTACTCCTGTTGGAAATATTTCTACATGCCTGACCACAGATTACCCTTTGCTGCCCATATAATAAGGGCCCTTGAATTTCTAAAGACGATGTTCGGAAGACAGAAGAGTTTAAGAGTCTTTTTCATTTCTCTCATTAATGGCTTTTCAGTTTATGCCCTTCTTCTGCAAAGCAGTTGTGCAATGTCTAGTGTTTGCTCTCTAGCTCAAGTTTTCAAGCATTTAAGGGTGAGGAGAGAGAACCTGACTTCAGTGACACGAGTTCATGTTGTCATGGACTTACAAAATAAAAAAGAAAGAGGCCATTCCCCCTTGGCTGCAGCACAGGGATGTTCTTTCTTTATACCACTTCCCCCTTCTGACCTAACTTTTTATTTGTTTTCTCACTACTTTTCTTCATCCTCTTATTGACAATTCCAACTTCTTCCCTTCTTTTCTTTACTGTTCTTCTTCTCTTTTAACTATGAAGCTCAGATGCTGAAAAATGAGAGCCTTCTCTGGATAAAATTTAATATGAAAGATGCTTTAATTCTCCTCAAAAAATCTGAGGAAATTGAGCCTAACAGCCATTATCTGATATTTTAATAAATAAGAGGCAGGAAATTTGAAGTTAATATAACATGCATTTCAAATTCCTGCATTTCTGGAAAAATTATGCTGGTCTGTGGCCCCTGGCAAAAGCCTGTCTTCAGTTTAGCTTTCCTGAGTTTTTTCAGTATGTTTCATAGCCTTGCTACGATGTAAACATTGGGATTTTTTTTTTGTTTTTTTTTCTTGTTTAAATGTATATATTGGTTCTTGCATACCTCTGCTATTCCAGCTTGTCCTTGTTAGGAAAGAATTATGTTACATTTCAACTGAGGCCGCTGCAGTCATAATCTGAAAGTGACTGTGATTGCGTCAGGAGCACACATGCGCATGCACGCGCACATGCACAAATTGCATAGATTTGTACTAATGGGCAAGCTGCAGCCCTTTGGCCTTCCCCCTCCCTCCATAAATCCCAGCCTGTTTTTGCTGCTGCACTGGCAGCTGTTCCCGGGTAGCAGAACCAGGAATCACAATAGCAGATGTGCTCAACTTTTCTGTGATGGTATTTCTGTCAAAATGCTAGTGACCTGTACATTAGACAATCTCAGTGTATATTCTCCTAGGATGAAATTCCTTTCCAAAAGGGCTAAAAAAGACATTCAGTAAACCACCCCAGAGAGCCGTGAGGTTAACAGCAACCTCTTTTGTCAAAAGTTGTAACTATGAGCTCAATATAATATCTATGCAGAATATGTTAGGGTCTCTGGGTTCATTTTGGGATTCAGAAGAGCAGTTCAAAAGGAGATTTTAGGCCATAAAGTCTCTGAGATCAGCTGTAGAAGCAAAGGGAAAAAAAGGCATAGCTAATTGAGTAGAAGGGATCCTAAAAAGAGAGCGAAGCTGCACTGCTGCAGTGGTGGTAAAGCTATGGCTACTGCCAGGAGCAACCACCTCTATTGCTATTTTTTCTTACAGAAGGAAATGAGAAATAAGCACTACAGAGACCATCTCTGATTCTGTGTCATGTTCTTTTCTAAACAGATAACCTACCTACCAGGTCTTGAACTTAACCACTCTCCAGAAAGGAGCAGCCTAAGAGAAGGCTACTGAAACACATTGCTTCTGTTTTCTTTGCTTCAGATAGATAGGCTCCTCCAAGCATCCTGTTGCAAGGACTGTGCAGGATCTAAAGAAAATAGTGCCTGACTTATCAGGAGGTTGTTGCCCTGTGCACAGGAAACCCACCAAATATTCCTGGAACATGTAAAGGCTACCTGCCTAAAGTCTTTCCTGGTTCATTCTAGTGGGGCAGGATTTCCCTAAGTTGCAGACCTCTGGACGTCTTTGCAGGTGTCAGGAAGAACCCCTATGATACATACTACTACTTAACTTTTTCCAACTCTCTCATCTGTCTTCTAATCGACATAGAATAGAAAGAGTTTCTCTAGTTTCTTCTATGTTCTGCTCTAATGCCAACATTTCTAGTCCAAAAAAGTCTGAGTGCAAGATATCCATTGGGTTATATTGCTAGTTTCTTGGACTGGTCACCAGAGTCCCACCTGCCTTCTTGTTGTATTGCTCCTTGAATCCCACCTACTTGCTAACTACACTTAGATTATTGGTTGGAAACCCTATATGCTTTTTTTCCCTTCTGCTTCACTGACTCAGAAGGCACTGTGGGCCACAAACCTGGGAAATATGGGCATGACTGCTGGGGGAGAGAGGGAGGTGTGTGTGTGGGGGGGGTTATCATGCATGCTTATCTGAGTTACCAGTATGTTACCACGCAATACACAACAGTATGTGTCTGTCACAGCAGTCGGAGCTTTGTATTACAGTCCACTCGGTCCGTGCTACACTATTTAAATTACTGCAATGGCTTAGTGAAATTGTGAAGAGGAAAAATACAACCCCCTGAGTCAGCTGAGCGCTCTGCCTCACAAGTACAGTCCTGTGCTAAGTGCCAATCGATATTTTCTGTTTGCTGCCTTTGTATGCTTCTCTAATCTGTGCCAGTATCTTAGACTTGGCTTCCATCTCCCCTCCTATCTGTCTCTATTAACGTCACCAGCCTCCACCTGTGGCTAAGTAAACGTTAGCTCTAGCAACAGTGTGCTCTTTAGAACAAAATACCTGGCTACGCAGCCAAGGCTGGCTCTGTAAGAAAAGGTTCATCAGAAATACCTTAGGAAATGTTAAATTGATCATCTGTGCAGGAAAATGGATAGGTGGCTGCTCCCTAAGTGACCCATGACAGGACAGTCTGACAAGGCTCATCTGTTTGTCTAGCTTTTGTCCTCCTGCTGAGGATACAGTTACATGGCTGAGCAACTGTGAGGTCAGTGTGAACAAAGATAGTCATTCCAAACTTTTTAAAAAAATACTCAGACTCAGAGTTTCTACTTTTCTCTCCACGTACACCTCCGGATCATCAGCCTTGGAATCTCCTGCATCTTTGCCTCCTTGTATCCCTTGCATTGCCAGCCTCCTCAGAGCTTACTCTGAGCTCTGAGGAGCTAACTAACTGTTTTGCCTCCTGTCTTTTCCTATGACAGAACATTTGCTCTGTGCTTTGCTTTTAGTGTTGGCTGGCTTCACAGCCGAAGTATGTTTGGGCGTGAATTTACAGCTTTGTGGCTACATGCAGTAGCTGCCCTAGCAGAAACTCTTGCCTTGGATATGAAATAGTTTGGAGACAGGTAGTTCACAGATACTTTTGGGAAATAAATTGTGTACAAGCTGCTGTTTTAGAGTAAGAAACAGGCAATAAGTTATGATCACTTATTTGTTTAGCCATATCTACATTTTTTTCCTGTTTTTTTTTTCTGGAATGTGTAAAGACAGAGTAAAACGTATTACTGCCACTTTGGAGCAGTAATGACAACTGCATGTTCTCTGCTTCAGAGACAAGTGGGCTTGCTGCATCTGTGGCTCTCCGGAGAGGGCAATATTATCTAAATTAGGAGACTCAATATTTGACAGTGGCTTCTGAACTTGAATTTTATAACTTTTGTGTTAGAACAAAACAAGAAAAAAATCCAATAGTTGTAACAAAATGAATCCATAGACACTGGTGAACAGTAGCATTCCTTCCACAAAAAAATGTAATAGCATAACAAGATTTTAAAGAATATAGGCAAAATCAGGCAGAACTGAATCATGAAGTATTGTATCTTGATGAAAGTACATCCTGTGTTAAGCATCAATCAGTATTTTCTGCCTGCCGCCTTTGCAGACTTTTCTAATACCTGCCAATAGCATTAGATTCACCCTCTTATTCTTCCTCATTAACATCACTAATCCCTACTTGAATTCCTTGCAAGCAGAAAGACAAAGTGCCAGTATGAAGTAAGGGCAAGGAGTACTTGTCACCATGGCTAAGTGTTAACATAAATCAGCAGGGTTAATACGTAAGCTTATCAGGTGGCTTCAAATATGAGTGAAGTCCTAACTAGTGATACCACTGCAGATCAGCTTATTCCAATACTTGCATGTTGCCAAAGCATGGAGGGAGCAAAGAGTTTTACCACTTGATGCTTTTTTTTTTTTTAATCAAAGGTCATATATGACCCAGAGTCCATGCTTTTTTCCCAGCCTGCAGAGATTGAGAAGCATTGGCACTCACAGGAAAGTGGGCATTTAGGAAGAAAGAAGAGGAATCATTGCCTGGCTTTTCAGGGGCTGCCAGAAGACTGCAGAGCAACCTAGACTGCATACATGCATGCTGGTAGATGGTATAACATGAGTGATTTTCCTGCCCAGCCCCCCAGGCTTCCCAGAGGCATGGCACAGAACGTGTAAACATGTTAGTTCTGAAAACAGACTTAGGGCATCGTGTCATCCTTTTTTGTCTAGGAGATGCTTACAAAGTGATATGTTTCCTGCTGACCTCAATGTGGAACTTAAAAAGTCCTAAAAGAACATGTTATGTTGTATATTGCGTATAATTACAAAAATGCTAGGACCTCGGTTTCACTCTTCCTTTGAGCAACAGAGAGTTCCCTACAGCAGAGCAAATCACAGGTCCTTCAGATGCTGGCTCTTGCTTATGGTAACATGATTCACAGAAAGGATTAATGCACCTGGCCAAACATCCAGGGCTGTAAGGAGGGGAGTGAGGAACCTACACTGGCTGCAGGCAGCACAGATGTGGGGCAGTGATGCTGAAGCGACAATTGCTGTACCTATAGAGCACTTTAATATAAAGAAGAGCCATAATGAAATGCTTTGGTACCCAGGGCAGGTTATCAGTTCAGTGACATTCCTCACTCCTGGCTGGAATAGAGGGGCAGCAGGTTTGGGAGAGTTCATCTCCAGATGGGTGAGAGTCCCAAGAAAATCCGAGCTGCTGACCACCAAAGTATCTGCCAGGGCTGATGGCCAGTAGGGACCTAGGAGATGAGACTGTCACACTGGGCACTGCTCTTTTGGCCTTGGAGTGGGTGTAATGACCTCTGGGGCTGTCTGGAGTTCAGGGTGCTTGGATGTGAATGAAACGTTGATGTCTCAGCCAGGCTGTGGTGTGGAAAAGCCCCAACAGGTGACAGGAGCAAGCTTAGGAACCACAAGATCTTGCCTCTCAATTTTCTAGGTGTGACATAAATAATAATCAGTGTAGGCATGATTAAAAAGCAGCTATGTTTAAAAAAAATCTTGCAGTGTAATCAGAAACTGAAATCTCATTCTCTTTTTCTAGTGCTTTTTCTCCCATGATACTTGTTTATCACCACTTGGTAGCTTATTAATGCAGGGATGCTGGCTGACACGGATATGTATTTAACCAAGGCAAAGCATAGTTTCAGTGCATTTTAAACATCCTCTTTTTCTCTCCTCCAACCAGTCCCTGTAAAAGTCACATGGAGTTTAGAAGCCAATATGAGGAAAAGTGCAGGAAGATTTTAGGTACTCTGTATTAAGACAAGTTCCCTTCAGGTAATGCTATATAGAAGTTCAGTTTTTAAAAAATCAGGGAGATTGTATAGGTACTTATGCCATCAATATTCTGACTTTCATTCTGCCTATGGAAAAGGTAGCACAATTGTTTTCCTGGTTAGAAGTACATAAAAATAATGGTCCCAGTGATGAAACGAAAGGAATATCCGAAGGGATTTAAGGATGCTCTTCCACAGGAGAGGCTCTGGGATCACGGTTTGATTCCCAACCTGCACAGGATGTGGAAATGAAGGGGTCTGACCCAGTGAGTAAGACTCAAGAATGGCCTTGTTTGATTTGTTATTTTAACATTTGCCCTTCTGAGTTGCATAACAAGTGCCTTGTGCTTTGGGGCCTGAGTCTTAAATGAAACACGTATTCTCTTTCGCACCGCTTAGTAATAGCTCAAGTTTAAAAGAGAGTTTCATTTACTGCATCACTGCAACAAGTCATCTTCTCACATACATCAATATGCTAATGCTGTTTAAAGAGCTAAGAGAAATATTTATGGCAGATCAAACAATTAAAATACTTTGAGATCAGAAAGTGGGATCAGCTCCTTTAAGAATTAATAGTGACACATCTTTTGTATTTTTCCTATTGTATCATTAATAATTGCTTGTTCCCAAGGTGTGCATATTATAAGGTGTGCATATTATTGTACATTTATTTAGGGCCTTAGACAAAAATGCAAATCATTCAGAGGTCACTTGGGAGCTCTTCTGAACCACATAGGAGAGGTCTTTTCCCAGCTTCTCAAGGCGTAGGGAAGAACAGGAGCTCTGAACCAAGGTTAAATTAAACAGAGCTTAAACACACTTTTTAAAGCTGATTTGTATTTTAGGACCACTAGCTGGGCTTTCTGCTGGAATGGAGTAGAAGAGGAGCTTAACACAGTCAGGTGTTAGTCACAGCTGAATCTTTCTTAAGAAGCAAAGCTGGTACCTACAGCCTCCCAGCTGAAACTCTCAGATACCTTTTTACCAGGACACAAAAGCAGCAGAGTAGCAAACTTGCTGTCACAAGGTCTGGGCTGTTCATGAAATGCAGACAAAGCCAATGCTGGGCGTGTTTCTTAGGGGAAGGCATTCAGCACTGCCACAAACTATGTTCAGGCAAACTTCTCTGTGGCAAAACTTTTGCTCCAGATTATATTATCCAATCTGGCATTAAATTTATGCTGCTTGGTTTCTCAAAACACATCACTGGGCACTAAATTCACTCTTTACTTCATGAGCCATAGATTATATTTCAAAGCCAATCCATAATATGACCTATGCTCTGTTTGCAAGTCTCAGAATTTGCTCTATCTATACCAGAGCTGCTCCTGCTTTGACCTGGACAAACTGTGGCTCCCCACTCCCAAACCAAGAAAACTGGCTCGGCAGGAGGAGCTCCAAGAAGGCATCAGGAGGGTCAGTCATACACACAGTGACTTGCCTCATCTCAGTAGCGGAGCACTCAGAGCTCCAGTCTACTGAATTCCTCTCACAGTCTTCCTTGTTGCAGTAATATTGCTTTGGTTCCCGAAGGACCGTGTTGGAGGTGTTTCATTGCATTGGATGAGAAGGCACTTCTGGGGAATATGAGTATAATGTGCTAGGGAAGAGGGTGGTTTGGCTTTTCTTGCTGTCCATGCAGTAGAACCGTGCGAGTCCATTGTTTTTAAGGCCTTTAGCTATGGAACATTGAAAAGAGACCAAAGTGGGCAGAGAGGCTAATTCTGGTGATTTATGTGGCAGATTTTCATACATACAATGACTTTTATACTACAGTTACAGATATATATGTATATACACACACACACACACATACACACGTACACATATATACATGTATAGATTTATATGTATTCAAGCAGATACACCCAAACTTAGTCAAAACTTCATACTGCCTCCCACCATAGGTATCATGTTACTCTGTTACCTAGCCAAAACCAAGAAACATCTTCTGCATCCTGGGCCATCTGAAATCCTAAGAGAAGATTTTATTGCTCTAATTGAGCTGCTAATTTCATACTTTAAAAGCTGCTTCAGTATTATTATTATTATTACGACAAAGAGGTCAATGTTTTCTGACTGTTCTGGCTGCTGCCTTATTTGAATGGACATCAGTGTGAGACAAGTACAGAAGCTTGGTGTTTTTGGTGTTGTTTTTGGTGGCTGACTAGGCCACTCTCACATAGAGATCAGTCTAAATTTTTACCGCTGCTTGTAGTATCCTTTTTGCTGTTGATACAGCTATTAAAAGTGAAAGAAGAAGGGCCAGGTGTTAATTGCTTTCTGCACAGCTGGTAATGAAGTATACACAGCAAAAGGACCTTTCCTAAACATTCTGCTAGATAATTGGCCACTCACAACTACAGCCTTGTTTAAAGTCTTCCTTCCTACCCCGTTGCCTCAAAGAGATGGGACAGCACGATGCATAATTATAGTTACACTCAACACAACAGCATCTCTACTACCAGTGAGAGCAAAAACACATGGGAAAGCAACTTCTCCTGCAAAGGCAGCAAGCTTGCACTGCAGAGCATTTGGTAAGTTGGAGGAAATATGTCTTTCTGAGATGCAGTGCGCCTCCATCCACTCCAGTGCAAACTGCTTCAGAGCTTTATCTGCTTATCTCGATGCACTCAACACATCATCATTAAAGAGAGAAACAGCCCTATTCATACAGGTGGAGGAAAGTGATTCAAAGCCCATCTGTATATTAATAGCCTACCTAAGTGGCTGACTGAATGACCTGTCTGTCTGTGAAGAGTAGAGGTTTCTGTTCTAGCTGTTCCTTATTCCCCAGTAAAGAAAGTCTGAGGCACCTTTGTCACTTCATTTATTTCAGCTAGTCACCATAGTTACCAATATACCTCAGGCTAAATTCCATGGAATTGAGGAAACTTAAGTTCACAGCATAGCAAACAAAGAAATAGCTAAGATTCCAGATGTTTTACAGTTTCTGTGCATTTATACAAATTAAACATTTTTTTAACACTGAAAACTGTAGTTAAGGTCTTTGTTTTTCTTTTCAGCAAATCTGGAACATACCGTGACTATTTTGGGGTTATCCAACTATTTGTCTCTTCATTGTATGCCTAGCAGTCCTGCTCACGTATAACAAACTGTGGTGGTAAGTGCAGTACAAAACCCAAGTATAGTTCCTGTCCCAGGGATTTTATAGCCTGAATTATAAAGTAGGTAGACACAGCAACTATCTACACTCCATCAAATTATTTTTTATAGATTTTAAAGATTGCAACAGAGTTTTAAGGAGAGATTTGCAGATGAGAACTTTACGAAAGTTTGTGGGAGATTTTCCTGAGCATTGGGACAAGTTTGGAAATGTAACTCCTAGGTGGCATAAGCTACTAACAATGTTGTTTGGAAAGGAGGGTCAAGTCAACAATGAATGTTAGTAGATAAGATGCTAGAATCACTGAATCACAGAGTTATTGAGGTGGGAAGGGACCTCTGAAGACTTCCCCTGCTCAAAGCGGAGTCACCTAGAGCAGGTTGCCCAGGGTCGTTTCTGGCTGGGTTTGGAATAACTCCAAGGATGGAGACTTCACAACCTCTCTGGGCAACCTGGTTCAGCGTTCAACCACCCTCACTGTAAAAAAGTTTTTTCTAACATTTCCATGCCATCACAAAGGATGCTACTGAGATGTGAGATGTAAGAATACTGAGATATGAGAACTTAGAGGAAGATTTTAGCTATGTGAATGAACTAAAGGCCTTACCTGAGAAAGCAAACTGGACTACATGGCAGAAGTGAATGTTAGCTTTTCACTCGTTTGGAAAAAAATCAAGTGATGAATGAGCTTGCCTGATCTTCTGCTATGAAAACTACCATATAAGTAGAAGATTGATATTTGAACAGCTGCAGGATCTCTGACATGCAGCATTGGCTTCTATTCACTGACTGCTGCTGGATGTCCAAGTTCACTAGCTATTTCCAGCTTGCCAGCAAATTGTTGTACTGCCTAGTATATCAAAAACAGCCTGTGAGTACATTGTAACAAGGCAGGTGCTTTCAGGTTCCTTCCTTCCTATCCCCGAACATATATCAGCTGCACACATTATAATGATTAACCATCTTATGCACCTGGTAGTATTAAAAGCTGAGTTAAATTTAAGATTAAAATAGCATCAAGCCTATTCATATATATGTTTGTGTACGTGTTTGTATATGTATATATATGGGTACATGACGATGACTGCAACAATCCATTGCAAATTAAAATAGCTTTTTCAGACATTCCTACCTTGCTTGTCCTAAAACTCATCAGACTCTTTTGACATCATTCCTTTACTTGTCTCGATTCTCAAGTTGTTTTTAAATGCATCCAGCTTTCCGTCTATCCTATTATCCACTTTTTTATTATACCTCATCTTGTTTTTCCTGGAAATTCCTAATCAACAACTAAGTTACCAATCAACAGCTAAGTTACCAAAAGCGATGAAGATGAGAGTGCCTCCCCAATGAGGGGTTCCATTTATTTACTTAAAGTGATATTTAATTGTAGCCAGCTCTTCGTGTTTGCATTAGCTTTGTCTATTATGGTGTTTCCTTAAAAAAAAAAAAAAAAAGTGTCTACAAACAACTCTTTGGGAGTAGATTGCCCAGAACATGGGGCACAAGACAAGTGTATCTCAAGCAGAGATCTGAAAATGCCCTCATGTTCAACCATGTTCCCACTGAACTCATGGAGCCCCTCAGTTTGACCGTGTTTGTGTCATACATGTCGGTCAAGCAGTTTTTTCTTAGTTTCCATGAGCAATATTGCTCCTACATTTCCAAATTCCACATTACTTGGTGAGCAGTCAGTCTGCTGACTCAGATTACCTTCAGCAAACTGCACAGTCCTGTCTGATGAGCTGCTCAGTTCAGTCTGTTCTGTTCCATGTCCATATAACCTCTGGCAAGTTATTAAGGTGGCCTTTGGGTGAACAAAATTCGAAGAAGAGATATAGCCAGGGCTGTACTTCTGTGTAAAAGTGCACTCATTCTAGCTAAACAACTACTCTTTAATCATAAGCAATGTCCCCTGGCAGGAGATTGAATATTGTCAGAGGAACTGCAATATGTTTGATGGAATATTATTCCTTAAGTCAGTGCAGCTGTTTGATAAGGCTAGGTGGACAAGGGGATATATTGGTCAAAAAATCTCACCCAAGTAAATCTCACCCAATTTCTTAATAAAATCTATTCAAAACAAAACTGTAATATTTCCTGTTTTTCATTTTGAACCTAGTCAACATACTTTTCAGTTTTGCATTTATCTATTCTCCCCCTTCTTGAAAATTATGAATAATAATTTTTATGTGATTTTAAAAATATTTTCTATTTTAAAGCTTTTGAGTAAAACTAGATTTACTGGTTATTCTTTCTGTGGCTCCAGATCTTATTATTCGAGAAGGTGCAGCCTTACATTATGTGAATATTACTGTGACACATGATGCCATAACAAACTATAAATACTACCTAAAGACTGTAGGAGGAATTTCTCTGTGTTATTAACCTACCTGTAATATGTGAGGCAATTGCCACATTTCTGTCTGGGAGTTCTCAGCAAGATGCATGTCTACATGTTTGGAAATCATGGCAAATTGGAAAAAAAAACACTCAAATTCTGCATCAACTGTCAAAGCCGAAAAAAAGATGTGTCCAGAAAAAACACGAGTAATAGTGGCTCTACAAACAGAGGTGTACAGAGCTGAATGGGATATTTCCTATTGCCATTTCATCGAACTCTCTGTTGTTAACCTTTGCAAAAAGTAGTTTTCATGTACTAGGAACACTTTTTCCAATAATAATATCACTGTCATCTGTTTCTGTTTTTCCCTTTACCCAATAGAAAATCCTAGTCCAAATAGTTGGCTACAGAACCTCCATATTTCATTTAAAATAGGGAAGAGTAGTTTTACTTTCCTGGTTCTCCCCATGTCTCCCCCAAAGTTGATGGTATAGCATATACGCATAAAGGATAAGAGTAATGTCTGTTTGTTATAGAGATAAAAGGGTTTTTTTCTACTATGAAAAGACCAATAATCCATTTTTGTTTTTCTTCTTCAATCTTTAAAGAAAAAAATAACTAAGCTGATTTAAATTAAATTTTACAAAGCGTATGCTCCTGGGCAGAAATCTTGTAAATCCACTTTCAGCCCAAAGCACATTTTTATGGTTGAGATATAATAAACCACTCAGAACATGGATTTCACTGGAACTGCTTACTGAATATAGTAGCACGAAAGGTATTATTGTTATAAAGCTTCATAGCAGTGTTTGAATTTAGCTGACAGAACCAGCAGGGCCATTTTTATTTAGTTTGACCTCTCCTCATGAGAACCTACTAGTCTCTTTCCTCTCTAGGAAAAAACAAAACAAAACAAAACGCTTGTAACTTTCTGTTCATCAAGAGTTAAAAGTCGAGTTGATCTGTGATGGACATGGCTTTATTACAAAATCCGTTTAGCAGATGCCTGTAAGCTTACAGTGAAGCTCATTTTGCAAAATAGGGCAATCTATCTAGTGGTTACACAACGGGTAAGAGTGGCATGGAAATGCAGAAATATACCAAGAGGATAATAGGTAACAATGGCGGTGTGGGGCGGGGAGGGGAAGAAAAGAAAAGAAAAGGCTTGAGAATTGTCTGATGATTATGCAAGCTGCATGTTAAAGGACTAATGAGCGCTGTTCACCGTTGAAGTGAAATGTTTATGTAAAAACTTACCCATACAGATGCCTCTGTGTCCTTTGGGTAGGTTGCCAGGTTATTTAATGACCTAGCTGCTCTTGTAACAAATCCAAGGTGTAGTCTCTGTTTCACCTAAGACAAATATGCTGGCTATTAACACTGGAGGATGCTTTTCTGCCTTATCTAATAGGAGTGTCTTAGCCTGGCTCTTGTGAGGGGGGCTAGGATCACACAGGAAAAGGTGTCAGAGGGAAAATGTAGACCATGTGGCTGCATTCAATAATTCCCAGTGCTTGCTATTCCCCAAATTAGAAACAGCACAACTGGTTCAGCTCCAAGTACCAACAGCAGCAGCTTGAACATAAAAGGCTTGTCGTGCATCTGAAATATAACAAATCTCTGTTTTGGCCTCATCACACGGCCATAGTCGAGATAAGATAGCATACACTTTTCTTCTGTAATCCTTGCTACATGCAGAAAAAAGAGTCAAAGAAGGGCTGAAATTCAACTAAGCAATGTGTTATACCAGTAAAAGGTAAAGACATTGTTATAGCATTTAATCAAAGATAAAGAGTTATGTTTGGGGTAGCTCATGCACATGATTAGAAATGAAAGAAGAGAATGAAGCAGTATCTTCTAGGGGCTGCTGAGGGACATGGAGTGATAAGCTTTTGTGGGCATAATGCCAGCTTTCAGGAGAAAGCAAGAATCTGATTCATTGATCTGATATAAAGTAAGACAGAGAAAACTGAATTGACTGGAATCACTGCCAAATTGAATAGGTAGAGCTGAGATCACAATGAAACAAAGGGGAATTTTCTTAGCTTCATGTCTGAAAAAATCTTTCAAACTGTCAAGAAAAGAAAAATGGCACAAGACGTACAAATAGTATTCAGGAAAGATGTACCAATGCCATGTCCTTTACCAAGAACCAAGAGAGATCACGAAATTAATGTGTTCTCAAGCAAAAGAGCATGAAGGGAGACAGGAAAGGGCTGTCAATCATGTACGTGTCTGTGATAACCTCTTTGAACAGCTTCTCTCTTTTCTGTTATTCCAAATGGCTATGAAGTATCATGTGGCAGTAAGGGTTAAATAACACAACACTGATGCAGGAGTACAGGCCTTCTCTTAAGCGTTAATAAGGTGATGAAACTGTGAAATGAATGACAGTGAAGGAAGAGGATGGAGCTGGTGCCTGCAGAATGAAATCCTAATCCTTCACTAGGGGAAGAGGTAGCCAGTTCTGTTTTCCTGATCAGTGAGCCAGAGAAAACTGCTGGGATGATGGGAACAGTAACCACCCATGGATGACAATTTAAAACTGACTCCAACCAATAAGATTTCTCTCAGTCCTTGCCATCAGCATTTTTGGCTCCTTTGAGGGAATTTTTGGCGCTATGAGTAGTGGTAATTCATATGGAAAGATTTCAGACTTTTACAGCCTCATTCAGATGTCTCTACTGCTTTAAATTTTATCTAACTCTCAGAAAAGGAGAAAGAGAGGCCAAGATACTTCTGAAGAGCAATATATATATTTTTACCAATTAGTTTTCTCTGAAATTATATTTGACCGCTTTGGAGGTGTTATTGTGTGTTGAATGAAAGATAAAATTCAGAGCTTGGCTTGAGTTAATAATATGTGCAGCCAGAATGTGAAATCCAAACCGCAAAGCATCTAAACTATTTAAACATCCTCAGCATGCAAAATTACCTTCAGAAATACCAATAGGCTTCTCATGTAATTTCTGATATCCCCTAATTCTATTCAGGAATTGGTATGAGAATAATCTGTAGGTAGCAATTTCCCTTTTGCTTTTTGACAGATGGAGATGGGATTTTTGAAATGTGTTCTGAGCTTTCAACAATGTTCATTTTATTTTCAAGAGGTATTAAAATTTCCATAAGGTGCTTTTGCACCTACCTGCTTCATGTAGATACTAAAGCAATCAACAACAACTCCAGAAAAAAAACATGCTCTTATGTGTTACACACGTTTCGCTAGCAAGCTTTAACATGTTGCAAAGGATAAGGTGTCAGAGATTAAGCATGAATACAGGAAAAAATGACGTACTCCTTAGCTCCTATTTTCATACCATTTCAAAGCTGTTCCCTTACTGCCCCAAGCGCAGGATAAAGAGGAAGCAGTACCTAGTGGGAGAACGAGTTTCTGAAGAGACATGAATGTATGTGGGCATGTTAAAAGCAATCAGCTGCACGCATTTGCTGGGGGTCCTGCTCTGGCTCTGAACACGCAGAGCTGATTCACAGTCTTCTGCAGGCTGGTCCAAGGGCCTGGCTGAATCCAGGGGCATCTCTGCAAAACTACCCGGTAAAAGTGGGTTTCTCATGCCCCTCGGCACAATTGCTTTTGGATATGTGCTCTGCAAGCTTAGTAGGCAAAGCCCTCAAGTCCTTTGCTCTTCTGATTGCTCCTAAGGTTCATCCTCTGACTCTAGGGAAAACCCTCTGATGCAACTATACATTTGTAATGCTTTCTGAGATGCTTTCAAGAAGTCCTCAGATCATCCTGCTATGCTAAAAGGCAGAGATTCAGTGAATGGGTTTCTGAAAAATAATCATTTAAAACCCCTGAACTTCCACTGCAGATGACTAAAACACGCTTATAGACATTTTTCCTCATTATATGAATATTTGCACAATTTTTCACTTTGCTGTAGGATATTTTTGAGCACATGCCATAGTCTGAGAATATTTTAACACTGTGCAAAGCTTGAAGAATCTGCAGATTTCTTCAGAGGTTTCTTGAATACAGGATATACCTGCTTGTTTGATTGTTGCTTTTTGTTCTTTCTTTTTTATTCACTATTTAAAACTAGAGAAACTTATACTATCTCTCCAGCTGGCTGCAAGTTGTTTGACATGTTTTGCATTATGATTTTTCTCATTAAAAAAAAAAACATACACATTTAGAAATGGGAACATTTTTCATCCACTGAACTATAGGCTGGCTAGGAGACAGTATTCAAAGCAAAATCTTCTGAGGAACAAAGCTGGTCCATTTTGTAGCTGTAGCAGTTCAGGATATCTAGTCCTTTTTCCTTTCAATTGCAGACATTCCCACTGGTTCCAGTACAAGAAATTATGCCACATAAATACACATCCTTTCACCCTAATCTACTTTACTTTGTCTCAGTTTTTTCTCTAAGTACTCCCCTCCTTGTCTTAGGGCAATAGAGAAAGTCTCTCCTTAACAGTTACTTGATCCTGGCCCTCTTCCACAAGTAAAGCACTGAGAAAAGTCATGTTACAGCAAATTAACATCTGGGTTTTTTATCACCATTAACATGCTTAAGTGGGATTGCTGTGCAAAGGCAGTGTTATACCTAATTTGGTCATCAGTGGTGCAACAGAAAGAACCAACATCGGCCAAAGAAAATGACTGCATTTAATTTCTCAACTCAAAATCATGATGAATAGCGTGACTTCTCACTGCATTGGGCATATTTAATGTCCTCTACAGCACACACTATTACTTTCCTTCTCCCTTTCACTGCCTGGCTGCAGCCTGATGAGAAATGGTAATACTAATCTTTGAATCTTAGTTATTTGGTAACTAGTTTCATGTCAAAGGACTCGTATGTCATTAAGAAACTCAAGAGAAATGAATATGAACTCTGCGTACTGAGACCCTTTTGCTGCTCGTAATACACCATTCTGCACTGCTGGACATGTAACATCAGGAACAAAAGGTCAGGTAATACAGCTTCAAAAGAAAAGAGAAGGAGGAGGAGGAGGAGGAGGAACTACTACAAATGGACTCACAAAGATGTTGTTTTCCTCTCATTAAAAAATGATCATGAAATGAAAGTGGTTTAAAGGGAAGGCTTGAAGGTTTATTCATTAGGCAGACTTTGGCATAGAAATCCTAGCCTCAGGTACAAGAATAACGAACCCCCTCCTTGAAAGAAATACCAGCTTAAGCAGGCACCGTGTCCAAGTAATCACCAGTTGTCAGAAAAACTTCTTAGGGCCCTAGGCAATTGTTCTCTAATTGATCCCGGGGATAAGGCTTTTTCCTTCTCCTTGGCTCCCCAGAAATGTAGATATGAAATGTATACGGAACATGAACCCGGATTGCTCAAGAGCAGGGGACACCTGCCCCTCCGTTACTGCCCTCTTTCCAGTTGCTTGTACCTGAAGTACTTGAATGCACTTGTTCAAGGCTGTGTGGCTTCCTTTCAGCGATAGTTTTGGAGAAGGAAGAGATGACAGTCAAAACAGGCCTATTCTGAGAATAAGGCTGAGAAATTGGCCTTAAAAGAAGCCCCAGATCAGACTTTCTTAGAGATACTCTAAACATAAAACAACACGCCAGTGGAGTCAGGAAGGGGAGACAGCTGCTTTTCAGTGGAGATGGGCTGGCCAGGGAGGCTAAAGAACTTGTTTACATGGGAGCCAGTGATCTATCTGCCGGGGGGCTGGGGCGGCTCAGGTGCCGGAGAGCTTCAGAGTCTGGCAGCACCAGGGGCCAGTCGAGGCCGGGGGCTGGTGGTGGCGAAGGGTCTGTGAAGTCCCAACAGCCTGGAGGCATGGTGCTGCAGGGAGGCTGCAGGCATCTTCCTGGGTTAGAGGTGCAAGGAGCTTGCAGGCACTCTTGTAGTCTGTCGCTCAAAGCACCTGCAAGCTCTGCAAGTCCTTCTGAAGCAAACTACTTGACTTCCCACCCCGCACCCCCAAAAACACCATCAGAATTTCCATCTTGCTGGGAATATTGTCATTTTTGTTTTTCATTATGACTTGAAGCACATGAAAGGGATTATGGAAATTCTCAGTGAGACAGAAATTTTGAGTTCGGCTAAATTTCTTCATGTTATGCCCTCCAGCTTCTACAACAACTGAGGATGGGGCACTTCAGAAAGTAATCTTTGTTCTTGCACATTTCATTCATACCAGAAAAACTCCACCCTGCACACTAGCTAAAGGAAAAGATCTGCAGAAAATGAGTAAATCATCAAGCGGTTAAAAACTCTACTATAATGCATAAAAACATCTATATTGAATTTACATGGCTGCTCTTACTTCTGGCATTGTTTCATTACTTTTGAGTGCTGGTCCTTGCAACCTTAACATATTTTATGGGCGCACTTTCAAAAGCACACTGCATAATCTAAAGGGATGTAAAGCCCTCACGTTAAGATGTAAAGAAAAAGAGAGAGAATAGTAGTTTGCAAAGGAGGGCTATAACAGAAGTGTTCTAAAGTAAGGCATATATTTGTGGTGAGTACTACCCAAGAGTTTGTATCCAAACTCACAACTGTTATTTTTACAGGTGGAAAAATGATTGGAAAAGATAGTAGTACCTAAGATAGCAGTATCGAAAATTCCACAGGGGGAAAAAAATCTCCTTCTATGTGCTTTCAGATGGCAACAAGGCTGCTGGTGTCAGGACAAGGTGAGTGGTGGAGTCTCCAGTGCCTGAAGAGCTTAGAACTAAATATGCAATATATCACTTTATATCCAATATATATTCAGACCTATCAAAATATGTTCTTTTGAGAGAAGCTTCCGAGATGTATTCTAGATAAATTGGTTTCAGCTGCCTGGTATGAGCTTATTGCTGCTTTTGTATTTTGTATCGAAGGATGACTTTTGTGTTCGGTGAAAGGGGAGTGTTAATTATTTACACTACTATAAATCTTTAATGTACTGTGATATGGTGTCTGTAGTCTGAGCAGTGGAATGGCTTTTGCTAAGATAGACACAAATGGGATGTAACTGAAATGAAAACTGTTCGTCACTGACTGGTATGGGAGGCAGTGGTACATCTTGGTTTAGTATGCCTCTGATGTCTTTAGTAATGGGCACGTCACTTTGTAAGTAAGCACTATGTGTAACAGAGCTAAAACATAATACAGTGTCTATACAGGATATGATTTATTGTTTGTCCTCTGGTAACTGCAGACACATCTCATGTCCTGTGAAAGCCCTAGTACTAAGTAATATAATTATTCAAGTAGTCTCTCCAGCTTCAATGGGACTATCTGTGCACTTAAAATCAGGCTCGTGAGTAACTGCCTGTTGGATCAGTGCTTGTCTTACCACTGTATTAGGGGATTTTCTGCCTGGTTTTGCATGAAATTCAGATATCACAACATCTACAACAATAAACGGAGAGCAAGATGGAAATGGTAAGTGAAAAAAGATAGTGAGGCTTTGGTGATGGCTTTTACCTTTACAACTATAATTATACAGCCTAGCTGGGTACCTACATAATTCACAGAGCCTATAACTAAAGTTAATCAAGAAAATCAATGGTATCAAGAGGGAACATGATAATTCATACACTCAATTATATGAAGTTGTTGCATCTATTAGCGTGGAACTGGGTTCAGCAGATCCCAGGTGGCTGCCTCCAGTCCTGTGTTCCTCTCTTCCTTATCACTTGACAATATATGTTCCCTTACATTTTCAGTACTTTGCCATTTATTAAGGATAATCTCTCTTTCTGCGGAGGAGGGAGTCTGCTCTGACCAGCCTTAGCTTCGTCAATCTTTTTCTGAAACAAAACAAAACAAAACAGTGGGTAGAGCCCCCTTTGGGGGCATAAGCATTGCTCCCATATAGAGTTACATCAGCCTAGTCTCAGGTCCTGGATTCAGCAAGACATGGTTATTACCCACATTATTTTTCTCTTTTACTTCTGCAAACTGGTGGTGATCCATGAGATAACATTTGCCTATATGCTAGAAACACCTCAGGGTCTAGCATTTTTGTTGTCTTTGGAAAGAAAGAGAATGTTTCCTAGATTACACTGTGATATGGCTAGTGCGACTTATTCATAGACACTGAAAATGTATGAAGCTGTGCGAACCTAATAGCTGTTCTCTGTGGCAAAATTTATTTGTTTTGCTTCAGAAGGATAAGGAAGCCCTGGAGTAAACCAGCTGAAGAACCATCGGTCTAGAGGTCCTGAAGAGCCTAGAGGTCTCTGAGAAGTACCTAGACAAAAGGTCTCAATACTGACCAATGTACCCCGATCCTGCCTTGGGGTAGCAGTAAGGATGGCCCAGTATGGACTGGGTGGCCTCTTAAGCTTCCTTCCACCCTATTTTTCTGTGCTTTGATTCTTTACCTCTCCTTTCTCTCCTTTCTGCTATGGGATCTGGAATTCAGATAAATTTCCAGATTAGACATGAAAGAGAGAACTGTCATTAATCACCAACTAAACTCCACAGTGGTATCTTATATGCAAATTGTGATTACTTTGAAGTAGCCATCAAATTGAGTCCATCACCCTCAGTTACAGTTTTGGCATGGTTTCAATATAAAATGCTGTAAAAAGATATTTTAAATGGTTTATAAGTGAAATCATTAACTGAGCTAACATTTGCAGGACTCATTGGACACTGATACCTTGCTTCACCAAACTGTATTAACTTTGCTAAACTTGAGGTGAGTTTTTATTTAACCACTTTCTTGCAATGTTCTTACTTATAATGTCCCTTAGCAGTGAAGTGTGTAAGCGTACCAACTTTCCAGCAAAAACACTACTCTTAGTTTTGAAAATTTAGTGTGGCTTTCCTGTAACTCAGAAAATAATCTATACTAGTGTAATTCAGAATGGTTAACTGAGATTTTTTAAAAAAAAATTCCAATGTCTCATATGGCCAAACTTTTTTTTTTAACTATTAATTTTTTTTAAAAAAGAACACTTTTTATTTGATGAAAAAGTACATTTAAGAAACTAGCTGCCTTTCAGTATTGCTTTTGAATTAATACCCTAGAGTACAGACAAAATAGAATTAATTTCTGAAAGTAGTTGAGAGAGAAAAAACTTGTTCCTGTACTTTAAGGAGCTCTTTTGTCTGTCATGATTGGACCGTCTTTCTGTTGTGGTAGGGGAAAGGGAAATATCTCTGAAAAAATACAATGTACCAGTAAGAGTTTATTTCACAAAGAGTAACAGGAAGAAATATCTCTGAGAAAGGCTTCACAGCCTCTTTAATGTAAATTAGCCTTTACTTTCATTCTTTGCTAAACCTTCATACTATAATATTACAGAAGAAAGTTAGTTCACCATTGCTGAGGCTGCAAATTTGCTGAGGCCCTTAAACTATAAAAAGAAAAGCGTTTTCAAGATATCGCAGAAGAAACCTGCACATGATAACTTAAGGAAATTCAAAGGACATGCTAATTAGATTGGCTAATTAGATGTATATTCATGCGAATTCTTCAACTTAGCTTATAAAGATTGATTACTGCTCAGTCACTCTGTTTACTGCATTATCTCAGTGCACCAAGGAAGAGAAACGGACAAGCACATAATGACTTTACCTTATATTTCCACATTTCATAACATTTTTCTCAGTAGCTTTTACTTATATTTTCCTTTTATTTTCACTTTCTTTTTATTATCACTCCCCTGAAAAAAACAATGCATATGAAATATGTTTGGTTTAGAACTGATTAACGCCATCTTTCACTAGAACATTAGAATCTGGCACGTTGTCATGGTTTAGCATATATATTACTTTTAAAAGACCAGAGTTTAAATTCTAATTTTAATAGCAACATGCTGATTTGAAATGTGACTGTTGGACGCTTTATTTTTCTCAGTTATTTCCAGATTTTCTCCACTTAAAGCTCTAAAGAGGATTAAGTGTAGAAGAGATCCGTTTTTAGTCTGCTTCTCATTGGTTAGTAATTTTGTTAGCTAACTCTACGCTATCTACTGTAATGAAATTTACTTTTTTGGTAACTGAGCAGTTAAGACACAAAATGCAGATGGAGGTGTCAACTGCAATATCTGGGCATGCAAACCTTCCATGAAAACATCAGCCAGGTTTGTTACTGTCTTTTCTCTAACAAACTGGATTAATGTGTTAATACAAATATCGGTGTGTGCTTTATAATAGAGCCTTAACTTGCTTAAAATTTCCCTCTTCAATGTTAGTATTTCTTCTCTCAGCAGTTTACGAAATCTGATTCTTAGATACCATCTTATTTTGAAGTCATGCTCTTCTTCCTACTAGAGAGATCTTTATTCACAATGGGTGCTACCAGTTCTGTGCTACTATTCCTGGGATAGTGGCAGCGTATTCCTTGAGCAGACACTACCTTTGTGTGTGGGATGAAAAGGTAATACTTTGTGCCTATACACTTTATCAGTGTTTTATTTAACAAAAGAAAATAAATTTTACTGTAGTACAAGAAAATTTTTGCTTAGATATAAAAAAAAATTTTATGAATGTGTGTAAAAGAGTTAGGAAGCATGTCAAACTTCATTAAATATTATTAAGTAGTTCTCTGAAGCTTAGCTCTTCCTGCTTAATCAGCAATGTGTTAACTCATGCAGGGAAGAGTGTGCAGAGTCTTGGTAACGGTCCAACGTTGATCCCTTATTCTTAGGGATTACACTTTGAATCTCAATCATCCCTTACTTTTCTACAGAAGTGCAGACAAATTTTGAATTTTACTTTTGCTTTTAGTTTAAAGATTGAAATAGAAGATTCAAAAATGGTTGCCACGGGGTATGTAGTCACCTACATTATAATATTTGATTAAAAACTCCATCATTTTATAATGCAAGATCCAACACCTTTTGCTGGGAGATTTAACAGAACTTTTCCTCGTTACTTTTGAGCAAAGTGAGTCAAGAGCCCAGGTTGGTTCTTCACATCTGCCTGGATAAGTTCAGCTAAAAACCAGATATATTGCTTAAAATGTCTATATTGTTGCACTCATTCATAGCAGAGAAAGGACCCCTGCATCTAGGGCTTTTTGTGTGTATTTTGAAAATGTTTGTTTCCTTCAGTACCCTATGAATGTTATGTAATGTCACATCAGTCTATGCAACGTGATGCAACATTGCATAAGGCTATTACTTTTGCCCCTTGGCATGATGGAGAACAAAAATTGGATTTAAATTGCTCCCTTCATACTTGAAATACCCCAAAGCACTTTTCAAAAGTGAAATTCTGAATTATGTGAAGGAAAGCTGAAAGGATATTAGGTAACCAGCAACATCCTGGACATGTCGGCAGAGAGAAAGGCTTATGGTTTGTTTGCAAAGGCAGAATCACTGCCATCAGGGCAAAGATAGATGTGCCATGTCCGAAAAGTTCACATGCAGCTGTTTATATAAACTATTTGAAGTTCGTCTTGCCATTGCGCACTATTACAATGGGAATGGATTTCATGGCCAAATCTGTGTATTTTTAGATATATTCAAAGCACAGCCAAATCTGTGTATTTTTAGATATATTCAAAATATGGCAATTATCTGAGTGATGCAGTAATATTAATACATTGTATATATATATATATTACTTCTATGATTTGATTTTATATTATACATTATATTTGACAGCTATGAGTCATTTATAGATGGAATTTATTTATAACATCTTAGTCATAGGCCATAGTGCAGTTAGGCCAAGGAAGGAGGACAAATATGAAGGTTAAGAGCTACCCAGCTTGATAAAGTGAAATTCAGATTTTGAAAGTACAATGCCCCTCGTCTGTTTCTCCCCCAAATCATTTTAACTTATAAGTTCTACTGCTCATGGAACTCACTTATTCTTGCAGAAATTGTAAAAACTTTCTTCCTGTGGCTCTTTTATTCAGTTTCTCTGTTGTCTGACAGATGAACGCTTAAATCTTTTCCTCTGCAATGGCAGTAATCTGGATCTACCTGTTTTTTCTGTCATTGATTTTCACAAAACTTGTGCAAAATTAATATTTCAGAAACTTCACCCCCTCTATCACCCTTGGTTGAAGCTGGTGAACAGCTTCCAAAGTGCTTATAGGGACACTAACAAACAGCCAGGTGAGTAGCCATCGGGGCCTATACCTCAATTCTTAGGAAAACCAGTTCTAAGAGTATATAGCATAAAAACATTAAAACAATTACATGGAGTCAGAATAAAGAACCATCTAGCCCAGTACCACATCTTCTACGCTGGCCATACGTAGATGCTTCAGGAAGAGTAATAACAAGGCAAGCTTGCGTGAAAGGACCTCCAAAATATAATATTTCTTTTCCACATACTTGCCTAGTTTCTCCTGAAGCTCAACTAAATTGTAGTTTTATATAGTAGACATCTTTTGGCAGTGAATTTATAATATCTTTTTCATAAAGAACTACCTGTTTTTGTTTTGAACATAGCTCCCACTGGCTTTATTTGATGGCCCCTATATTTTATATTAAGAGATCAGGTGAAAAACTGATGCTCCTTCACTCCTTCCAAACCACTTTCACTCCTGTGATCATTTCCTGTGATGAGTTGTCTCTTCCCAGGCTGAAGAGTGCCAGGGTATTCAGATATCCTTGTACCAAAAGAACTGCCTATCTATCTTGAACATTCCTGTTGCTTCACCTTGAATATTTCTGATTATAAAACAAAACAAAAAAAGGTAGAGAGAGACAGAAGCAGTAAGTAATCTCAGCTTCACATGGGGTTAGTCATATGTTTTTCCGTGGCAGTAATGGTTACAAACAGTACTGTGGTAAATGTTATGAGCAAACGTTATTGTGTGTCTCAGTACCGGTGCGCCTCCCTTTCAGACATGCCTTACTGTATTTGAAAACATATTTGTAAATGTTGTCTGTAACATAGAAACAATTTAAAGCACAACTTTTAAATAAGCCAGTAAGTTTGTGAATCTTTTCCAAAGCATCTGAGGCATAATAATATGTATGATACTACACTGAATGTCAAACTATCACTTTGCAATAACAAAAACGAAAACATTGGTCATGCTATATATTATGTGAACATAAGTAGGAGGACAAAAACTTAATTTTTGTTAAATGCCACCACATTGTTATCTGAAGATAAAAATAATGGGAACAGTATTCTTCTTCCTTTAACTTATTAGATTAAATATGGCATATATAATCAAGAGTAACTTTTAGGTTCAGTTTATCCTGAAGTACTACAACAAGAGAGTCAAAGGCTATATTTTTCCATAAACTACTTTTGTGGTGACTTGGTCAGAATCTAGCCTTAAGTCTTCCTCTGCTGCTGGAAGCAAAAGGTTTTACCTTGGAAGTTGGCTTATATATATTGACCAACGTGCCGCTGTAGCATTACTCAACAGGAGGAGCAGGACTAAGTGTAGTCATCACACACAATTTAGGCAGCAGACTGTCCCTTTTTCTTGGGAAAAAAAAAAAAAAAAGATGTGTGGATAAAGGGAAATTACTTTTTGCAGGTGTATATCCCAACTAATTTTGTGCCTATGATGACTAAAACTTGGTTTGCTGCCAGGTTCTCTAGATGAAATAAATAGGAATGGAAGAATGGGAAAATAGCGTAATGGTTATGACAAAAACAATCTCATAGAGTTCTTTAGTGCACAAACATGCATAATTAATACACAATTATTCTTGATCCTGCAATAATGGCTTTGGGGTTTTTTTGTGTTTTTTTTTTTCTTCACTAATGAAACTCTGTCAGTGAGACAAAGCAATGTGTTTTTTTTAAGGATGGACATGAATTAGAAGAAGGAAGTAATATGTCCAGTATATTTCAGGAAGGCCTAGAATTTAGGATTAAGAATATTTCTTTTAGAAATACAGAGCACATTTCAAATGTTTCCTGTTTGTGAGGTGACTGATGTTCAGTTCACTATTTTGGATTCTTTTGTATTTAGAAGTCATTCCAGTGAAAATCGTTGGATTGTTTTCCAGAGTGCTTTAGCACATACCTGCAAAAAAAGGACAGAACAGGAAATGTTTTAATAAAATTCTTATTCTTTGCTCTATCTAGTTATGTCCCTAAAGATTTCTGAGAGGAAAAAAGGAATGGACTAATTTTTTTTTTTTATGAAAGAGACTTTGGATAAAGATGCCAGAATACTAGGAAAAACATCATTACAATTGGCAGAACAGGTCAGCTAAGGTTTTGGCATGATCTTCTGTACTGCTATATCACAAAATTAGCCCCACTCTGCTGGAACAGTCAACAAGATTTGTTCACTGGAGCTGGTTATTTGCAATGCCAGTTTTAAAATTCTGCTGTGTGTCTATGATTCACTCACATTTTGAAATGAAGAGCTTACTTCATACAACACAGCTACAACGCAAAGTGGTCTGGCAAAAAGGTAGTGTGTGAAATACACTTTTAATATAGAACTGTGTAGCATCGATGAATGATGTTAGCTTAGAGCTTACATCATGCAAAGACCTGACCCACAAGAATAAGAAGGTATGAGAACGAGGCATGAAGAATAGACAGATGCGATGGCAAGCTATGAAAGACCAACCAGGTCTTCCTCCCTGATCAGAAAGTTCTGGTATGTGAATTGTAAGAGGGTAGAAATCATTTTACATGTTTACATCTTTTTTACACAGGTAGTCTTATCACCAATGTGCTATACATGTTTGCAAATTTGGGTACAAATTCCACTGCAGTTTTCATCAGTTAGGATTTCAGTTCCCTGGAAGGAAAATAAATACATTGGTCATTAAATGTCTTTTCTTTAAAAAAAAAAAAAAAACCTTGCAGAATGAATTACATCCTCCTTTTTAGGCCAATGCATAGTATCATGCCTTAGATTCAAATGGGCTTGTCAAGACGATATGCTAATATTCCCCTTGGTACAAAAAAATTGGTAGAGCAGCTGCTCCATACTTGGAAATTGCCTGGGAAGCCTGAAGGAGAAGCTAACTGTTTTAGGTTAAAACACTGTTTTAAGTTAACCTGGCTTGGACGTCATGAACTCTGCACCTACTCTGTGCTTGTGACAGCTTTGTTAACAAATTAATCCTGATTAGGCTCATAAAATAGGTTAAACTCTGCATGTGCTCCATTATTGATATTGCACAACTTTTTGCAAGCTTCCCTGCTGAGCTTTAAGAAGCCAGTAAATTAATACTGAACTGCCACAGACTCCTGCAATTATTATCCGTTACTGTGAAGTGATATACAATGAGAAAACATTCTTTTAACATGTATTCATGGCTTCATCATGGATTCCCAAGAAATAGGTTACCTAACATTGGTAGATTTTAGACTAATTTATACATTGAAATCATATTATCTTCCCTAAGTTAATTCTCATCTTGTGGACAGCAATATTCTGTTATGAGATGCTGTTACAAATATCAGTGGGAGTATATTTGATGTCTGGCTTTTCCCACATCAAAAGAGCTGAAAAGCTCATGAAAAGAAGATACTTTGAAAAAGTAGAGTGCATTTAGTAAAGAACGGCACACTAGAAAACACACAACACCAACTGTACAGCGTGGAAAACAGTGATAAAGATAAACAAAGAGCTACTTACAAGCTTAAGTGCTGCAGTGTGCGAGAGCAGTGCCTTCTACCTTCTTTTGCACTCACCTTTTTCAGTAGCTTTGTATTTTAGTGAACAAATTCCCCAAAGACAGGAATTACTCTGGCCTAACTCAGCTAAGGGGCATGGGTTTTTTTTTAAAGGTTTTAGAAAACAAACTCCAACATTGCTACTGTGCAGATGTACATGGGCGCAGAGATAAATGCCACCTAACTTGCTATAACTCCTCCTGAGGTATCAAAAGGGCATGATACTCTGCATTTCCTCTCCTTAGCCATTGGGTGGTCTTAACTCACCTCAGGTGCAACCGTACTTCTGTCATGAAATGATCCCTATATATTTACTCAGTATAGTGCCTTATTGCTAATATCTTTTGATTAGATGACTGCTATACAGCTACCTACAGACGCCACCATTTTAGGTCATTTGTTCCCTGGGTTTGAAATCCTAAAAGCAGCAAGTAAATAGCATTTGGGTACCTGTCAGTTGTGTCAAGCTCTCCTCTTTTCCTCTAGAGTCCAAATAAGACACTTTGGCTAATACATAGTTGATTTAAATTTTTGGATGGGGACTTAAAAAACCGAACTTGCTGCCTAAATGAAGTTAAAGGAAGGGCAGACTGAGCCTACTCACTGCTCTAATAAGCTGCTACTGCTATTTCAGTGGGAAGACAGGAGCTTCTCTCTGACTTCACTGCACTCTGTTATGGGCAGCAGCCTATGAGTCACTGCCTTGAAGAGATAGTGACTTATTTTAATTACCCTCAATGAACCCTGCATTTGCAGGAGTGAGTCATGCCCTAATACAATTTTATAATAATTATATAAGAAGTATTTTAACGTGATGCCTTGTAGCTTTGCCTATTTTGTTCGTTCTCTGGGCTGACTGGAGAAGATGATTCATTTTAAATGAGCTAGTATATATTATTTACTAGTAATAATTACTTCTGTTATTTATAGATAGAGAGCGTGCATGGTTCTGTACAGATTGACAACGCGATAAGGTTCCTGAGCCCCGGGGCAAGCACCACATGTATGCAGACATCAGAGTGATTAAAAAAATGTGGGGTGAGATTGGTGCTATGATAAGCAGGTAGAGCAGCTCTCTGAAGAGTGTTTTGCTTACCTTTTAATGAATAATGTGGGGTAAGGTCAAGTGCTCCCAATCATGTATAGGGGTGCTAATGGCCACAGGACTGCAGGAAGCAGCGAGGCAGGGAGTGCAATTTGAACTGGGAGTATGCAAGAAGAGACCTCACGCGTCTTTTTCTTCCCTCTTTTATCACTACCAAACACCATTTTGTCGCAATTGCAATGTGTTGTGGAAGGCTATCAGGTGGGACAAAAATGTTTGCTGGAAAGGGTTCCAGCAGCTTGCTCACTAGATGGTGTGCGTGTTTTCTACTTGGTACTAGCAAGGACATATTTTGTTGAATAACTGATTAGATAGTGCTCTGATAACAATGTGGTGCTGCTGTTAGAAGGCAGTATGAGGACATCCAAGGCACACCTTTCTATGTGCTTACTAATGATTTGTCCCTTGTTATTTTCAAGGAAAGTGCAGGAAACACACTAGCACATATGTTTGTGCTAGAGTATTTAATCCTTGTAAGACAGCTTGTTGCTAGGTAGAAAAGACTGGAAGGATGGGGTGTTTTGAACTGTGGAGAGCTAGTTTAGGCGTGTTTGTGTGCCGCTGGGGAGGAGCTCATTTATGGAAAAGGTATTTTCTTTGTTTTTTATCCAGCTGCCCATTGCCTTGGGCTACCTTCCTTGGGTGGTGTCTATCTACTTGCCGTAACAAGGCTCCGTCTCCTGGCTCAGCTGGTGTTTGCTTGCCCAACACTCTTAGCATAGATATAGATTTTAGGGAAAGTTTGGTTAAGGAGGATGCTGCAGATGAATAATTGCAATACAGCACTCTTTACGGTAAGCTGCACACTTTTATGTGCAACTAAAACTAGTGAATGTGCTTTCCATTGTCTAAATTAGGTAAATACTGACATTGTCCTTGAGTGGTTTGGAAGCCCTGTTATCATAATGCTTTCTTTAAGAAAAGAAGAACTGAGACAAAAGGAAAGGTGAATGATTAGTACAAAGTCTCACAAAAATTATGTCTCTTTATAAAGGAGGGAATCTGCACATCCTGAATCACAGGCAAGGTGTCTTCACCACAAGACCATTCTCCCTCCTGTATGAACAGGTACCTTTCATTTCTTTCTTGTCAGGAGTTCTGATAGACAGATCCTACATGAATGTTAGTGGCGGTAGGTCTACTGGAAGAAATATGTTTTGAGAGGGAACTTGAAAGATGAATGAGTCAATGGGTTCCTAGAGAAGAAAAGCTGTTCCATTTATATGAAGACTATTATTGCCTGGTGCGCCAGTTTTCCTTCTGAAAGGATAAGCTGGAGCTAGGACTAGAAAAGAGGAGGTCTAAGTTGCGAATTGAAAGGAGGAAAAGGCATTGTGAGGAACAGGATTGACGAGACTACTTTTTAAATCAATCTATCCATCTGCCTATCATTATTATGAATTATGTCATCTTTCTTGGATTGTATCAGTAATATTTCTAAATCACTCACTACCATGGTGCCTGTGCAATGGTAGCAGAAAACACTGACAAATCTCCGAAAGTGTTTGGTCTACCTGTCAGCAATTATTTTTAATTATGGTGCCAGATATTTTCTTTTTGCCCTGCTTCTTTGAAGAGCAGTTTGATGAGAGGTGGCTCTTCCTCTGCTAAGATTGAACACATTAATATTTCCAGTATATTATCTCTAGTAGATGGAATCCTACTTAGTACTTATTGCATGGGATGTGGTGTTATATTATTCCCAAGAGTGTTAATGGGAGTTAAACAGCCACTATGAGAAGTGAAGTGAAGTAGAAAACCATCCTAATTATTGTAAGTTCAACTCAATGATTAATTTGGCCATAAATTGTTCAGTTTTAAATGTTTCTTTTCTTTCCTTGGAAGTGATTGGGAAACGGGCCCAAGAGTATAGAGTCAGTAAGTGGCAAATACCAGAGTGTTTCTAACTCAGTCTAATTATTAGGAATGATCAGTATTAGAGCATGCTGCTTAGTACTGAATTATTTTCTTATTAGCTTGCATGCCGGCCATAGAAATTATGTTTCTGTCAGAGCAAGCAAGAGTTGCTACCAGAGTTGTCCTCTAGCCCTTCTTGCGTCCTGGCTAAATTTGATGTATAGTCTTCTTTGAGCATTAAGAGCAAATGTTGCAAGAATATGACACTTGATGCATCCAATTAAACTACATAAATGTAAGCTCTGGTTTTCAACTATTTGCTTCAGTAAGGAGGATTGTGGCCACTGGTGCCTAAGCCAGGATGACAGTTCTTTAAACAATAGCAAAGCAACAAAGTTGACTCCCAAGGAGGCTTGGGATTTTGTTCTGCAAAGGCTGAGGAGGGAGAGAAGTGGCTGCTGTTTCTGTTGAATAGCTCTACTGTCAGGAGGACAATACTTGGACACAAAGCATTCATACCTTTTGAAGCCTAAGGGTTCAAACACCCTGGGAAGCATGTGATATGCTTGTAAAAGAGGTGCACACAACAGGCAAAAGCTAATAAAGCAGAAAAGTTGGCCTGATGTGTAAAGAATGTCTTTGGCAATGTTTCTGGCTTTGTTTTTTTTATGCCTTTCTACAGAACCTGGGTATGAAATCTGTGCACATGAGCATGGCTAACCCAAGGTGCACTAGGTACAGCTATTCTGAGAAAAGTTCCTTTTCTTTCTTGTTATTATACACCAAAAAAATACGGAGGGGTGGAGATGAATGGCTGCAGGTGATAAAGAGAAGAAATGCGGTCCACTTTTCTGAGGTTATTCCTGGATTACTTCTAATGATCTGCTGCAGTGATTCGGAACTTCTGCACCTGTCAGAAATGGAGGGTATGAATGCTTTCAGAGAAGCAAAGTACAGTTAATTCCAAATACAGTGAATAAAGTGCTTGAAAACTGAAGCTTGAATATGTTCGCCCATTTTTTTGGCTTGGGTGAAGGCTAAAGGTTGGTTGGAATACTTTTGAATAAATCATGAATGAATGTTTTTATTAGCATATGCCGTTTCACCTATGCCAAAAGAGATTGCAAAGCAATATTGGCACTGGTAAAATTAGAGAGAGAGAGAAACTAAGGGGTCTAAAATATGAGAAAGAAACTTTGCTTCTCCTAATCTAAACAGACGTGAAGAGAGAGCTTCACCTGTAATCAGAGCCAGGATTTGTAACAAACCCGTCTGTGTGTTTCAAATTTCAGACTGAAAATGGGCTTTTTGAAACAATAGGCATTTTGTCTTATAAGCAATTTGTGAAAGTGATCAAAGATGTTTGCTTTCAATCTATACTTGTGCAGCATTTGAGCACTGGTCAGGATTAATATCCTATTTCAATGGTAGGTATATGTGAACTGCATCAACCCTCTGCAATGCTTGATTTTTTGACGTCTTTGAGAACATCAGACACATTACAGTGTTGCTGCAGCCGAGGCAGAAGGTGGTGAGACAAGGAGAAGCCATGACGTTGAGAAGTGTGTCTGCTGGGGTGATCTGTTCCCCTGGTGTCATTGCAGCTGTGTTGCAGCTTCTCCTTGGCACTCAGACTTCTCTGTCACAACCCTGGGTTGTCACAACTCCTGATGAGTTGCAGCTGGCACCACAAGCCCAGCTGCAGGAGAGATACTGTGGAGCTGCGCGGCAAGTGCCTGCAATGCAAAGCTGAAACATCAAGGTGGGGGTGTTGTGTTCAGTCGGTCATATCTGATTGACCTGTCTCTAGGATTTGTTCCTAAATGCTCCATTTTAGAACTCTTTGGAGTCTGCCATGCCAGTTTGCAGTGGGTGCACCTTTTTGCTTTGGTGTCACTTCTTCAAGGATTATAAAGGCATGTTGTCTCCTGCTCTTTTTCCTGGTGGAATGTTTACATTGACCTCATAGAAGTTGTAGAAAGGTTTAAACACTTTTGATTTTCCTAATAAAGTATTTCTGGCATAGAGATTGTTCCTGAGGTATTACAAACAGGGCTAGGCTGTTCATGTGCATGGGCAATTACAGTATCAAGTTATGAGAACTCAGAGTACTTATTTAGAAGAACCTTTTCCTTGTCTGATGACTACCCCAAAAGCAGATAGGTAGAAGAGGAAAAAAAGACATTTCAAACCAAGAAAATTACATCACCGTGTACATCAAATATGCAGAGAGAACATAGTGCTGTAATATCATGAATCATTCCAGTAAAACCAAACCTCTCCCTGAACCCATGGGCTCACTCTTTGACACAGTTTCCTACATAAATAGGTGCAAGATAGAATCATCTCAGTCAAGTCTAGCAATCTCATGATAGCTTTTTTGCTTTGAAGACAGTGAATTAAAGCTTTCCAGACGTATTCAGTAGCTGGCATCTTATAATCTGCCTTGTCGTAAAAATCAAAATTGAAATAGCCTTTAGTTTTGGGTATTTTTTTTGAGGGATTTAGATCCTCCTTTCTTCTGACCCCTGATCCCTTTTAACTTAGCTTTAGGAGGTGAGCCGTGTACTACTAGTTTTGCACCATAACCAAGATTGAAGACAATGAAACTCCTACAGTGCAAAATCTGTTGAAGTCAATATCACACTAATCAGTTTTCCATATTTTACTATGAGATGCTGACTTAGAAGTCTGTGACCAGTTTCAGCCAAATTCATAGATGGACCACCTGGATTGGTCACTACCTACTATTTTGCAAAAATTATTGGCTCAGTCATGTGGGTTTTTTTTGTTCACTGATTGGATATTAGGAACATACATGCCCATGGAAAATCACTCACGCATATTAACTCCAGCCTTATTTCACCTGAGACAATATTCAGGATGTGAACACAAAGTTCTCAGAGGTGAAAGGAAAGTGCTTTATCCTGCATCTTCAGCCAGCCCTCCATGAACTGACAGGAAACCAGAGTATACAACAACCTCACACAAAAGGTCCTTTATTTTTGGAAAGGACAAAGAAATAAAAAAGGATATGCACAACGTTTGCCTTTGGTGAAGCAAGTGCTGGATTTTCCGTGTGGATGTTTAATAAGGCCCTAAAAGGTATTGCCAAATTCAAAACTGATTTCCCACAGCCCAGCACATTTCTAACAATGCTTCGGGATTGGAAAATAGGCTATTTAATTGTTTTCTGTTGCATTACAACATGGGGAAATATTCAGTAAGTTCAAGTCTTTCAGAGCTGGATTAGCAAGCAGTTAATTTTGAGAGCTCTCACTCCTGACATTTCAAAACAGCTCAAAAATTGTATCTTAGATACCACTAATCCTGAAATCCATGGAATGATTGGAATATCCCATAGTGGGAATAAATCTTAGGAGATTATCTCCTTCATGTGAGAGGCAAGTTCTAACAGCTATGAAATAAATCCCTCTTGTTCACTGGGTTGCTTGCGTTACTTTGTTCGCCCCCTAAAGGAAAAGAGTTATGGTATAGTTGTTGCAGTAGCATTTTTCTGATGAGGTTACCTCTCAGAAAATAGACTAGTCTGAGCTGTAGCTACAATATCCCTACTAGAAAGCGACCTATAACAGTGAGAGTGAGTTTTAATGCCAAAGTGCTATTGTTGTAGGTTTTTAAGTTCTCAAGAAAAGTGCAAGATGGATGGCCCATGAGAAGGTCCTTTCATAGCTTCTTCAAAAGCGCGTGCCTTTTTGCAAGCATTAGTACAACTTGACGCATGGTCTTGCCAGACTCCATCTGTGCTCATTCTGGGATTGTGTGTCATGCTGTACGTGTAGTATATAGAGAAGCTCTGAACCTCTGGTTTGAATAGTCAGGCTTGCTGTGCAGCATTACGGCCCAATGTTTGAGTGGAGTTCCTAGTATAGGATGCAGGAAAAATGCTTACCATATCCTATCCTCCCTTTTCTTTGTATTGGATGTTCCCTCAGCCTCACCACTACAGGTCCTCAGTACCCCAAATCCTGTGTTTTTGCTAGTCAGTCTTCTCTGCACCCTTTGCTCCATATCAGTTCTTCCTACTTATCTTATTTATCATGTTCTGGATCTGTCAAGAGCACAGAATGAGACTTTTTGAACTTCTCTTTCACCTAGTTACCTTTCTGGGTGGCAGCTAATAATAGTTTTATAACTACCAGTTTTATAGACAGAGCTTCTCTGGAAGTGACTGGAACGCGTCCAACTTTTGTCTTACTGAACATTCACCAGATAATGACTTTGCCGTGGCTGTGTCTGGACTATTTTTGGCTCAGCGGCCTAGAGATGAGTAACTGCATGTTATTATAGCTTTATAGGGCCATTAAGCATCCCTCCCAGTAAAAATATCAAAATACTGCATTGTAACCTTCACCCCCATGATTATATTTGCATTTCATGTAGCCCAAAGACAGAGGGATAACTTCCTGAAGTGCTGTGAGGTTCTTTTCTTGTGAAAAAGTGGAAAAAAACCTCTCCCACATGCATGCTATCTAAACCATGGCCTATTCATCTGTATTTTTTTTTAACTAGTACTGAGAATAATTTAATTTTTTAAGTATTCTTATGATGTCATTAAATTAATGTTGCCTGTAAATGTTGCCAGCTGATAAATTGTACCTTTTATTGAACATACTGCTAGTTAGTAAAGAGTAATTCTTAAACAGTATGACACTAGAGATCTATGAATTAATGTAAGGCTCTCTACCTGCAAAATAGTTTATAAGAGGAAGAGTCTTGCCTCCATACTACTTATATTTGTGTTTAATAAAGTTACTCTTCCAGAGACCTCTGAACTTAAAGATAGGCCTGACAGACTAAAAATCATTTCTGTGATTCAGGACTGACTTTGTCAGGATAATAACAGAGTAACTTCATTCAGATATATACTGCATCAAAACCTCTTGGTCTTGGTTAGTGGCAGCATTCTACAATAAATCATAAAAAGCCACAAAAAAGATCTATCATCTGGCTTATAAACTTTGTCTCAGATAGAGCAGACTGTTCTTGTTTTGTGTGAGCAGCCGTTTCCACTAGATTATTTTTTTTCCCTTATTAATCCCAAATAAAAGTATGGAGTTGGACTTCAGAATCTTTGAGGAGCACTTGCTTACTTGAGAGGAGACTAAATTTCATTAAAAGTAAATAATCTTTTTATAGATTGCCCTTAGGAATGCTGCTTGCATTGCCGGCTGCCTGTTGGGGGGTGGCTGATCAGTGAAGAGGGACGATTACTTATTGCCTAGTCCCTTGTAGCAGGCCAGGATCCTAAACTTCCGCTCTTGATTGATCTGTTCTGACAGCATGGGGAAATTACAGTACAGCCTTTTCTAGGGCAGGTTCCAGTTTCAAAAAATGCATTTTAATAACCTGATAGATCTCCATGAATGTGGATATATCCTGGTGATCGGCTGCTGTGCTCCTGAAATTACATTCTAATGTTCTACTGTGTGTGGTGGACTGAAAGTACTGTATAAATAGGAAGGATAATTGTATTAAATGCAAGATGACAATGATTAAGATCCTAGGCTGTACTTTGGATCCTCTATTTTAATAACAACTTCCTGTGTGAATCAAAGGAAAACAATAAAGGTTAGTTATCTTGATTCTTTAGGAGACCTGGGTGTTAGTTCCTATGTGCAGTCTGTGAAGTAGGGATCACAGGCATACTTCTCTTGCACCTGTTCTGTAAGAGTACAGTGTTAAGGGACTGTGCTAAGAGAGCTACTCAACTATTGCAGATATGAAGTAGTATCTGCTCCATCAGTGGAGAAGTTAGACTACTGAAATATGCTATTGAAACACAAATCCTGACTTTTCTAGACTCTTTCATATGACTTAAGGGAGGAAGAGCAGAGCAAGGGAGGCTGAACTGGGAAAGTTCCTGCTGCCGTGGAGCAAAACAGTTTATGGGGAACCTCCTCACACGACTTGATCATATGAGGGCATGGGGAGGGGAAAACATTTTGTCTACCTGCAACCTGTACCCAAAGGTAGCTCTAGAGCAGCATCTCCCTGTGAGCATCTTTGTTTCTGAAAGTCCCACAGAGTAGCTTAGCTCTCTGTGCCAATCATCTACGGTGATTTCTGGGTACCTTGCAGGAAGCAAAGATCTGTACTTGCCGAAGAAATGACCAAGTATGCAAACTCTGAGCAAATGCTGGGCCAACTTAGCTCTATTCTGCTTCTTATGCAAGATGTGTTTATTGGGTGTCTTCTAATACGTTAAAAGAAATGGCACCTGCTATCAATCACCAAAAAGCTATTGTACTAGAGTCTTCTGTTGCTTATAGAACAGCGGCCATCAATAACCAAGCAATGATGAACAATTCTGAGAGAAGGGGCTAAATGTATTTTCTTTTCTGTTGCTATGTGAGTCTGTACTACCTCAAGCGGCTGGACAGGAAAGGGCTTTTGTGAGGTTGTGTGGTGAGCAAGCAGTGCTAAGCCTCAGTGCATCTTAGAAAGACCCTCTGACAGATGCAGCAAGAATACTCTTTTTCTTTGCCTTCTCCCTTACCCTGTGGCCAGATATGGGATGTCATCAGAAAAAGGGATACACGGACAAGATTTATTTTATTATTCCTGTTTGAGGGGAAGAAGTCGACAACATTGATTCAAATACATAAGCTAATGACAAGACTGAAGGCAAGTGTGAAGAGAGCTAATTGTGAGAACCTCACATTCAGTGTATGAGATTGGCCTGGCCTGACAATGCTCCTGTGAAATGTCACGTGTGGTATTTATCAACCTGAGTAGCGGCTAAATTGCATTATAAATGCATATGATGGATTAAATGGAAGACTTTGCAACCATCTAGGCCTTATCCTGTTGCTTCGGTGCTTACATTAATATGCCTTGCTTTTTTTTTTTGTTTTGTTCTGCAGATCATCCAAAGAAAGCTGCCAGTCACTCATCACAGTTTATGGTTTAACATGTCCTGTATAGGTAATTTTTCAAGATGTAGTAGTGAATTGTCTTGATTTTCTTAATAAATGTTACTTTATCATACCTAGATCATTTACACTACATGAAGAAAAGCGTTTGCAAATTTGAGACATTTAATAGCCAATCAGGGTTCCGGACGAATGTTAGCTTTCTGTGAGTTAGCAGCCAGTGGTAGCCGCTGTCTTCTTTTCTAGTCAAGGAGGTTATGTTTGGCTGGCATTACTGTTCAGTTATGTTCAGCGAACGAATACTTACTAAACCAGTACGAAATAGAGTGTCATACGGAAATAATATTTTGATGCAGAAAGTTCTGGCTGGAAGCGTCTGACATAAGTGGGGAGGCAGAAAAGTACTCAGTCAAACTACATATTGTATCACAGACCACTGAGTACCTTCATTTAATACGATAATGCTTAATGATAAACATAAAGAACAAATAGCTTTCCTCAATTCACCCATCCTACTAGGATTTCTAAACTTCTATAGCAACGACGACACACACACACACTTGGGCTCCTGTAACAACAGGCGTTGAAAAGAACTGGGAAGAACCTCAGGTTGGTGCCAAACCTCTAGTGAGGATCACAGAAGAAATTTTGTATGATACTTCGGTCAAGTCTTCTAGAGACCTACATCTAGGCAAACCTTGCTATGTGTCATACTTTTATTGACCTTCACTTAATCTCAGAGCCTTGATTTTCGCAGGCTGATGAGGTATATTGAAATATCTGCTTTCATTGTTCTTCATCCCTCAAGGATTACACAGATGGGATGCTCAGTGATGTCAAAAGAGGATTTGCAATGTCAGGCTTTCTGGAACTAAATTATGTAATCAGCCAAGATATTTCAATGTACTGATTGACTACTTAGATGTAGCAAGTATAAACATGTATGTGTGGGAATTAAAGGGTTTGCATTAGGCACTCAGGGCTCAGTTATTTGAACCGTATGTTCTTATGCTGTTCATAAGTTCAGCGTTTTTGTTTAAAGTGAAGCATTATGTTTCAAGCTAGAGGTTGGCACAACTAATTTCTACTTCTCATTGTCTTCTTTTGCACCTACTGGCATCTCTCAGCCCCTCTGGGAGATAGTTTCTCCATCTGTAAAATAAGATGACTCCAATGGAAAAAAAAAAACCTCAAAGTATGGGAAAAGTATTTGATACTGCTGATACTTTTATTGATACTTTTATTGATACTTTTATGAGGGGCTGGTTAGATCTGAGGATATCTTTGTAATGCTGTGAATAGTCATAAGCATCTAGCTCCAAACTAACATTCCAGAACACTTCAAAAGTTCCAGATCCACAATTTCCTTCATGCCAATAATATAAACAGAAATAAAAGTAAAATCAGATTAAATCAAAATCCAGTTGAGATAAGGCTTTCAGTTTGTCACTAGAGAGAAGTCCTGGAGAAATCTACTTCTCCTTTTATAAAGCACCTGAGAATGAGACAGTATGTTTTGACAGTTTTATTTACAGTATTTTTTTTCAATTATAACTGCAACTAATATATTTGAAAGAAAATTGCAGCTGCCAGATTTTTTCCTTGGTCGAATTTAGTCCCAGGTGTTTTATATTATAGGCTCCTAGGAAAACTAAATGATTTCTGGGTGCTTGATTCTGGTCTCAACAAAGCTAACAGGACAATATAGTGTAAAACCAATGAAAGAAGGACTAGAATGAACCTGCTCTGTCTTTTTCCTTTTCTACTGGAAACTTTCACCTTATACTTCTTCCCCACATACCTGTCTTGCATCTTACTTTGAGAAAAGATTCCCAAAAGAAACCTTTCAGTAGTTATGGTTGTTGACTGAATGTCGGCTATTTTCATAGTCTCCCTGTAGTCAGAGCAAAGTATGCCTAAAAATAGTAATATTCATAATAACAATAATAATATTTTGTGTATGTGCCATCATTGCAAAGGACATGAAAGCCCAGCACCTATTGTGCTGACTTAATAATTGTTGTAAGTATTAGCATGAGGAAGGAACATATTAGTTCCTTTGATATTTTAGGGAACAAAGGGACATTTTTCATCCCAAGTTTACTTGCAAGATTTGAGGATTATTAGATTGAACAGTGTAAGAACTTTGTAGTATTAATGGAAAAAAAAATCCCCAGCTTTTTTCCAACAAGTAAATTAGACTTGTTTTTTCCTTAATTCTTTCTATGAGATGAGCCATGTGCTGTAGTAGTGTCTCACTTCAGAGGATGTTTCTGCAACAGGAAAAAGGTATTTTCCAACCTCTTATCCACCCACAAAAGTATTATCAAGAAAGGTCCTTCTAATATGCATGCCTCAGGAAATAGAAATTTCTGATCCCTGTTGTTAGAAATCTGCCTACCAGTACTGGCCTGTTTTGCTTTCCCCTTTGTTTAATTGGACATTTTCCACTTTTTGCTCTCCTTATGGTTATCCTCACAAACTTATTCTTGCACTAATCTGCTTCATCATGCCCCTCCAGCAGAACCTGCAAGAGAGCTCTTAATCTCAGCATGCTTCAACTCTTGGAGTATGCCAGCCTCTAACTGAACCTAGAATATACCTCATGGAGTCACAGGCAGGCAAGGCCTTGGGTCTTTGGACATAGTCCGGACCCGAGGTTCATTGATGAAGTAGGGCAGGAAGGATGTCATGGGCTATAAACTATGGCAAAGAATGTAGTAAGGCTGACTGATCAGCTTTTTTCAAAGCACTGTCTTTCCCTTTCATAGTTACAAAGTGTAATTAGGAAATAATGTATCTTTTCTAGAAATGGAAAGGAACTAGAAGATCAGTAGGTTTAATGTCCTTATTAAAGCAGAACTGCCATTCTGTAGAGCAGAAGATATTAACTTCTATATTTGATTTTTGCCAAAAGACAAAGGAAAAAAAATCTTTGAATTGCTGCAATTATTTCCATATTTTACTGTGCTTTTTTTCAATTGCCTCAAGGTTTTATTCTTTACCAGTAGTTGTTGCACATGGATAGCTGGTAATTACTGAAGCAGGGTGCAGATCTATCACAGATTTATTACCTCAGAAAAATTAGTACGGAGTGAATATGAGCTATGTTGTTTAATTATACTGACATGGAATTGCTTCAGCTATCACTGAGTGAATAAACTATGGAATTTTTAAATCAAAGCTACATGGTCATTTTTAATTACCATACAAAAAGCCTTCTGAATTGTTACTACTTTAGAACTTGTGGTCTGAGTATAAAAGATTTGAATTACCTGAATATCTTGTTTACCCTCACTCAGCTGCTTATTTTGAGTCAAAGTGTATCTATCTCACTAATATTTAGTCATTAGACATGAGGGCAACAGTTCTTCAATACAGGTATCCTGAGCAAATGAAAAGACCAAGTTCCATTTACACGTTAACGTGATGAACCAGAAGCACTATCCAGATATCACTGTTCTGGTCCTCAGCCAAGGTTAACACAGTGGAACAGAGGTATTCCACCTACAGTCCATCGCCACAAGCAGTAGCATAAAGTATTCCAGCATTAGTTATGCTTATTTGCAAATGTATTTCTGAAATAACTCACATAACTTGCATATCAGTTTTCCAGTAATGGCTTCCACAAAGCCATCATTTAGAGGTTATTTATTCTTAGTGCTTTAATGGTGATTTTTAGCATAGAAAGATTAAGGTATGACCAGTGGTATTCATTGCCATTTATGGTGACTCTTAAAAGAGATGTATCTTTTGGACAGAAAACAGAGAAAGAATGCTGTACTGAGACTTTTTTCTTCCTTATCTATGTTTCTGAAATTCCATTTTGACCACTGAATATGTTTATTACTGATTAAAATAATTAATATTTAACATTTAATATTAACATTTTAACTACCTTGCCTCTAAGTTCCTCAAAGCAGAGGAACATGGAATTGCAACACAGGCTGCTATTAGGTGTTTATCTCTCTCTTCCATGTAGTGTTTGCTATCAAATATCTTAGAGGAGATTACAAGAAACCTAAGTTATAGAATAAGCTACCCGTAGACCAAATTTCTTAATCTTGTCTTAGAGCATTTTGAAAAAGAATTTGATGTCATAGTGACAGACAGTCTCCTGCTGCACAGGAGTGTGGGAAGTCTTAAAATACCATTGTTATTATAATGGTGTTAATACCATTGTATTACTAACATGGAAGTTATGCAACAGGTGTTGAAGGACCTGTCCAGAGTCATATAGCTCTTCTGCAACATGGCTGTCCATTGATTTGTTTAGCTTCTTAGCCTGTATGCACCTGAGCTCAAGTTCCTTTTCTTTTGGGTACACAAAGGACAAATTGTCCCTTTTATTGCTGAACCTCATGAATAGTCTTTCATTTCCCTTCTGGATGTATGAAATCATTAATACCTTCTTCCTTTCTCTCCTTGTATGTTTATTTGGGATACAAAATGAACACTCGTGCTGCATTGTTCCAGAGACAGGAATTCAAAAATCCTATCCAATAAGCAGCAGCAATACAAGAGGCTCAAGGGTGCCAAACCTTCCTGAATTGAGTGTTGACTTCATACCAAAATCTTCCTCTGAATCAGCTCAGTGAGCTGATTTCCAGGAGTGCAGAGAAGCTGGGAGCTCTGGGAGCAGAGCCTGGTAGGTCGCAGTCAGCACGGCCCACATGTACCTCTGTGGCCAGGCATCCGGTCGGGACAGCCTGGCAATGCCCTGTGCCTGGCCAGGTGTCTGGGTTAGCAGCCTTTACCCAACAGTAGGCGAGACCAAGAGATTAAAACCTGTGCTGAGGATTGCATTGGTCATGATTTTGTGCAACAGCTCACATGATGTTTGCAATCATGGCAGCAAACACCAGGTGGCAGGAGGAAATCTCCAATGTCCTGTTAGGGTAGGCTGCTTCCAAGACTGGGGGACATGATCACAAGTGATAATCACTGTCCAAAGTCAATGAAGTTTCAGCATGACCTCTACTTTAAGAGCAATCCAAATAAGATGATTGAAGATAATTTAGTGCTGGAGAGAGAGAGAGAGAGACAGAAGGTATTACTAAATGGCATCTCTGACAGCCAGGCTGTGACCTTCAGGAAAGTGTATCATTAGAATGAAATCAGAGAAAGACATATCTTCCACGCAGCAATTAGGGACTCCTGTATAATCCCCACCTTTCTCCTTCTGCTTCTCATCCGCTCTGTGTGAAGACAAATCAAGATGGCACAACAATGACAAACAGTGAATAAAATGCTGTCTCTCCAGATGAGGTTTGGTTCTTTATTTTCCCAGTGTGTCATCACGAGCCCACTTCCTAAAAAGAAGCCCACAGGAGTGATGCGAATTGCTGTCACAGTGATGAGTAAGACCAGGAGAGAAAGCACAAAGCTGAATACTATTGGTAGAGTTATAAGGGCTGGGTAAACAGATCTAAGCGTGCAGTCCTTACTAAGCCAAACTCATGCAGGGCAATAAAAGACTTACCATATGCTGTAAACAGGCTCTTTTTAACATTTCCAATGGATTACGAAAAAATCAGACTATATCCATCAAATGCTATTGCCTAGCGGCAAATGCTGTGGTGCAGAAAGTGACCTTTTATGCTTTGCAGTTTTGGGGGTTCATCTCGCGCCAGCCCTTCAGGCTGCTGGCATCAACTATTTGCATGGTGAGCTGCCAGGCTCCCAAAAGACTCTGCAAAGCAGCTGGGGTACAGGCGTGCTGCCCACGCAGGCGCTATGCTGCCAGGCAATCCTCAGGGCAGCTTGCTGTGCAAGGAGGGGAGCAAAGCTGATCCAATGCCATGGGGGATTGGGGTCGCTTCATCTGCGCATGGCCTCGATGACCTCCTAAGCCCGCAGTGGCCTGGGAGTTGAAAGGGTGGGGGTTATTGCAATGTCATGTTTGCAGTATCATGGTAACTTAACCAAGATTTAGCCACTCAAGGCAGCAATTGTGGCAGGAACACTCAGGTCATTACACTTGTAATTTGCCAGGCCCTCATTTCAGCTTTTATTGTAGAAAATAAAAAGCAAGCTGTTGCCTTGAGTGCTACTGCACAGGATAAAAACAGTGGCTCACTCGAGATGGCCCATGAACTTGATTTTTAAGATGGTTAGTGGCACTGTGGTGGTGTTTCCATTCTGTGCTCACTTTCAGCCTGCCTGCTATTGAAGCTGCAGACTCTACAAGCTCAGGGTAGTGTAGCCTGTCACCCTCACCTTATGTGTCTCTTCTTTCTGCTCTGGAGTGCATTGCTTTGCCTCTGCCTGCCAGCCCATCTCTGTCTTCCTGAACAGCTATTTCTCAGCTGTTTATTGACTTTGGAATTGCTGTCCTTATTGATGGCCTGAAATATAAGCTAATGAGTTGCAGCATATGCCCCCATGTATCCTTACTAAGTGGAGGTGTTTTTCTTTCAAGAAGGTGTTGCTGGCTGGCAAAAGGGACTCATTTTGGGCTTTGCAAGTACCTCTAAACTGTAACGCTGATAGAGCAATTGAACAGGGACTTCCTGAGAGTAAATCCTGGTACAAACTGCTAACCCAGAAAGTCCCTCTTAGCCTGATCTTTGTTTTCACACTTTTCCTTCACTAAATATTCACAGGTTAGAGGTAGCAATCTGTATTCTTACTCACTGCTCTTCCTCCTATATTTCTCGTTTATTTCATTAAAAAGTGACTGAACCTACTCCCCCAGCAAAATGCTGACAAAATGAAAGCTAGGTGTCAGGAGTCACAGCTCAGCGTGGCATGACGTGAGTCTGCCCTGGTTATTTGCAGGCAGCTGGCAGATGAGATTTAGGAAAATCCTTTAACTCAGGAAATCTCTGGGGTATCAGTATCTGCATGAGACGGGGAGAAATAAAACCATGGCTCAGGTTCCCCCCGTCCCACTGCGTATTGGGCAATACATCTTCCACCCTTTTGACCCACAGAGGAGCTCATCCAGGTGAATATCCCACCACGGCCCCTCCACAAGAGTGCTGTTGGCAGGAGACTGGGGAGGGAGCCCTGAGCTGACCCTGCGTCACCCTCAGCATGTCCTACTCCCTTTTGCGCCAGTGCTGTGTGCAGAAAAGACACATCTAGTGCATTCCCCGCTGGTCAGTCTGGAGAGGCGCTTGGTGGCTCATCACAGCACCCTCTCCTCTCGTCCCTTGGGGCCTATCTTTCTTCCTACTTTTTTCATCTTGCAGTTTCGTCCTCTGAGGGCAGTTGCAATTTTATATTTCACTTCTCACCTTCTGTTTGTTGGGTGTTGCCACCCACAAAAAAGGCTGAAAAAGGAGAAAGTCACAGGAGGCAGGGATTAATATATCCCTGCTATAGGTCATTCCAGGCATAGTGAGAAGTCTAGCCGTACCTTTTTTAGTACAGAAGCTCAGCAGAGGACCCTTCTGAAATGTGAATAGTTTCGTAGCACTAGAATCGTCTTTGGCACGTGTCTCTGTAAACTACACCCACGTTTTTTTGGTGTTGCTCAGAAGAAACTGGAGCTGGATACGTGCTCTTTGTGACTTGGAGCAGATGGTCGGCAACATGGAAGGAAGCGGTGTCGGGGCTGGTGGCTTCTGGAGCGTGTTTGTTCGGAGGCCAGATCACTGCACAGCTCTGCTTGCAAGCTGCAAAAACAACCAACAAGCCCATTATTACTGTTATTATTGAAGAGGTTAAGAAAACGGGATGCATCCATTTCAGAGCTTAAAAGCCTTAATAATCTCCATAATCTACCTCGCTGCTCTTGCTGACATGATTAGTTTCAAAGGATTCTGAATGACTGCCAGATTTTGAAAATATCAGAAATTATTTCCCAGAAGCCTTTCTTTTCAAAACTGGTTAGTTAAAGGTTGCATAAATTATATTCCCATTGCTTTAATGAACAATCCAGGCTATTAACAGGCATTGTGATATCATGGTAATACTTTATAGAGAGATTCAATTTATGATTACACAGGACTGTTTTATAATGACCTGAAATTGTGTCTTGAACAGGAACATACACTATTTTAATTATCTTCATGACACAGTCTGCTTTATAAAACGTGTTACAGCTTCATCTATTCAGAGCCAGGTATAATTCATACTGGGCACAAGAAAAATACTTAAATATACAATAGCATCATTAATAATCATTGCCTAATTGTTCTTTAAATGCGATAAAATGATCAAGTAGCATTTCAGATTTTCAACACGAAGATTAGTCTTTTCCAAAGTAGATAGAGCATCTTTGTACACTTCTCACATGCCTCTCTATTCATACATTTCAACACCAGAAAGTCTACCTCTGTGAGTGACATGTTAGCCTCCAAACGCACGCAAAATTCTTTGTCTGTGACATAAGGATAAGTGCTGGGATTGCGTAGCTGGTTTAACTAATGACCAAGAGAGACTTTAATATCTGTCTCTGGAAGGTCTAAGAAGAGCTGAGACACATGCCGATACTGGATATTGGACTGTCTTTGGATATGGGTGACTTCTAGGAGTCCTGCTCCTCTTTATATTCTATGATTACTGTAATGATTTTTATTGTACTTGAATACCCGTTTGTCAAGAACTTTACCTGGGATCTGACCTATTGGTCTTCGGTATGAGACAGTTTTAGTTAGAAACCAAGCTGTAATGGTCTATGACCCATTTGTACCACTAGCTTTACTCACCTGAAGCTGTGCCTGCGTATTGCCTTCCAAGGCGCTACATGCAGACACTGATTTCTGCAGTTGTTCTTTTTCTCTGTTGTCAAACCTGACAACACCCATATGGAAGCTAGCATGAAAACATGTGCTGTACCATAGTTACAATACTGTATGCAAATAAATCAGTTTAAGCTATACTGCACTGCAGCTAAGAATTTCCGTAGCGCACCTGAAACACAAGAATAGCCTAATTTGAATGGCATTAATAAGTCTGTTATTCAAGAGATAGATACTAGGGATAACAATAATCACAATAGCAAAGCTTCAGACTCCTGAATCCTAAAGTAGATTTATGGCTTTAATGAGTGTTCTTCTGAATACATGTCAAAGAAAAGGTGTGCCTGTTGCTGCATTTCTTTCTGTGCTGCATTCCTCATATCGTCTTATCCTCATCTGTTCTTTGGCTTTTGTCCTCTTTTTATGAGTTTGTTTCATGCTCCCATTTTATACTAGTTCACGAAAGGTCATCCATAAAAATTCCGGTATTTATTCATCTTATGTAACTTTCTTATTATATCCTATCTGAATGTACTGTACATTTCTGATTCCAGAGTAGTACACAATGTTCACAGCACCTAGGTGACAAAGTGTGTGTGTATCTGGGAATACACACACACGCGCACACACACACACACACACATACACACGCACGCACGTGCATGCACATGCACACACACACAAAATTATAGGATTCTTTTAATGTATGCTTACACATGAAACCACTGAAGTATTTTACCTTTTTCATCTTCTTTGTTTGTCTTTTTAAACTACATAATGGTGACAGTGAACAATGCCATATTGCTGCTTATGTTCATTACAGTAATGTTTCCTAGTGAAATCCTACCTTGAATTATTACATTTGCCCATTTAATGAATCCCTTGAAGTTTCACTTGGTGATTCCCTCCCTGATCTACAGCTTAGGATATATCACTTGTTTTGTTCAGTAGCAAATATGTATTGATTCTGGAGTATATAGAAAAAAACATGCCTTTTTATGGGGTATGGTACCATATGGTATATATGGTCCTAAGTGTATTTTAGGTTCCTTCAGGATAGAGGAACAAATAAAATATATTGCAGATATGTAATAAATATGGTGTTACATATTACAATGTGTATCATGATATCATATATTAAAGTAAATTAATAGTACTATAATGCTACTACATAAAGTTTTTATTTCATAAATAGGCATATATAAAGAAAGAATTCAATAAATACAGTTGTTCCTTTGTTAGTCATGTATTGTTTCATGGCCCTAGAATACTGGTGACAGTCTCTGCTGCTTTTCTACGCTGCACCTGAGAGATGTGGCTTTTTTTTTTTTTTTTTAATGAAGGTCAAAAGTCTCTTGTAGCAGGTTGGAAAGAGTTCTGCAGTTTGCAGTAAATGGAAACATATGGAACAGGTGAGCAGAGGACGCCTCTAAGTATTTATTGCCTGTGACCGAGAGGCATTTTGGGAGGAGCAGGGTTTGTCTGCATAATATTGCACTTGATATTTTTGAGTTCTGTGTTTCTCATAGGTTTATATATATATATTCTGGAGCACCAGTTCCTGCAGTTTTTGATTCAAAGATATGCAACCAGTAGTTAAAATATTGGAAAAGTTTAACAACTTTGCATTATGCTCTAATTTTTAATCCATGTTACAGCTTTTATAACTTTTACCTTCTGTTTCTTTCTCTAAGCAGCAGGATGTCTGACCAAAGGCCAGAGTTCTAAGCTTAAATGGACATAAATATGTGCTATTTCTTTGATGTTAGATTCTTCTAGTATTACTTTTCATTTATTATTCATTTTCTGGGTAAGTTAAATCCACTGTTTCTGTCCCTTTAAAATTCAACTGATTTGAAAAGGTCCCTAATTCATTGCAGGACAATGGCAGTGTCTTTTAACTCATATATGAATAGTCACAGCATTCATGGAAAAGAGAATAAAAGTTTCAGGAGAAAAAGGAACTGTTATCTCTCTTAGGCGACCTGCTTGAACTAGAGAAGGCAGGAACGCAATTCTAGGTCAGGCTATTTTTTAAAACCTAGCATAGCAAGTACATTCAGAAGATATTGCTTTGTAAGCCATTACAAAGGTCAGATCAGCTTGCTTTCTTAGATCATAAATATGATGCAGTGGATTGGACATGTCACTTTCAAAGTTCGCCTGCTAGTGACACCAAGCAGTTAAAATCTCCTCTCTAGCTTCCTTGTTTAGCCTTCCTTTAATGCACAAAGGTCTGGCCCTCCTTGTCTTCTTGCGCGAAGCAGAGATAACTTCTCTGAAGCCAGAAGCAGCAATATAGGACAGTGAGAGGAAGGCTTTTCCTCTCCTCGAATGTGGTGCCAGTGGCTGCAGGTGACCCAGTGGTCAGACACCAAAAGGGCTTAGATGGCCAGGCTGAGGGCAGCAGGGCATGGAGGGGAAGGCGGGGGCCTGTTATCTTGAAAAAAAAATGAGTGGGATACAGAAGCTGTGTCTCCTGACAGCTCCCTTCATCTGTGCACATCAACCCTGGCACTGTGACAGCCAGTTATTTTGCAACTAATTCAGTGAGTTCACTCCCAGCCTCCTGAACCCTGTCTCTTCCGTATATCTTGGCTAGCTGATGGGGATTTAAACAACGTTTGACTTGGAGGTACTGCAGGGCAAATAGACAAGCATCAAAGGCATATTTTATAATCATGGATTAACATGATTCTTTTCTTTGGCATTTGAGTGAAAAAAGAAGAAAAATAATTTTTTAAAGCCTTATAATTTTAAGCATGCAGAATGACACAGCCTTCTAGCATTGTGAATCTGTTTTCCCATGTTGAAGGAGGAAAGTTTACTAGGGAGTAATAAGCAGGTCCCGTGGGATTGCAATGTGCTAACTGCAGGCATGCACAAAGTGAGTCGGCCAGGAAAGGGATGTCAGCCAAGCGCCTGGAGTTCCACACTTCAAAGGACTCCTCATGGGCAATGATTTTATTTTCTTTTTAAGAAAATGACCGGACAAGTAGATTTCTGCATTGCTAGTGGTGCTGCAGAAAGAGATTTTTATTTTCTCCACACATTCTGTGATGTCCCCAAAAGGTAGGTAACATCACATAACAAATTTTAAATGACCGTATGCCCTTACTCATTAGCAAGCCTAACAGGCAGCAGATGAGAATCAAGTCAGTGGGACACTGTTTCCTGAGGAGAGGTCATTGCTTATCTGTGTCTCATCACTTTGAGCTATTTATAGGTATTTAATCACTCAAGCACTTAAGGCAAAGCCTTCTTGGGGAAATCTATTTTCAAGGGGCTACCTCCACTTTAGGCTGGTCTCATTTAGCCTAGCAAACCTCAAGAGCAGCACTGGAGATTACCTGTGGCTGGGAGGGCTCCCTAAACAAATAGCATAGCAAACATGCCATGCCAAATGTCACTGCCTCCCCCAAACCAGGTTTACAGGGTTTATGGGGAACTCTTTCTGAGCAGTTTCGGAGCGCTATATCTGCTTGGATAACCATCTGAACTGCTGCTCAGTCTCATGACCGTTTTGCTGATCCTGGCCTCAGGATCATAGACGAAAGAATATTTTCCCAGTGCATGTGCAGCAGGGTGCAAACAGATCTGAGAGCCTGAGTGATAAAGTCTGCCCTCCTTACTATTACTCTCAAACTGGGATGAATTCACTGAAGTTGGGTAGAGCAGGATCCAGTACCTAATGCAAAGCAAACAGTTCCTAATGCAAAGCAAGCAGTAAGATCCCACTGCATTAGACAAGGCTGAAATAGTTTGATTCCCAATTTAGAAGCTGTTAGCCTCATGACAAAACCCTTAATTAGCACCTGTTGGATTGTGTGACCACATAAGTAATCTCAACATCTGTTGTTATGGAAGCTGGCATGAAAAGCATGGATCCAAGGGCATATGTGCTTAAGTGTGATCTTTATCATGCTAATGCAAGGCCTAGCTATTTTTTCCTCTTAGTCTTTTCCGTGACAGTTAGCAGGTGTAGCTCACTGGCCGAGAAATGACACTCTTTGTCATGTCCATTGCTTTTTTACCTTTCTTTTCAAGAAAAAAAAAAACCTTTTTCTTTTTTTACCTTTTCTTTTCAAATGGGAGAATTAATTAATGCAAACACCTAACTTCAGCATGATCAAATATTAGAAAATGGACAGATGTGAGAAAGCAAATTCCTTCACTGAGTAAGGTTCCAGCTTTTTTATCGTTGTTGCGTTTTGGAGTTTGAAGCGACAACAAGTCCATGTTTGAATACATTCAGTAGCTATTTTCATGGCGTTACTGTTGCTTGGTGAGATTTCTCCTTTCCAATCTAAAGTGGAGAACCAATGTGGGATGATCAGCTAATGTATTCATCATAGTCTCAGAGCCAGAGGAATTGGAGAAGCAGGGATTTTGCAATTCAAAGGTTACTGCATGACAGTTCAAGAAAGCACATGTTAGGCAGCTGTAAAGGTCTAAAATTACATTACTTAAATTATTGATAAAGGTCAATACCTTTACATTATAATTTACTTGTTTCTTTACATTCCAACTTAAAATAACTTTTGTCCTCCTTTCTCTAAGCAGCAGGTTGGTTACCATGCTCACAGAATGGGGTTTGAAGCTAAAACCAAGTGTGTTTGCTTCCCAGCCCATGCAGAGCCTGCTGTCTTTCACCACCTGGCTGCCAACTAACATTCAGACCTTCTCTCCTCTTCATGCCAACATTTCAGTGAAATAAATCCCTCAGCAGCTGGTCTTGGGTACTACATTAGTGCATTGCTTTGTGGCTGCTGAGTGCATGTGTTGGTAGGTGATAGAAAACAGGTGCTACATGGCTCATTTTTTCCTGTCTTGTAGTTGTGCCCGGGGTCTTGGTTCAGCTACCAGCAGTGTTTCCATATTCTTGCAAAACAAAATAAGTAGGGAGTAAAACACTAGCGTCTTCTAATTTTTTAAACTTATTTGTTACTAACTATTAATCATGTGCTCTACAATGTCCTTCTATTGGTTCCTCTATCTCAGAAAAGTCTGAAAGACCACATGAGTCCCACATATTTAGAGAAAAGCCTTTTTCTTTTTTCAACAGGATATATGTTAGATTTGTAGGATTTCCTGGAGAAGACAGTGGACTTGAATATATCTTAGAGTATCTTAGCGCCTCTCGGTCTCAGCAGTCCATTGCAGGTCCTCTTGAATGTTGAAACACGAGGGATGGGTGCTGGCAGCAGGGTACTGCTGTTTAAAGGTCCCACCCACTCTTCCAGGGGAACAATTTCCAGGCTTAGCACACCTATTAGCAAAGCTTTCTGCTGAGTGTGCAGCCATGGAGAACCTCTTCAGGCGTGTAAGACAGAGGCTGGGGGCTGGAACAAGGTATGTATAGATGAGAGTTGGAACAAGGTGTGTATAGATGAGATTGAGGACAGCAGGTACAGGGACATCTCCCAACTCCTTTTTCTCCCCCTGCAGATAATGCCTTCTGTCCAGAAGCATGATTGCAGCCTGGTCATAGCAATGTGTCAGATTAGGTGCTCCGGGGCCTGGCAGCTAGCTCAGCACCCATAGATAGTAGCACTCATTTACATTTGCAAGTTTGTGAGGTGAGAGTCCCTGCAGAGACAGACTTTGTGCAATGGATGGAAGGGAACATAACTGACTTATAGTACATTGTTTCCTGTAGAAGGAGTCTAGGGAACTCCCCCAGAGGGAAAAATATGAAGAAACCTCATCAAAGGTTCACTTTTAACATTTTCACAATGCTGAGCATGAATCACCGTGTTTATGTCTCCACTTGGCTGGATGTGGGGTAAATGCTTACTAACCAGACAGAAGAAGCATCCAGCACACTATCTAGCTTTTCATCTTTTATCAGTTTAGACAGTTCAAATTAAAGCAAAAATTTTACTTTCTCTTAAAAAAGTGATTTGACACCAGTGAGGTTGTTCTAAATTGTGGTCACATGTGTTGCTGGTGTTACAAAAAATGAACATAAACCTGGTTAGGGCTGATTGTCATGGCCTGAAGCACAGCTTCTCTGAATGATCATGACCCCTGTGCTGTAAGCTCTTAGCCCTGGGTAGCTTAATAAAATCATCAAGTATGTTATATTTACAGCCTGATTAGGAGTAAATGCAGAGCTGAACATTAATCAGGTCAGGCAGATTGTAAAATTCTCTGCTATTATACCAAAAGATTGCAAAGTGAGTTTTCTAGTATGGCCCTTCTTTTTCCCATTGACAGTGGGAAGCCTGCACTTCATCAGCTTGTCTATGAGGATGTTATAGGAGACAGTGTTGAAAGCCTTACTAAAGTCAAGAAAAACAACAGCCACTGCTGTAGCCTCATCCACCAAGCCCATAATAGAAGACTATCAGGTTGGTTAAACATAATTTCCCCTTCATAAATTCATCCTGACTACTCCGAACAACCTTCCTGTTCTTCACATGTCTGGAAATAGTATCCGGGATTAGTTACTCCCTCATCTTCCCAAAGACTGAGGTGAGGCTGACTGGCCTGTAGTTTCCCAGATCTTTCTTCTTGCCCTTCTTGAAAATAAGAGTGACATTTACTTTCTTCCAGTCCTCAGGAACTTCTCCCAGTTACCAAGAGCTTTTGAAGATAACGGAGAGTAGCTTTGCAACAACATTGACCAGCTCCTTCAACACTCGTGGGTGTATCCCATCAGGGCCCGTGGACTTGTGTATGTTCAGTTTGTTTAAGTGTTCCCTAACCAGCATTTCCACTAAGGGTGTCTTCCTTGCTCTAGACTTCCCCTTTGGTCTTAGGAGCTTGGGATTCCTGAGGGCCAGTCATAATGAGTAAAGACTGAGGTGAAGAAGGCATTCAGTGCCTCTGCCTTTTCTGTGTCCTTTGTCACTAGGGCCCCCTCTCTATTTAGTAGTGGGTCCACATTTTTCCTAGCCTTCTTTTTACTGCTCATGTACTCGTAGAAGCCTTTCATGTTGCCCTTCACATCCCTTGTCAAAACACCACTGACCTAGTGAAGGAACTACTGTGAAGATCCCACATGGGCTTCTTGACATCACCACAGTCTGAAATGCTTGCTCTGAGGAGAAGCGTGCTAGCAGGTTTATGTTTCTCAAATTGTTTGTCTTTTCCATTGTACTGTAATCACAAGGTTCTACATCACTTCTGCTTTGCACAATAATGGCATTGTCTCAGCACTTCTGAAACAATTAACAAATTTTTTATTCTTTGGCATCATCTCCTATTTCACATCTCTCACTGATGCTGGTCACCAAGTAGAGGATAAAACAGAATATGCTCCCTATCTGTGTTTGTCCTTGTTAGAAAGGAATTGGACATCTACAGTCAAAGCAGGCCTGCTGGCATGTGAATGAGCATGAATTTTAAATGTCTCTCTATATGAAAGAAGCTAGTACAAAAAGAAATTCACCTTTATTCCCCATCCCTAAATGTACCAGGATGACCTCCCGCTGCAGTCAGTTCAGAGTAATTCCCTTTCTTTATTTATTGCTTTACTGAGAGCAGGGTATGGGGCCTTAGTCTCCTGTAAATAATGCCTGATGGTGCCAATGACTCCAGAATTGACCTGGATTTACTTTAAGTATAAAGAACCATGTTTTGCCCACCCAAGGCAATTCTTAATCAAATAAAGATGTAAAAAGATTGCTTTTTTTTTAAATGGACTCAGGGGCTTATGCAAGTGTGTATTTCAGCAAGAAAGTTCATGGAGGATGATTTAAGATTTTACAAATCCATTTGAAGCAGACCAAAAGCTTGGGTTGGCCTGTTTGTTCATTCTGAAGATAGGTGTTCGCTTGTGACTTCCTAGAGGGCATTATTAATGTTGCATGGCTTCAGCACTTTGATCTAGTAGCAGAAGGCCTTGGAGCTAACAACAGCTACCTCTAATCTTCTGTCAGTGCTTCTATAGACTTTGGTTGCTGAGAACTTCCTTCTTAGACTTGAAACAAAAATAAAATCAATATGGAGAAGGCAGCTAATTTCAACTAGTCTTCAAATAGTTGCGAGGCAGTGATGTTTTAATACCTGGGAAACACTGCTGGGAACAAATGCACACTGATGCTGCACCTGTCCTTTTGGTTAGTCTTGTTGTGTCAGCTAGGAAGCTTGCTCTTTCCACAGAGAGAAGACTGGCTGTTCCTGGCGTGGGGACAAGTGACTCAGATATGACTTACAGGTGTAAAACTACTTGCCAGGAGCACACGCACTGTCCTCCACGGTTGGAGAAGTCCTATCTGCAGATCAGGCACAGGCAACTACAGCAAGCAAGCCTTTGCCTGAGTGCTATAGCTTGGCACTTTTTGATAAAACAAACCTGGTAAAGTACAGGGAGCTTAAGGGGCAGGGAAAATGACAATGAGACCTTGTAGAACTAAACAGAGCTGGTGACCAGGTGCCTTTTCTGATTTTGCTGCAGCTAAGTGGGGCCGTCACTTCTGCATGCTGACCAGCTTTATCCTTTCGGTAGTTTTTCTTGCTCTGCTTCCTTTCCCTTGCAATGGGAGATAGTGCCATTGACCTCACATCTGTCACCAGTCCAGTAGTGGGAGCCTGCTCTGAGCCCAGCTTCCCTGTGCAGCTCAAGCCTTGACCACAGTGGTAAGAAATGACTTGCCACAGATTAGTGGTCACAAATGTCCAGGGTAGCAATTCATCACCATTGCCTTTGTGCAAAAGGCACATAGCACGGGCATTTCTTGAAGAAGATCAAACAACCCTGGGGCTGTTCTCCTACGACCAAACTAAACATGTTTACGTGGGCTGGCATTTAATGTGATGAGTAGACCCAGTAGTTGCTTTGGACTGTTTAAAGAGTAAAACATTACTCCTCGTAAGAGTTTCAGACTTTGGCTGTCACTAAAGAGGCAGATCCTTTTTCTCTAGAGTTAAAGGCTTGTCTTCCCTTTTATTATTCAGCATGAATTTTGTAGTTTTGTGCTCTTTACTTGTCTGTCTTCATAGACAATGCAAAATTTCTAGGGCCAATGATTAGAATAAAAAGTGCTGTTAATTTGAGGAGAGCTGAAGATAAATCCTAATATCGCTGATGTGAGATCAGGAATTGCTAATATCCTTGCTTCAAATGGGATAATTGGCAAACAAAGAAGTAAGCTTATTTTCCTGATGTCTCATGAGGAATCCCTGTCATTGCTAGGGGAAAAAAAAAAAAGTTGGGCAAGTGATAACTGCAGACATGTTTTCCTGCTTTGGATGCTGAGGGCCATGTTCACATGGTTAACATGGGATCCCAAAGGAGGAAAGATTAAAGATAGCCTCTCTGTTGACCAGAGATGTCATCAGCTGATCTGAGATTACAGTAGGTCATGTGAGACAGTAGCACTGGATGCTATCTTTGCGATACAAGCCCATATCCCCTGGGGTGCTGCAAGTTATCACGTCAGCTTAGAACTTCTCCAGTGTTACCCAGAGCCGAGGTGGTACAAGCACCCACTCCTCAGCTGTGCCTGGGGCTGTTGGGAGAAGTTTCTCTGGTGTTGCTATGGCATGCTAAAGTAATTGTTCTCGGAAACCTCCTCATTTCACATCTTAGCATTCTTCTCTTCTGCTTTCTGTAAATATTATTCATGTGGCAAATTTTAGTTCCAGATGTAAAAAAGAAAATTCCTTTGCCAAGTTCCTCTTCTGAGGGATGCCACTAACGTCAGTAGCATTTCATAGGGGTTGGATGAGACCCACTGATCTTACAGATCAAGGGGTCTAGATCCTACAGTTGAGTCTTTGCCAAACGAGCTCGGCAGTCTTTTTCTGCAGAAGATGTTGAGGATAAGAGAAATGCAGCATACACAGTTTATTTGGGTTTTAGGGAGCCTATGGACACAGCAGCACCAGAACCTCACAGAGAGAAGAGTATAAGAAAAATAAGTAACTACACTACAGAGTCTTTTTTCACCTCTGATACAACTTTGGTAGTGGTCTGTGAAAGGCTTCAGGTTGGATCTGTAAGACGAGTTAAATATCAGACTGTTGCTGTTAGCAGTTAAATCTAAAATCACATCCTCAGGACGTGTCCTGGGCTGGTCTTAGCCTTGAAAACACAAGAAGTTCTTAGGCATTTATGCTTAAATCACTAACACCACTCAGGTGGCCAAGTTTTCTATGCATGCAATTCATTGATAAATGTATGGATAAAAGATTTCCAGCCTGACTTCAAATGGTGTGGCATATGTACATGCCACGGTGCAGTGCTTTGCAGAGACACCAGCCCAGGTCCTAGAAGCTGTAAAGCCTTGCTAGCCTGATGCTGTGTACAGGCAAAATAACCATGGCAAACTGTTGTACTGCAATAGCCAGTGCTCTCCTAGAGCCCAAACTAGCTTATCTGCAGCTAGCTCATAGCACTGAGATAGGCAATTCAGATGTGCCCTCCACGTCTGCTGCAGGGCTGTGTAGAGCTGAGGACAGTTTGGGCAGAGCTGTGTAGCTGTGTGCCCAGCTCCGGCTCATGCCAAAGGGGGTTCACAAACATAGTGAATCTTCTCTGCCCTCCCTTGCCCACGAGATCAGATTAGGCCGCAGGCAAAACAGGAAAGATGATAGATAGTGACTATTATTTCAACTTGTTAAGAAATTGCCTAATGGTGAAAGCATTCACTCATTAGGATAGGCAGTGTTTAAGACTTGCCTCCATGAAAGGAATCTGGAGCCTTTTTCAGCCTCCAGTCAATTGCCCCGAGCACAAAGTGACAATGTGTTTTGTAGTGGGGCTCTCAGCCTCCCTTCTGCAAAGCAGTACAACCTTAACTGTGTAATTAAACATGCATGGGTCAAGAAAAAGAATGAAAAGAGACAGGCTTGGGGCTTAAAACACATCCCAAAGTGAAGAGTTTGGGGTCTAATTTCTATCTCAGCTCTTCTTTCTAACAAATTTGATATTGGTGATGTCTATAAAGACTATTCAGTTTGATTTTTAAGACTCCATACTCAGCTACACTCCTGGAATATGTAAAAGTAGGAAAATGAGCCTTTACTAACTTCTTCTATTCCCATGCAATTCTGAATACCCTGGGTTGAGAGATGGTGTGAAGGTTACTTTTGAATCCTTAACTATGGATTTGCCTATCTTAATTCTTTTGAAAAATATCAAATGAAGGAAAGGAAAAATGGTCTTATGACTGAAGCATAGGACTGGAATTCATGAGATTGGAGCTCTATTCAGCTGTTCCTTTGACTTCCTGTTTGACCTTGGGCAAATCACAATCTCTCCATGCCAAAATTTCCTCCTCTGTAACATGGAGATAAGGGTACCTACTTCAGAGGGTTTATGTGAAGCTAAATTCATTATAATATTCTCATGTTTTCATGATTTTTTTTCTGCAATTTGCACTCTCATTGGAAGCACAAATAATTATTTTAATCATTATTGTTAACAATAATGATTAATGCACTTTGATTTGGAATGTGATTGCTCTCACATGCTTGTTTATAACTTCAGAGAATAATAAATAATTCTGTAGATGCAATCTCTTCATCTTGTTCCCCAGCCCTCTGCTCACCCCATGTGAACCCACAGTAACACTGCCAGTCCTAGACCAGAACGTCAGGGCTAGCCTGGCCTGCCACGTTCCCACATGATGTTTTTAATCTAGGGGACCATCTCTAAGAATAGCCTTGCTCAGCACAGTAGTACCCTGCCTTGGTTCCCAGGCAGCAGTCTTCAAGAGGAAAGGCAGAAGCTTGCCTCTTCTACAGGTCAGCAGTGGTCTGCATAGCTTGGTAGGCAGCACCCTTGCTTCAGTGCTTTGAATGATCCTATATCAACTGTGGTAAATCCATTGTTCATATCCCTGCAAGTATGGGAAGTATTGCCCTCACCATGTTTTTGTGGCCCCATGTCCTGACATTCCCTCCTTTTACCGTTATATCACTCCCATAATTTTATGTTTCCTCCTCCCCTTTGTGTTTTCGTATCACTCTCCCTTGAGTAGTCCCAGCTGACCTGCTTCTTTGCTTAGTTTCTCTCTCCCTCTTCTATCTTCCCTGCCTCCTCCCTTCATCTTAGTGCTACCAGCAGACCCTTTGAACTCCTAAAACTGAGGCTATAAGGAATTCAAACATGACTTAAAATGTACATAAATCTTGTGGCTCTGTCACCATATGCCGTCAACATTTTTAAGGACTCGTCTTTCAATCTTCTTCAGTTTCCTTAATTTTGCTACCTGTTGTTTGCTGCTCTCATTCACTGTCCTGTTTAAAACTAGAACCCTGTTCTGCAAAAAATGTGCAGCTGGGTTACAGTGTTTGCTGCTATCCATAGTCCAATGCATAATCCCGCTGAGATTAACCACTGCAACCACTAGCTCCAATCCTCTCCCTGCCTTGAAAAGGTCTCAAGGAAATGGGGCATGAAGGTAGCTTTTGAAGGAAGAACAGCTAATATTCCCTTTAAAGGCCTCTATAAAAGCTATGAAGGGGGCAATCCACCTGAGAAATGGCTTGAGGTTGGGTGGGATGAGGTTCTTGCCACACCTTGCTCCTGAGAAGGAGATGCCTTGGCAACTTGTGCTGGAAAAGGCGCACAACGTGACATGGCCTCCCTTCTCTTGTTTAGTGTGGATATGTGTCCCAGTGGTTAGTTCCTAGGAGAAGAGGAAGACTGCAGCCCCTAACCTGCACAGACACAGGTCCTGCCGGTGCTGTGCTGAACAGAAGGACGTGCAAGTCTTGTTTCCCATAACCTATGTTTGGGCACTGCAGAAGAACCCATTGCCAAATAAATTTGTCTTTCTAACTCGAGTCTTCTGGTTGGAAATACATATTTACAGGCCTTGTTACAAGCTTGGAGTCTTGAGACTCTTCCCTCCCTCCGCCCCCTTCTTTCCATCTGTCTTGGTACCTGACAAAGTTTTTCCTATACAGCTTTCTGAGGACGCCTGCAAGCAGAGGTGAACTGCGATGCCTGGAGGTCCCTGAAACAAAGACAACATGATCTGGTGAGAGTATAGTTAGACTTTTCTTTGTTAATATGGTGCATGTAGAAGAGGAGAAGCCGCTACCAGGTACTTGTGTAATGCTTTTGTATCCCTTTTCTTTTTCTAAACCAGGTATCATAGTTTTTACTATAAATTTTCCCAGTACTGAATAAGACACCATGTAAAAATCTCCCATGTGGCATGGGCAGGTTATCTAAAATGGAGCCCAGTGTTTTCTCTAAGCAATAAAAAAGTTAGACCAGAACTCTGTTGGATTTGTACATGTATCCCCAACAGACACTTTCCTGTGTTTTGGTGGAGGGAGGGAGTTTGTACGCTCTTGAAGATTTAAGGTGACACTTGCTGGCTTTGGATCATGTATTCAACCGCTGACTTATTTAAAAAAATAAATTAAGTTCGAGGTGGTGACAGGTTGATCCGTATTGGCAGCTGTAATGCTTTTTGGCTGGTGGGCAGCAAATTTCATAGTAGGGCTCTGTGTGTGTGTGTGTGTGTATGTGTGTGAACATACGGGTATAACATGTTGGAGCTTTAAGAGAACAATATTATCCAAAACAAGAACAGCATAGGTTTCCTACCATCAAGATGATGCTAGCAAGACCAGAATATTTATTTGTTATATATTAGAAAGAGAAATAATGGCAATTGCATTGTAAAGACCTTGTAACTGTCTCCTATACATCTTTTTATGTCCTTAGCCCAAACTACCATATGCCAATTTGAAAGCTTGGGAATAGCCAGCAAAATCCCCAGAGGGCTACTGTGCAGATGCACAAATGCCTGAAAGCTCTGAAAGTATTTGAATATTAATTAAAAATATCCGTGGAAATTTGTTAAATGTTGCAATAAGCAGTTACACATTATAATAAGTTTATATGAGGTTTGCTACCTTATTTCACCAATGCATATACCATTATTAACACAGAATGGCAAAGAAAGACTTTAGCAGGGTTCATAAAATTCTGTTGGGAGCGGACCACAGTGTCTTCAACTGAAATCAATACCTGCTGCACAGGTATTCTTGCTGTATATGAGCTGGCTGGAGAAGATGTTTGGCAGGTCACTCATAAATACCCTAGGTGAAGCTGGCACTGATTCTGAGGTTCCTGGAAGTTTATTCAGGAATCTGTTTTTCTGGTGTTGTGGCTCAATCACTTGCTGGGTACAGAAAGCAGTTTCTCCACGTCAGCTAAACTGGAGCTGTGATAAAATCCCGGCCTTATTTTTAGTCAACGCTTGTAGTTTACAAAGCCCAGACAAGTGACTGTATGCTGTCAATGTGACAGTGACCCAGAGCATCCTGAAAGCAAATGACGTCGGCATTGTGCTGGTGGTGCTGCAGCGCCTCAGCAACAGAGCTCGCCGCAGCTTAGCTCTCGGCAGCTTTACACTTAGCCAGATATCCCGAGGGAAAGGCCAGCCCTTGTAATCCCTTACCCAGGTCCACAGTCACTGGGAGCCAGTTACAACTAACAAAACTAGTACTTATGACTTAGTGATTTTGTGTAGTCTTATCTTTCTTTGCTTCTCCCAGTTAATTAGACTGCAAGCCCTTGAAAGTAGAAGCTATCTTTTCCTCAGTGTTTATAGAGCACATCAGAGTCCCAACCTGGATTGATGCCTTTAGGTGTTGTTAAAATAGTAATGAATAACAGGCCACAGATTCATTGCACATCTTTTTCATGTGAGCTGTGTTCCTTAGTCTTGCTTGGCTAGGTAAGAAACACGGTGCTATATCTGCTCCCTAACTGGATGCATACACTCAGTTGGCCAGGATAAATTAATTTCAAATGCAAGCAAGATTCATGGGTCTCTGTTGGCTTGTGTTCTTTTTTTCTTTATTCTACTGTGTTCTGTTTAATAGCCAATCCAGTTAAATGAAGAAAATGTAGAAAGAAAGGAGAAAAGATGTAGTCAAGCAGTAAAAGCTAGTAAAACTGCCTTGCCTGTGGAAAATAAACTTTTTTCATCTTGTGAGTAGTACTGAGAAGCTTGATTCTCTGTTATCCTGTATCTTGTGACATCAGTAACACTAAAGCACATACTCTTTTCTAAGTTGGTAATTTTTTGCACCCACTTTGTATTCAGGCTAACACTAATTCAAAGAGCCAAACAAAATTATTTCCTGCTTTGTTTCAATTACTGCCTGCAGATATGAATTTGGAGTCTTTTTTTTATCCTGATATGTATGATAAGGCTCTCAAACTGAACATATCTTCCCATTTCTTTCAAATTCCTTGAATTTAAAAAGCATGCAGGAATAAAAATTGTCCTGAAAGAGCATTCATAAGAGCAAATAAGTGAACTGGCAAGATAAAACAGCAGAATGTATTCACCTACATGATTCTTCCTTATCTCAGATGAACAATTAGCTTCATAATCATATTAATTAATGAGCTGAGTTAATATCCAGTGTTTCCAATCCATGTTTAGGTAACTATCACTACTCTTCCCACATCTTTCAACTTGTGACATAAGGGCAGTGCATGAAATGAACACTGTATATCACCAGTGTATTCTTGTGTTAAAACCATCTCGTCAGAGGTGAATCTATAAAAATCATTCTGCCAATAACTGATCCATTTACTTAACCTTCTTAAAACCTGTGGACAGACGCTTTCAAAAAGCTAAAAAGTTAGAGAGAGTTCTGGCAAAAGAGCAGCGAACAGTTTCGTAGTTCATCTTGTTTTTCTGTTCAGGCAATGAGGAAGGCCTGGGAAAACTCTCCTGGGATGAAATTACATCTGTGTCACAACAGTGACCAGAGCACAGGAAATAGATGCCTTGTAACAGTTTATTAGGGTCCCAGATGACTTCAGTGACGTTTGCTGTAGCTTAAGTATGCACACCAGGAGCATGCAGAGGAATGTTCTCAAAAGTGGCACCCCTTGGGCCCGCAACGTGTTTCTCTTCACGATTCAGACTTTCTCTGAAGAGCTTACGTGGCCTGCAGAGGACGTTAAGAAACACATATAGGTTCTGGGAGAACTAGGTAATTATACAGGAGCTTCTTTACCACTGCCTTACTCTCACTCTCCACAAAAGGGTATCTAAAATGAGAGACAATTCTATTGTCTTTGTCAAAGAGCAATATGAAGTACTTATATCCTTTTCCAGTTAATTAGGTAATTATATTGTTTCATGTCAAAAGAGCCTCAAGTGATTAAACAGTTGAAAGTGGTAACCTCAATTACAGAAAGTCTTCAGGGACCATATTATAGCTCAATACTAATAAATAATACTTATCATCATCATAATAATAGATAATACATAGGCATGCTACTTCTGAGGTGACTGTACAGCTTGATAAGAACAATAGCTGGTAGATGCGAAACACTTGATACTTTACTAGGTCAAATTTAAAGTACCCTTTTATTATTATTATTATTATTATTATTATTATTATTATTATTTGTAGACAAAGCATCTCTGTGCTCAGGTATGACAATTTTGCATGCTTCTCACTGGGAAATGAATGCTCTGTGAATCAAGATGTGAGAAGTTACACAGGAAGTTACACAGGCTACAGGAGAAATGACATTTTAAATAGCAAATTACAAGTGATTCATGTCCTGAAAAGCTCCCATCAGAGTTGATAGTAGCAAACAAACCAGCGATGTGCACGGTTTTCATAATAGCTGCACAGTTTACTATTAAGTCTAAAGTGAAAGTAAGCACGTGGAAGACAGCTTCATAAAATTATGCTGGAAGACAACTTAATAAAATAGGACTGACACCTGTAAAGATCAGAAGATATGTATGCGCATATCTGTATACGTTTATTCTGTTTCTGTCTGTGATTTAAGAAGTGAAGCTAACTCATTTTTATCAAACAATTTTCAAAAATGAAATGGTGTTAGCTGTTATTAACTGCTCCTACTTTTATTTTTGCATATTACTGCTACTGTAGTGTACCCAAATGTTTCATTTTTAGCATTTTGGAACTACATGTCATAAATTAATCCTTCTCCATGAATCTTAGTTGACAGGTAGATGAAGCACATTAGGCAAACATAAACCAAAAATCACTAGTATCCATTCTGGAAAATACTTTAAAGCAATTTTCAGGTTCTTGAGGAAGTACCAAGCTAGCTATTGACAACTATATGTGATAGTCCTTCCATTTGTAAATTTTTTAGTGGTTTTTTTTCCCCAAATCTTAAATTACTTCAGCTTCTCTGTTTGGTAGTATAAAATAATCCTCCTGCCAACATCCACCAGAGAAGGAGGAACTGAGTGAGTAAGGGAGAGAACTTGCAGGACTCTCATATCACCCTGAATTCAGTTCCTCCTGTCTATCTGTCATAATGATATAAAGGCATTCTAATTAATAGTTGTGTAACCGTTTCGCAGGAAACTAGCAATTGTTTGGAAAGCTCTCTCTGGCTCTGAACTCAGTTTCACATCACTATATTTTATCTCAGTATCTCAGATTTCCAGATGAGGAAGATGCCGTGAGAGGAAAGATGGTGCTGACAAGCTTGTTGAGAGAGTAGCAGGGTATCTCACAAGCAGTTTCTTCTTTGCTGTTTTTTAGTTTTACTCTGATGAAGCCAGTTGTATAACGGAGGGGAGGAAGCTAATTGTGCGTGGGCAGAAAGGAAAATGTAGGTGATATGGTAGGAAATGGAGAAAATGGCAGGCCCCTCACTTCTTCAAACAAACACACAGAAATGCTGCACTTCACAAACACTCCATAATTATGGAGAGACTGTGTAACACAAAAATAAACCCTTTAATTATATGTAGTGCTGACTGCAGATAATGATGGGGATTTAGCTGGGAATGGATTAAAGAGATGTGAACGCGTTTTTCATTCAGACACTGATGTTTTTCTCTGCCAAACCAGTAGGACAATGTAGAGGAGAGAAATGGAGCTGCTTTCTCCCACCGTTTTTCTTCAGAGTTTGGCAGAGACCGTGGCTGCATCAACCTACTCCCTGCCTCCCCCTCCCTCCCTTAAAATGTCCTTCTCATGCTATTTCTGCACAGAGTGGTAATGCAGCTCGGCTTGTAGCTCTTTAATGTTAAGTGTTGACTAAATTTGCTCAGGGCAGAACAGCACTACATGTTGGATCGAATGTCGGTTGTCACCTAAATCCTGCTCCCACTTTTGATGCCTCAGTTGCAGATGGAAGATCTGAAAAGGAAAAAAAAACCAAAATATTCCTGTACTGGCAAGAGTTTGAGAGCTCTTGTTGGCTGTCCCTAATTGATTCTGCTGAGCTTGCAGGATAATTCATGGAGCAGAGAAGGCAATAAATATATTTTTCAGGATCCGGTTCTAGTTGGGACTGGTTCTCCTCTCTCTATTTTTACATCAGAATGACATAGCTGATTTTGATGTGTAAGTACGAGCTTACTTTTGAGTTTAGTAACCTAGCTCATCCAAAAATTCCCTTCACTTGGGAATACATTTAAAACTGCTGAAAGCAGAGAGAGACCAAGAACAACCTTTTCCCACTGTGTGACACCCCAGGAGGATTACACACCAGACAGGGCAATTCAGACCTCCTCCTAAACTACCACCGGTCAGGCTAAGGCAAGATCCATAGCAATGCTCAGTGGCCTATAAAATAGTAAACCATAAGCGACCCCGATGCCATGCTCACTGCACCATGGTCATACCTTTCTTGCTCCAAGCGGATGTCGGGGAGGGAGGGATTTGACCTCCTGCCTTTAGGTAGCCTCCTTGCTGAGTACCAGCCTCCTGCATCTTCCTGGGATTCATTTTACATATTTTACCACTGCTGCTGAGTGTGCCGTGATATCTGTCCCCTGGCCAGTGCTGATCCTCATCCGGGAATGCCTGCTCTGCCCACATGGGAGCCCTGGGAGGGGAGACTGAGAGCGTTTGGGATCTGAGGCTGCTTTTTAGGGAGGAAGGGCAAAGGCAGAGCAGCAGGGCAGGGGGTCTCTGGGAGTAGCTGTTGCCACCTACTTTCCACACTCAGCAACAGCAGCAGGTCTCTCTCTTCCTGCAGCTCTCTGCAAAATGCTGTTTTCTTTTCCTTCCCTTATGAGACCCTCAGCACCTCTGTCCTTAAGGTGGCAACGGTTTGCTCCTGCTGCTATGATCCCTTGAGTGGGCTTTGCTTGGTGTTGTCGCACTCACAACTCAAATGTTTACGTTCATGTTGGAACATGTTAATGCAGAACTCGTCTGCAAGGAGCTATGCAAGGTGTGTGTAATGCTCAGCACGTTTTATGAAGGCCTATTCTGAGAAGGCGACAATAATGTTAATAAAGGCTGGATGGCCTTTATTAATCTATGGTGTAACTTATTTACATTTACTATCATTGCATCATTAGATGTGACTTATTTTGCCAAAGGGTGAATCTAGAGAGGATCCCAAGTCAGTAGAGGGAAAGGACAGACAGATGAAATGTTCAGGTTCGGATTTAACTTAACAAGCAAGGTTAAGCCCAGCTTTCGTTATTGACTGAATGGTCTGTCCAGTCACAGCATATATCCTCAGCTGCCATGAGATGGCCTAGCTTTAGTGAAGGTGAGGCAGCTGTTTCTACCTACGTAAGCTGATAAGTCCAGAAAATCTAACTGCCTCCTGGTGTACTTAAAATTATACGCTACCCTGTGCACTGGAACACTTTAGAAATATAACATTATTTTATACAGCTTTAGTTAATTCCACATGGAAATTGGAGGGGATGATGTGAATGTAGTCATATTTACACTGCTGTACAATGGCCTCTACCTGAAGGCTTTTATTGGCACTGTTATTCCTGTTAAAAAGAGATCATATCTCTAATGATAACAGTTGGACCAGTAAAATCTTGTAAGTGCACAGCAGGCTTTGGTGGGCCTGTGCTATTGTACCGTATGTCTGTACAATAGGAAGGGTCGGTGCTATTTTAAACACAACCGTTAGTTACTTTTCCTGCAACAGCCCTGCTTGTACATCTAGCTTGGTGAACACTTAGCTCCAAAATTGGTAGTTAGGAAGCCAACAAGTTTTGAGTGTGTTTGAACTTTCATAACCCCTTCATCTGATGTGCTCCAACCTCTGTGCAACAGCAAAAGACTTCTCTCTCCCAGCATCCTGAAGAAATAGGTCATCATTGCTTTTTCTAGAGCTAGAGATGAGAAAACATTTTTCACTCTTACTTTTCACTCTTTTTCTGAATGACCTTTCCAGACACCTGTAACTGACTAGACCAATTATATTCCTTTCTTGATCCTGGCTCATTATTGTTCTTAGTTCTCTTTCATTGTCCTTGGGTCTTTATCTTCACTCAGATTTCTCAGCCCTTTCTGCTGATGTCTCTCCATTTCAGTGCCTGGCCTTGTTTCATATCGTCCCTCAGTTTCAGAGGCTTTTCAGACCTGTCCATTCCTGGCAGCCAGGACAGAGATTTATCCTTTTGACTCCCACCTCGCCCTCACAGTGGGGACAGAGATATGACAGTCACACAATCTTAAATGCTCTCGTGCTCTGGGATTGCTTGAACTCCCTTTACCTCTCCAGGCACCCACTTTTCCCTTCTTTACACTTATTTTGTGAAGAGATCTGAACAGAGGACTCCTGCTGAAAGAGGAGGCTCATGCTGAAAGAGGCTCATGCTTGGCTCTCCTGACAGCCTGCTGGGATGCTCACCTTCTGCAAAGCCCACATTACTCTGCGTTCACTTGACTTCAGCTCATGCATCTTGACAACAATGAGGAGAAATTGTTAATGGTGCTTTCCATCCAAGTATCTCCATGTGCCGCCCATATGTGAATGAAGCCCTAAAGCACTTCTCTGGGAAGAGTAGGTATGGCTTTACAGTGGAGACAAAGTGAAACACAGGGAGAGTTTGGAAAATGGCCAAGACGATGGACTGAATAACTATTAATCTGGGAAGGAAAGGTAAAGAATTTAAGTCGCTAAAATTTTTCTCTTCCTGACTCTTTCCGATATGACCATGAACCAGTCAAAACTTTTCTGCGACCCATTTTCCACATCTTTAACACTGCAGTTATAATACCTACTTTCTAGGAATGCTGTGAGACTAATTCTTCAGTCACTGCACAGTGCTTTGAGACCATCACTAAAAAGGTCGCAACCAATAGTAGCAAACACAGTCCAACCCACTGTCCTCTTCTGCTTCTGTTCTCAGCACGAAAAACCTTCTGTACAAGTTCACTAGCCTTGGCTCTGGTGATACACTTGGTGATACACTATGTCTCACAGTGAAGACAGCAGAAAAATAGTTTTCTGTGTGAGTGTCTATACAAGGTTTATATGCTCCAATGTCTTCCATGGGCAATATATGCCGCACAATTACTAAAAGACAAGAACTTACAAAACACACTAGAAAGGAATTTTTAGAAGTGGCTACCTAACAGTAAAATTAGAATCCTTAAATCTACATTTGTGCAGGGGAATAAGTAGCCTGCTGTAGAGGAATGCTGAAAAGTTATCAGCTCCAAGTCATAGTAGGACAGAGCTTCAATTTCTAATTTTATTTGAATGAGGTTTTTATCTGTGATCCATACATCCAAATTCAGAGGAATCACTGTTGCACCTTGTCCTGGTGTGGCTAATGAGCCTTTTCTCCACTAATGGGTGTACATATCTCTTGTTAGTAAGAACTGTAGTAATATTTTGGTACCAATGGGAAATAACTCCTAGTGCTTAACTGTACCTCTGAAGTGAAACGGAAAACAGAAAGCCGTTCTATTTTATTCCTCTTCTCCTTTTGGAAGGAAACTCACAGCAGCTCACTGTGGCTTAGTCAGTAAATTCCCAGCTGGGATTTAAAACCCATGACATCAGAGAACAAAGCATCTTTACTGCACTAATGTAGGCAGCAATGATGTGTCATCGGCTACCACGCACATATGAGTGTATTATGAGGATTCAGTGCTGGTTTTGGTGACAAGGAGCAACCTAATACTTTGGTACTATTTAAACACTAATTCTATTCACAGCCACTCTCCCTGTGTAATAGTCCTTACATACAAAATAGCAACATGGAAAAATCATTCAGCTGATGAATGACTCACTTCAATCAGTGCATTCTGTTAGTGTTCTTTATTTTCAAATGGTGATAAAAGAAGCTTCTTTTGTATAGGTGAGAGTTACAGGCCAAGGAAATAAAAACATGATTTACATAAACTGGCAGCAGAACCTCACCCATGCCACGGGGTTGCTAGAAAGCAGAAGGTAGGAAGTAGCATCCCTACTATTCCTTTATGCTCTAGTCAGTTTGTGAATGTTGGATGGATAGAGCATAGAAATTATTATAGAAATTATACACAGAAATTGCTGTACAAGCTCATGTCAGCAGTAAACCTAGCCTTATATTTTTTCTTAAATGGTAGATGGTTGCTGCAAAGTTAAAAATAATGACCTTTAGTTAATAGCATCAGGAACCCTGGTCTTTGATCAGTACCTCCTCATGCTAAAGTTTTTATATGCAGTTAGGTGCTATCAGTAGCCTGCCTGAAGAAAATTTTTCCTGACAAGCAATGCGGTACAGTCACCCTCAGTTACCTGTGGGTACGTGACCAGTTTCCACTTCCCCCGAGCGGCCTGGGGTGCAACACACTGCCTCACACTCAGTGATGGACAGTGAAAGCCTTTTGCACTGGGCCCCCACTAACCAACTGCTGCTTAAAGTTATTTCTGCTCTCCATTGAAATCTGTTTACAAGTTTTCCAAAGGTGAATTTTTAGAGCTTAGCTTACATATGTTTTAAATTTCCTGTATTATTGCTTCACATGAGTTATCTAATTTCTTCCCTCTTTTCCTCCTCCCCATTGCCTTTGATAATTCAGAACAGACTGTAGTTAAAGACTGATTTATACCCTTCTAAAAATCTTCTTACATTTTTATTACAGCTCAGACTATTCTAGTTATTACCTCAGCTCTCCAGGAACATAATTAACTATTTAAAGGACTTTAAAATGCCATGCCATTTTCATCATTCCAAAGGGCTTCACCCCTACAATTGCAATTTTGGGAGTAAAGATGATCTAAGTAACTGGGAAGATTTTAATAAACTAGGTATTCAATCTTGGCAGGAAAGAATCATCTTCAGAGATAAAGATGAGATATAGGACGAAAAAACAAACTCAAAAAGATGATTAGAATATTAGCTGTTAGCCCAGCTGGGGAATATCTTATAGCAAAAGTGAGTAAATCAGTCTGTCCATCTTTTTCAGACCCATTGATATAGCATTGTTGTTATAATAATGTATGAAGGGAAATCTAATCTTTAAGTTAAAAAAAAATCAATCTTATACTTTTTTGCAAATTATTGTCATTTCATCTCCTTTTCTTGAGTACTTTATACGTTTCAATGAGCAGCACAAAGCTCCTGCGTGATTACAAAATTTGAGGGCTGCAGTACTGTGCATTGGCTTTAAATGACATGTTGCCCTGAAACAGATGAACATAAAGCAATAATAGTAAAAGAAAATATTATTTAAACCACTATGGTAAAGGATGGAGTTGATGTTGACTCTATTTCTTGGGAATGAACTTACAGTTGTTCTGAGAAGCAGAGATTGTTCTGCTCTGGTTGGTTTTGTTTGGTTTATTTTTAAACAATACATCTCATAGCAGTGTCTCTGAGGAAAAGGAGGGGGGTTGAAGGATATTCCGATAGGTGCAGGTTGATCTGCTTGGCAGGCTGCAGCATGACACTTGGGTGGTATGGAGACTTGTCCAGTCTAAGAGCCCAATTAGAATAGAATAGTACAAATTAGGAGTAGTATTTCTTTTTTTTTTTCAGGGTAAAAGGAAACAAAGAATTTACAGTAGCACATCTTATAATCTTGCTGATTTCCTCTCACATAGTCAAATATTATTTGACTATGATTTTGCACTGAACTATTTAAATATATACATTCTCATTTTTTCATTAAGTATCAGTGCCAAATGTGTTGCTGTGATACTGTTATGTGAAACCTTGCGAAAGCATTATTATAAACTGTAGTGATGTACATCGTTACCATAGGGGCTGTGCTCTTTTAGTCTTTTTAAAGAAATCTCTGTTAAACTTTATTGTGGGTGACCAGGGACTTAATAATTTCTAGAACATAGCAACAGGTAAACTAGTGTACTAGTGCAAATATTCAACAGTGACAAAGAATACCATATTCAGTAGAAACTCCTTGGATATCTTGCTGTGATAGCAAATATTAGACACTGAAAATCATCCTTGAAAAGGAAATAGTCTTTGTAATTACAATTTTAGAATAATCTCAGAAGGGGCCTCAATTAAAAGTTCTGTGAACAAAATGCCAGCATTTCAACATAATGATACAATCCTACTGGCACTTGAACATAATACTATAGAGACAGCCATCAGGGAAAGGGTGAAAGGGCGATGTATAAATAACATATGTAAAAGTCTATGCTTTAGTTTCTACCTGTCACTTTAAAACAGTGCTAATATGAGAAAACATTGATATACAGTCAAAACAACATTTTATACTAAAAAAAACCCCAAAATAGTAAAAAGAGGGTAAATAACATAGAATTTACCCTCTGCCCTATCTAAAATACAGTGGCTTCACCTTAACTCACTCCGAGTTGCAGAATAACACAGTCATCTGAGCAGGCTTTGTGGCTGTCTTTTGTCTAATGGTAGAGTGATAACCTATTAGGTAACTGGAAATAGCCCCAAAGAAACTATTACAGGAGTATAATGTACTGGAAAAAAAAAAGAGTCAGAGCCCACTGAACCTGGAAGAAACCTGCAAAGAGCAGTATTTTAATAGAAATTATTCCCAGCAGAACGGCGTAGCCTGTTAAGCCCCTATGAGAACTTAGGAAGCAAAAACCAAAAGTAGTCACTCAAAGAGAAATTAAAGGGTGAGTTGCAGTTAGTGATGGCATATAGGTTTGAAGGGATCTGTAAAACCAGCAGGTGCACCCCACTCACACCAGGACAACGTGGAGGGGACACTGCTGTGGCTCAGACCTTGCTCGCTTCAGCAACAGCAAGAAGCATCTTCCTCCGAAAAAGAAAAGGCATGGTTCAGGAAGCACATTTTTCATAACCAAATACACATTTTTCTTCTAACTCAGCGTCCTTCTAAGGCTACAATTTAAAGCACTGAGTTGTCCTAAATTTTGTGTAAGCCACAGGCCGAGAAACGTAGTTGTTTCATTAGTAGTAAGTGACACCACAGACAAAGCTGTGAGACCACAGTCAGGACAGAATATCACATGCTGAGATCCTACTGTTTGAATGTTAATAAACTGGTCCTGTCTTGCATTCCTGAGCTGCATGGGGTGGCAGCAAATAGATCCTTCCTGAAATACACTTTTTTTTTTTTTTTCCCAGTTCCACTCCGTAAATTACATCTGCTCACAAAAATTCACAGTGGATTAGCCAAAAGCTGCTGAAATTTATTGACTGAGGTGCAGGTAGCATCAAACCTGTGAAGTGCTGAACTTCCTTGTTCAAATGATGTCAGTAGCAGTGGATAACAAGCAGAAGTTTTTAGGAGCTGCTCAGTGTGGCCCGGAGTCAGCTCTAGCCCAGTGAAATGGATTTGGAAGAATTCCGGGAATCCAGACAAGCTGCCCAGAATGAATATTTGGCCGTTTTTCTGCAGTACATCTGAATTCTGAAGGTTTTAGAATTTTGCACAGCAGTTCTCAAAATAACCCAATGGCTCAAGAGGTTCTTAGGATTAAACATTCTTTTGCGCAGACCTTCCATTAAACAGGTTTATAACTGAGGTTTCTTGTGTGTATGTTTGTGTGTGAAAATAAATATTTTATGAGAAAACTGTATCTAGGAACTGACATGACCTTGTTTCTCACTGTCTCAGAGGGCAATGACGTGTGAATTCTTAGAAAAGCGAGGAGCAAAAAAGATGTCAGATTTGAATTTGGTTTACATCCTCCACATAACACAGCGTCAATAAGTATTTTGCCTAAAAATCCTAATGAGTTGTTGAGATAAGACACATCAGGCATTGTTGTTGAAGAAAGAAAGAAGCCCCCTGAAAAGCCAGGTTACCCAAGTTTAGATCAGTACCCAGTGCTGAACCCTTCCACAGCCACGAGAGGCGGGCGTGAGTTTTCTAAGTTTTAAAAAAGCCTCATATACATAAAAGAGCACAGGAATTTTCCATGGGGGTGGGGAACAACAATAGAAAAGTGATGACCTTGGGATGGCGCCTGGAGACTGAACAGCTTGGCTATTGTATGGAAACAGCTGACTTTTGCACAGGAAGCAATCACTGCTGATTAGAGACTCCAACCCCCTGCCTCTATTTTTTTCTGTACTTTTTTTTTGTAAGGAAAGCAAAGCTCTGGAGGCCTCTTCGGATACTCCATATTTCACCTCCTCGCCTGCTACAGCCCAGTGCATGCGTCACAGGCGAGCTAAGAGGCAGGGCAGGGAGAGACCCAGAGGGGCCGTCCTGTTCCTGCGCCACAGCTCCCAAGGGACAGGGGACTCAAGGGCTAAGTTGACAGGCTCAACTTAGAAGGCACTTTTTTGGGAGAGGTTCACTGCTGTGTTGCCTCAGAGCAACTGGGATGTAGCCTTCTGTTTCTCAATGACTCTGTAGGCTTATTCCCAGGTATCCCCATTTAAGACGGAAATTTTAATTTTTAGCGCTTTTAATGTTGATTTCGTCTCCAGCCTCTTATTGCAACAGTCACGTTTTATTGATGAGTAAGATGCTAAATTAATGATAGGCAGAAGACGGTGTCAATTTGAGTACAAGCTCCTTAGCAAAAGTATACTATGTTGAAAAGTTTCTGCCTTTACTGACTCAGGGACAGGGATGCAGGGAACACAGTGAGGCAAAAAACCTGTCTCTCAGAGTATAACAAAAATTGTAGGCTGATTCTCACAGCATCAGTTTTGTTAAATCAGTATACCCTGAATGCATGGAGACAAAAAGGCAACAACAAACAAAGTAGACGACTGGGAAGAGGTCAGTGGGGAGGTGTTTGTAATTACTGCCTAATTGGGCAGGAAAACTGGCTCTTTCCAAACATCTGAGGGGGCACTGAGTGGAGGTAAAGGTGGAAGCACCAAGTGAATTGTTGGCTGAAGATCCCTCACCCCTCTTTCTTCCAGTGCAGAAATCAGGCAGGAAAAAGGCAAGGGGGGTAGCAAAGCTGCAGACATCTGAGAATTAAGCGAATTGGCTGGAAATGCTGCTGGGGAAGAGAGCAAGGCTTGCTCCACAAGATCCCTGGGTGCCTAGCTCCTCCCAGGAGCGAAGTCTGGTGCTTGCCCCTGTGCTCAGCAACACTACCACCCACTCATGCCCAGGAGAAAAATGCAAGTACCACGAAGAATCTGATCACCTCCAGGTTTAAGCAACAGCAAAGCTAAGGTTTTTCAGATTTAAATGCTGGATTTGCATGTCTGTGGAGGCAGTTGGGGACTTAAGCTGCTTTAGGTTTACAATATTTAATCTGTAGTCATGCTGACATACTTCATCCAGTGACGCCCACGTTTTATATTCTGCTGCTTACTCACTGCCTGCCCGCCCTAGGATAATTGAGAGATGCTGTGACCACTTGGTCCCACCGTGGTGCTCCATAGACGTTCTGCTGACAGTGTCAAATGGTGTGGCCAGTTACTAAAGATATAGCACTGTGGTAAGCAGTTGAGATCCATATCGATGAAATGTGCTTTCGAAATGAGGCACTTAGTCACTGAATTTTACATGAAGTGACTCAGACTGGCATCAGCCAAAGGAAAAGAGAGACCCAGGGACAAATATTCCCTCTCTGATACAGATTTTCTTGTAAGGTATTATTTCCCTGAAGCTGCAGGCAGTTCTCTGTGGAAAGAAAAAAAAGAATATATGAGAAGTCATGATATCATGTTTACTGTTTTGGTAGTCTGTTTAACAGTTTAGACTTTTGGTTAATAGACTGGTTCATTCATGGTGATTGTACGATTTAATTATTATCATACTTTAATATCATGTTAGGAGATTAAAAAAAAGCACAAGCAGCTGTTATGTCCTTGCAAGCTTGTAGGAGGATGGCTAACACTAGAACTGCATAAATAACAATGCATCACCTCGCATAAGAGGTTATATTCCTCCATTTTCTCCCCTTAAATCACTTTCAGACCATTTCACCTTACTCTTCTGACCTTCCCTCTGTTTCAGGTACACTGTTAAATGCCAGTATACCTCTCAAATTCCCATTTCTTCTAGAAGAGTGAATTTAGGCAGATGTCTCTTCACAAATGTATTGAGAACAATGGAAAATGTAGCCACTCTCTGCATAGAGTCAGCAATCAAAAGAACTACTAAGTTAAGTATCTCTGAGATCTACAGCTTACCAGTGTAGAGAGCTTTCTTTCAACACATAGGGTCTGAGAAGCATAAAAAAAAAGCTAGGCATATTTTGAAGTGGCATGATTGCTTTCTAAATAGTGCTTAAATTAAAGTTATACATTACTTTGAAAAGTCATAGCCATAAGAAGACGTTCTTTAGCATATGGTCTTTTCCAGTAATCTCCCTTGAGTGCTGCAGTGTGGAGACGGTACATTTTAGCAGCACATAACTCTAACAGGAATCTAAGAAGCCTGGCAAATTAATGGTACGTTATCTTTTCAGTTCTACTCATCACAACACTAATGCCATTTGCAGTATGGCTGCATTTTTAGGTGAAAGACACTGAAGCTAGAATTTATTTCACCTAGCTTTAATTGTCTGTAAGTTAGGCAAGTAGTCTAAGGATATCAGCCAGGATCTCTTTTCAGTTAACATACAACTAGAGGAATATTCAGCCTGTCCCAAGATAGATCTACTACTTTATTGTGAACACCCCTGCATTAAGGTTCTTGATTGCACCTAAATGTCAACCATGAATAAACAACACGGTGATTAGTTGTCACAGTATATATGATCGTATATATATGTATGCCTACCTGCTAGTAGCCATTGTGTTTGCACAACAAAGACATAGCTATTTAAGATAGCTGAAGCTTTAAAGTTGCTCTTAGCGTAGGTTTTGCTATAGTGTATATTCTTGAAGAGGCAGTGTACATTTATACAGCATTTACCAAATGAACGCCTAACTTGACCCGAGTCTTTGGGCACCATTGTAATCATCAACCTTATTATCACAGTTCTCACAGACAATATTTTTTCCCATCATTTGAGGAAAGATTTCCTTTGGCCACTGGGCTGAGTTGGTTTACCCTTGCTGCAGTAAATTGCCATTTTAATAAATTGACAGACTTCTGATTTCGCTAACATGCATCATGCTGCCCTTTGTTTATCACAATCTGACCTATCGCCACAAGGGCAGTAAAAACATTACAGATCTTTATAGAACATTTAATTCCTCCCCTTTGCCAAAACTTTTTTTTAAACGCTTCTTATCATTTTTCCTTTCACTCTGCTTTTGCCCTAAATGCTGAATCCATTGGCTCTTCTCCAGCAGCACCATGTGGCAGGCGGCCTGTCCTCCTTGCCCTGCCTGCTTCACCCCTTGCCCCAATTCGGCCTCTCCCCGTAGCTCCAAGCCTACTCGTGAAGCTGCATGATGTTTGCAGGAAAAAAAGAGGTTCTCCTCCCTTTCAGGCTGTATGGTACTTGCTCACTAGAGGTAGGTGGAAGTCAGGATCCTTTTTTAAAGCGCCCGAATAAGTGGCACAGAGGGGATCCACCAGCAGTATTTGTAGATATGAAAACTTAAAAATAGGTTATGTTTCCAAATTGGACTGTGAGGAGGTGGTGCTATTTTTTTTGATAATTTCCTCCTCCTACACAACACACCACCCATCCCCACACTCACTCAGTGAATTTTGTGTGTGGCATTTTCCTCCCTCCCTGTAAAGCTCTCAGAGTGATTAAGTAGTGCTGCTATTCCCATCTACTAAAATATGTTTGTGATCTACGAGCTGGGATAAGGCCTCATGCTCTGTAAACAGTTTGTGAAAAACTTGTTTCTTCTAGTTTCTTCTTACCAACACTGTCTTGCTGCAGTTTGAACCTTCCTTGGACGCTTCTGATATGGACATGTCAAATAAATAGAATGTGTGTCTGTCTCTCTTCACATTACCCTACAGCAGAAGGGGCAATTTATTCCTTATGATTTGAGGAGACAATCTACTCCTTAGAAATGGCTACAGTTTCTCCTTATATGACCACATTCAGTTACATATTTGCCCACCCGGCAGACAAAGAGTACTTCACATGGTACTCATTTGTACTTGCTACCAACCTCGGCTTAGATCTTTGCTGAGCATCTATCCTTGTGGTTAATTGCAAGACTTTAAGAACAAGCAGAATCCCTGCAAAAACACAGCCTGAAACAGAGCTGCATTTCATAGCTGTATGATAAGAAAAACACTGTTGGGTTCTGCTTGTCGCTTTCAGAGCATCTTAGCTTTACGGCTGAAGTGAATTTCTCTTAGTGACAGTGTTCTTCTCGACTCTGTTTCTTGTATAACAGAACCTCTGATGAGCACAGTGAAACAACTGTGTGCAACACTCAGCAATCTCCTAGCAGTTGTCATTCACCCCATTTGAAGTATCTATCAAATGCCTACTTTAAACCTTTTCGCATCATAAGTATACGCAGCCTTTCCTCATAGAGAGAAAATCCGAACAGCAAAGCACATAACATGATCACTGCTAGATGCGATATGCTTTTAAACCCTTCTATAAGGAGTGTGCTATTCATGTGGAGAGGGAAGGAGAAGGAGGTGATTTGAAATGTCATCCCCTTCAATGAGAGGCTCCTGAGGATACTGTTATTGCTCAGGACTGCTATTGTCCAAAGTCCAGCATAATGCCCACCAGTACATGCTAGTACAATGTGTGTCTGCTTTAAGGTGCTGCCATCCATCCCCCTGGAACAAACAGAGGAAATGCATCAAGAGGCTCGGCGGCAGATGGAAAGCACATCACCGAGTGGCGCTTACGCCGCAAGATCCCCCAGATGAAAGCCGATTTCAATGCACATTGTGTTTCAGGGCCCACTTCCTCTGGCTCTGCAAAGCTTAAGAAGGAACATCCCACTTGTGTCTGCCGCCACAAAGGCCTGCTGTGGCTCAAGCGATGTTATCAGCCTTCCCGTGCCACGGCAACATGTTCCAGTTGCGTCCCGCAAGAATTACTCATTGTTCCAAGGGAGGCTTGTCTCCTTTGGGTGGGATCTCAGGCATCGAATTCAGATGGAAGTAGGTGGTGCTGGGAGGTCAGCCAGGCTCATGACAAAGACCTCTAGCGACGGCGGAGCTAAATTGGGGGATCAAGCTACCAAAGTCCTTAGTAATCACAGATGTAGAGACTGATTCATAAAATGTGGCCCTTTCTGTTGACTGCAATTCTTAAATACAGTTTGGAGCAATCAGATCAGTAAGCACCGTTAGAATCAGCTTCTGTCATTGGCGGAAAGAGAAACTGAGATATCTTTGTCCTCCTTTTCTGTTCATACTTACAGGCACTATTAATTCCTAAAACTATTTTGCATAATTGGCAGCTTGGAGCTTGATTCTCTCACAGATGGGAAATCTTCAATGGGGAAATCAGGAATGATCTATGTTTTTAAATACATTTATATGAAATTCCAAGCTTAAGGGAGATTAAATGTGAACCTTGAAGGGCTCCAGCCAGGTTCAGTTCCCTGCCTTTTGTAAGGTGGATGCATGCTCACATTATCCAAACCTTTTCAGTCTCTAAAATTAGACAGGAAATATAAAAAGAAGCTTCTCTGTGAGACTTCCTAGAACTGGTGCTTCCAATGCCAACTGAAGATACTGAGAACAACCACTTTTCTCACAATGATTTGGCACCGTGGCTCCCAGACGGAACCTTGAAGCACAAAAAAGGAAAACAAAAAATTATCTGAACATTTCCGGATTTCAGTAAAGTTTTGATTTGCAGTCTGTTGGGCTCACATTTGAACTGAGGTTTTTTTTTTTTTATCTTCCTTCTATCAGACCAGTAAATCCATCTCTGCCTTCTCTTCTTTATCTCCTTTTTTCAGGAGGTCAGTGAGAGATAAACTGCAAAGAAGAAATGTCTGCCAACAGTGATTGCTTATATATAAATAATAAAGATTGAAAACATATGTTTTGGAGAAGGATGGGTGAAAGGCAGCAGAGAGGGACAGATAGAGGCTTTCCAACAAGAAACATTGCCTTCCAAGCAAAGGAAATTCCAATTTTAGAAATTGTGCTACAGGCTAATAATGTACAACATTGTTGGCTATGGCACATGGAAAAAAAAGAAGAAGAAAAAAAAACCTGTTGTAATTCTGTCCCTCTTGCCAGAGGAATGACGTGAAGTCAGTCAAGCACATCAGGGGAAATGCTAATTTTACACAGATACGGCTTAGGAGCATTTAGCTAATATCAGTCATGCATTACTATGTCTTGTGCTCATGCCTTCAAAGTGTATCATATCATTTAATAAAACACGAATTTGCAAGTTTTTCATCAACAAGAATCCTGTGAGCTCTGGTTACCATCCCAGCAAATCAGCATTTAGGGAGCCTGGCAGACTAAGGACAGAAGAAGTTAATTGCATAGTTCTCCTAAAATAACATTATTATTTTGTGTAGCATATGCCATAGCTCCATGGCAACTCTGCCAGAGAAGATGGTGACTGAATGGTGACAGTAATGCTGAGTTACCTCCTGATAACCTCCCTGTCCCCATTTCTGGACAAAACGCCATGCTCGTCAGCTGCCTGTGGCACATTGCCACCGGGCTCTGCCAGATGGAGGGAGAGAGAGTATATGAAAGAACTGCTCACAAATAAGACCAAATGTATCCCTGGTCTCACTTTTTAATTTAGTGGCTACCTCAAGAGTGAATTTGGCCTATGGCTATGTTTAACCCACTTTCTCAAGGATGCTGTGCTGTTTCTGTGGAGGCAGGGGAGGTAACTTGAGACACATGGGCACAGTAATCAGTGAGGATAAATCTTCTGCCACTCCTGGAGTATGCCATATGGCTCATGGGGGAAGAATGACACTATTAACAGCTGATGTGATGTCAATGGGATGTAGTAGATGAAAGAAAATGAAATCATTACAAATGCATAGCACAGAGAATCCAAGGTATCCCTGAACAAAATCCAGTTTACTTGCAGATCTGAACTGCCAATTTTTTGCACAGCTTAATGAAAGAGAAAAGTACAAATCTGTAACTGTTTTTGTTAATTACAGACTGATTTGTGTGGGTGGGTGGGTGGGTGGGGGGGGGCGAATGACTCCTGATGTATGTCAGAGAGGCCTGAAGATCGTCAATGATTATCGTTCCTATTGGCCATGATGGGACAGTTCAATAATTAGGGATTCATCAGGGCTCAAGGCAGTTGTGCTGTTCCCACTAATCCTTGGGTACACCTTGAGATAGCAATCAGTGTTGAACAACATATAACAGTGAAAATTCCTGTGGCTGGAGGAGCTGTGCTTCCTCAGAGTAGTCAGGATGGACCATGACACATCCATTTGCACATGTCCTTGTGCAAAATTCTTATATTATCCTAAAATCCACTATGAAAATGCAACTGAAAGTGGAATTCAAGCTTTTGAGTGAAAATATATGAATGAAAAAAGAGACCTCCTTCACTTGCAACCAGGGTCAGACTTTTAGATGCATTTTGGTGCTGTTGGAAACAGAGAAACACATTCGTGCATTGAAAGAAAAATAGCAAGGGACAAAAAACTATAAAAAGATTAAAGTGTCACCAAATTCAGTATGATCACTTCTAATTTACTCAACCCTGGACCAAGTTGTGAGAAGCAGGCCAACAGAAGCCTAGCTGCTGATCCTGGAAGGGTATTGGCACGAACAAATTGCTTCCCTCCTCCACTGTGTCACAACGGACATGTTTGTATTGAAGTGTCCCAAGACAGGCCTTAGTTAGACATATAAGCTTTGCACATCTGAGACTGCCTTACTGCCACTGATTTGTGAGCTGGACTGTGAAGCAGCTTCAAGAATATGTCCCCCCAGTAGCAAACTGGGGCACTCAGTAGCCCCAGTAGCAAAGTAGCAAACTTTGCAAACAGTAGCAAACTTCTCTTTCTTCTGGAAAAATGCATTTGGGGAGGCTGCCTGGGAGGCTGCCTGGAATCGCCACCAGGCAACATTAGATGCTCACTTTGGGCCTTCTGATAATGAGGGAATAGCAGCTTTATTGTAAAAAAATAAAGAGCTCCTCTGGGTGCAGTACAGCTCTTCAGTCAGATGGTGATAAATACCGACCAGGTATACTAGAGACCTGCCAGAGAAAGTGACTTGCTGAGAAAACTTATGTACTTTTGTCACTGTTCCTACTCTCCCAGTTCAAAGTGGCTTCAAAACAATTAGAAACTAGTAAGATTCACAGCACTGGCAACAGGAAGAGATAGAAAAGGTAGAATTCCTTACCAGGATTTGAAAAAAATGCTAAAAAATAGTTGCTAAATAAGCATGATGGCAACAAATTTCTTGCCCACCCAAAGCCCTACTGATGATATGAGTATTTCTTACAGCTTCCTCATTCAGAATTTCTGGTGATAAATTGAAACACAGTGGAGGATTCTTTTGTCTGGTATCTTACCTGTTTTCTGTCTGTTCCATTTGTTTTGGAGATGCATGCACATTTCAGAAGAGGTAGCAGCTGTGATGCTGCATGAATCCTCCTTTCCTAGTTGCCACTTGGCAACACAGGCAGTTGGCATCTTCCATCAAGGTTATTTATACTGCTTGGGCATTAAAAACATTTGGAACCCTAGAGAAACACATAAGGTGATGTTTTTGCCCCCAAAATGCTATCCACTCCTGCCTGCAGGCTGCTTCTTCAGGTTATTTTGAGGCAGTTTGTGTTGTCAGGGGAAAAACATGGAAGAACAGTTTGTCATTGCTGTCCCTTTAGGATGAATCTAGATTTAGGAATGCAGTAGTCCAGCTTTCCTACTGTGACTGAAATCTACTCAGCACAACAAAGAATCAGGAACTGCTGGCTACTTTTTTTTGCTGTTTCTTAGCTGTTGGGCATCAGTTTACTCTGATCCACGACACTGGGCAATGACTCTCTTGACCATGCACCAGTGAAGGTGTCAGAATCGGTCAGTGTGGATGTGTAGGAGTTTTGGCACATATTCGTCCTGAATACTTCCCATCTGATCAGTAAATCTCCCACCAGCTCTGCTATTTGCTCAGCTTTAGTTCCACCTGACTTGCTGCAATCATGACACTGTAACTTGCCTGGAAGCAAACCATACACCTTCTTCCAAGCATATCCCAGGGACTGATGCTTTCCATGCGCATGGTCAAGGCCTTCCATGATATTTTTAGAACCTGATAGTGTTGGAAAGTTCAGTATCCCAACTAACACAAGCAGTGTAAGGTTAACGTGTATAAAAAAAAAAAAAAACTAATGCCAGATGTTACATCAGCAAAATACTATTTATAGCTTTGCAGAAGATAAAGCTATAATTCAGCCTGATACTCGAAGGCATAAAGTTGTCCCTAGTGAGAGCTGGAAAGAAGTGCTTCATTCCATGTGTAGCAATGCCTAATTGAGTAAGGACAGCACGTTTTGCCTGGACCTCCATTTGAGTACCACGTGCTACTTGTTACTGCTCAGGCTGAATACCAGCAGACAGGATTGACTAATAGCTTCATCCAGCGAGCCAAATCTGTGTTCCAAAATGATGATAATTATTTTTAGGAATGTAAATCAGTACAGGGACCTACTGTATCCAATTCAGGGTTCTTATCTTTACTTCAGGAAACCTTCTCAACTTCTTCATTTCTACAGTTTAGTTATCATGAAGCTCTTCTTTCTGTCTCACTCATGACACTTTTGAGTTCCCCACCTCTTTGCACAGAACAAATTATTGTTTTCTTCCACAGTCTAACACCAGAACTCCTCTGAGCTGATCTCATTCTTCTCCATCAACTCCTTTCTCAAAGACTGTTTTCACTGTGGCTTTTGAAAAGTCTTAAGCAACATAAGCAGTACAGATTAGAAGACTGAGCATTAGATTCAAAAGTTCTGTTCTTGGCTCTGAGTAAGTCCATCAGCCTTTTTGTATCTCGTTTCCCCCACTGGTAAATGATACTGGCCTTCCCTGGCAACAGCTGTTAGATTTACTAATGATCAAAGTGCAACGAGAACCACATACTACAGTGTGATGGCACAACTGGGGTCTATCTGGCTGTGACTATACTGCAGGCTAAACTAAATGGTTCCTAGGCCTGCAGACTGCCCTCCATTCACATAGCTTTGACCTAACACTTCCTAGAGCAGACTGGATACACTCACACTTTGTAGCAGTTGGTGCTCGGTCTTGTTGGGTCTCACGGAGTGCCTCCCTGGCTCTAAGACACAATGATTATCTTTTCTGTGTTTTTTCAGTTCAAAGTGACTGAAATAATGGTAGGGTTGTCTTGCAGCCCACCCATCTGGTGTTTTTGTGTCCTGAAATTAAGGACATATGTTACATGCTACGGAGTGAGGCAAGAGGCCATGTGGAGTCATTGCAGGGGATAAAGCCTATTGGAGCACTACGTAAGGGAGGGCAGCCAGTGCTAGAGCATCTACAAAACCTTCTGAGAATGGTTCTTTGTCACCTAAACTGTGCTGGGGAATTGTCTCAGAGAAAACTAGTTGCTTTGAGCAGAGCTAAGGAGTGAGGTAGCACTTAACATAGAATTGCTTGTATGTGTCTAGTGCTTAGCTGGTCCTCTTCCATTTAGCAATATATCTCTCACAGATACCAATGGTGGGGGGGGGGGTCTAAAGGTAAAAGCGAATGCCCACAGCATGAAGTTCTGACAGGCTCATACTCACAGTGGATTGGCAGAGACAGGGCTCTATAATACCTGTGTACCTTTGAGGTGTATCTACTTGTGTGCAAGAGAAGCTAGACTTTACAGAGGAGATTGCCTGGAGGAGACTCCGGTGTGCGTCCTTCTCTGTTTCTCTTGCTATCCACCTTGCGTGGCAAACGGGAAATCCAGAGGCCTGAAGCTTGTCTGTGAGGTAGATAGTGTTTGACTAGGGCGATATCCTGCTGGGTATCAGCACCTAACAGCCTGCTCCTACAAGGGAGCAGCATCAAAAAACTGACTTGAGAGTAGTGCTTACTTCTTCCACAGTTACCTTCCTATCCTCCCCCTCCTGCCGACCTTGCCTTTGCTTCAGGCTCTTTCTACCAGTAGGAAGAGCTCTAGCTCTCAAGCTCAGGTAGATAGATGTGCATGAAGGCTTGCAATCTGACTATACAATATCCATCCTGGCTTGTGTGGAGCTTTAAAGATGTACCTTTCTCTCCTTGGTGTTTTCTGTTAGGTATGTCAACATTAATTACCTCAGATATTAGTTATGCCAAACATTATGCATTGTTGGCCAATGCATAGCCTCTTCTGAGGTGCCTCACGCTTTGTGTATAGAGCTTAAACATCTAACCAAGGGCCGTTCATACATGTCAGGGTACCAGACACCTAAGAGGTAGGAGATGAGCATCACAAACTGAGATTCATTTGTCCTTCATCCTGCTTCAGAGTTTCAAAGGAGTGATATACTGGTTCTGATTTATGTCTATATCAACACTAGATATTCACATCACCCCCTTGGACCTCCTCTGCTTCCCCAGCCTTCTCCGCAGAGACTCTGTGAGTATTAATTCCAGTTGGGCACAGAAGTTTAAAAATCTCTTGCAGAATAGAAGTTGTGAAGAAAAGGGAAGAGAGACACTCTCTTTTGGTGCTGTTTTGTTTTGTTCCAGGAAGTTAAGAGACAGCAGTCCAGACAGCAGAAATGACAGGTCATGGAGCGGGCACTTCCTGCGAGACAGGAAGCCATATCAACCTTTATATTGAGCTCCGGCTGGCTGCAGACTTCCATTCACTCCTTTGTACTTTTATTGCCGCGTTGCGCACTGTGGAGGCTCAAAGGGACTGTTACAATTGGCAAGACAACATGCTGTGAAAGAAACTGCTCCTACGGCTTCGCATCTAGTGTCAAGTGCCGCCATCAAACAAAAGTCTCTGGCTGAGTTATGAAGAGCCTCATGATGCAAGCTGAAGCACTTGGAATACCATAATCATCGAGTACCAGAGACACACAGCTAAATAAGTGTGGATCATGAATGACGTTCCTGGAGTACCTCTACGAGAAAAAAAGTAGCTGGCAGACACCCAAACTACCTAAAATGCGTCTTCATTGATCTGTTTACTGCTTCATGTCATGTCTTAAATGTCTAGTATGGTTATAAATGTGAAATGTTAAGGGATATCTGAGGACAGTGTAACTTTCTGTTTTTATTTATTTTTTAATAAACCTGATTTTAAAATAAAATCCTTCCAGGATTAGTTTGTAGGATATACCCTATATTTATTACTGTTATGGTAGTTGCTCTTTGTACTTTAGAAATATGTGGAAGCTCTGGGCATGGACCATAACAGTAGGCCATGTCCAAACACAACAAACTTTATGCTCCTCCAGTACTGAGGCAGTATATAAAAGTTTATTTTATATATTTTTAGTTTATTAGATATATTTTTATAAAAGTATATATAATTTTTTTTTTCAGTTCCTACTGGTTTAGTTGAAGGGAAAGCACAGGAGGGTCAGCTATGACTCTCACAGAGAGTTCCTAGCATTCAAACAAATTGGTACTCCTTCATGGCGTTTCTACTCTGTGTTGGCCAGTAATGGCCCTTTGCCACCTGTTCATTGCCCCCAGAATATTTCTAACCTTAAGGACTTATAAAGGGTGACAACTACGTTATACATACCAGCCCTTCAGAGCCTGTTTTGCTGCTGATGTAAGCCTCAGTAACGGATATCTGTTACAGGTTTTCTTCTCATGGAAGTGCAATCTGGCAATTTGGCTTCATATAGCACAACTCATTTTGATTCAAGTAATGCCATGAGTTGCACAAGTGGTGATTGCTGTCAAGCACAGACAATTAATACTATTAATATTCAGAAATTTAGAGTTAATTTTCTATACCACGATTATCAGGGCCATCTTGAGTTCAGGAATCAGATGTTTCTAAGTTTAGGTTTTGAACGATCCTCCCAAGGCAACATATATTAACATTTTTAATTACTAAAAGTGTGACACTAAAATTTGCAACCTAATATAGGGGCACAAAGACCAAGCTATGAAGAAACCCTATCATCTCTTTCTTTTCTGAAAAAGTAATGAGTGTAATCATATAACAAATCAGAGAACCAAAAGCAGCTGTGAAAGCCTCTAGGTTTTCGAATGGTTCCAAAAGTTAAGTTGTTGCAAAGCAGATAGGAGTCTGCTTTGCATTTGTCGTTTGAACTGGAAAGTGTATAACTGTCAATAAGAGGAAATGTGACTTAATGAGGTGCTGAGATACTCATATTCCACTAAGAAGCAGCTACCAAATGGAACAGACTTTGTTTTCAGGGTTATGGGAAGAAGATGAAAACAGCATAAAGAGTTATGTAAGGAAATTACTGGAAATTGGTTAATCACGAGAGTTATGGAAGATGATTTTATACGAGGACTCATGTACTCATTTACATATTGAACTGTGTGCTTCCAAATGGAAGATTTTTTTATAATCTCATCTTTATCCCTGTTAAGCTAAGAATACTGTAAAAATAGTGTTGTTCATATTATCTTTCACGTAAATTCATCCAGTTCTGGATAAGCCCAAGGGGTACTGCATTACACAGAGAAAGAACATAACGATTGTTTAAAATATTTTTTTATATCAGCATAAGTTTGCTTCAAGATTGAGTAGGCTCACTTAAAAAAAAACCACACACAGTAGTATTTTAGGAATTGTGTAGAAAATGCTCCTGCTGACAAGATTACATCTTTTGAGTTGATAAAAGATTTCAAACTGTGATAGAGTTTAGGTAATTTTTGAATTAACAGAAAATTTCCAGGGCTTTATTTTTTTATGTAAACTCCCCCCTTTCCCTGCCCCCCCCCAACCCTCTATCTTCTTGTATTTGGAAAAGACTACACAAGTGCAGCACTCTGATTGCATCTTGCACATAAGCACTCTCTTTCCCTATCAGTTTTGCATTTTATAGTGTAGCAAAGGAGCTGGGGAAATACAAGTGAATTATTTCACCTTCTACAGAGCAGGAAACACATGGAAAAAAACCCTAAGACAAATGCTAGCTGTTGTCCAGGTCCTGTTCTTACTGCTGCACGGAGCAAGGGAGTCACCTATGCAAAACTGAAGAACTAAAAGACATGACACTACCTTAAACTGATTATGCTCAGTAGATCTTGCTACTCTGCCCTGTCTCTTTTGTAAACATTCACATCTGGGCCAAGTATGTTCAAAGTGATCCCTTAAGTTCACAACTGCATTGTATGGCTAGATTGTCACAAAGCAGTCCGAGCAGATGGATGAATTCAATTCCAGTCAACTGGACTCAAAGGAGAGTTGGATAGAGCCCATCCACATGATGCTTGCATTTTAATCAGGGTATCTGCTTCAATAAATAATGCGTGAGGTTGGCTACATGGGTTGGGTTTCAGCTCAGGTGTCCTGCCTAGAAAGCAGTTTGAATTCAGCTGGAGCTGCTTGGGTTGCTCTGCAGGGGTGGGAAGGCTCCACGACCTGCCCTGTCTGTGCTTTGGGCTTTTGGGTCTATCTACAAGAGATGAGAACTTGGTATTTCACCACAACAACGATGAGTCTGGTAAAAAGTTCACTGAGGTTGATGGAAAGGCACCAGCTGAATTCAGTAGCTTTGGAGCAGGCTAATGCATGTAATTTATACTCCTGCATTTTTTTTTAACTTAAAAATGTTAGATATCCATTTTCCTGTATATAGTCACACCTTTCCTATTTCTTATTTTTTGTTGTTACATTTGACAGATATTTAAGAGCTCTTTACAGGCTGGACGAGCGAGACAGAGAGGAAGAGGTTAGAGTTATTAGTCAGCTTTGGAATATTTCTGAAGTTCTAGAGGAAAAAATATACAATTTGTATTTGTGGTCCCATACTTCAGATCTCTTGTTATCAAGCCAAACTATTTGCCTTATATTGCTCAATAAAAGGACTTTTAGGAAGCTTTGCAAAAGTAAGTTTATCAGTCACTGCCTGAACTACCTGAATATGAGAAATGCTATGCATTTGCTTACATTAAACAACCAGAACTTCTTTCAAAAGAAGTTGTACACATTGATCAAACTGATATTTTTGTATTTCTCTTAAATTTTTTCCACTGATTTCCTCCTTACTTTTCACCACCTAAAATCTCTCTCCTTGGACAAACCTGAGCATTTTCCGCAGCCTTTTTAATCTAAAAAAGTGCTGTTTCTAGGCCTGACAGCTGTTCCCTTTGTTGGAAAAATTAATCAAAGAAAGAACAAAAAGCATCCTCCTTTTCACCAAAATATGATGAAGAATAGATACATTGGTATCTTACTAAAAGATTACTGCTGTCATGCAATATAAAAAGAAATAATTTATGAAATATGAAAGAAAATGTCAGAAATAGTTATTCAGAGAAAGCATACACATATAAAACTCAAAAATCTATCTCATGGTGAAAGTCAATTATTTCCCAAGGCTTCAGGAAGTAGCTGTCCAGAAATTACCTGTGACATTTGGCTCTATCTGTTTGAATAAGCACATTGGCACTCTTTTATCATGATGTCTGTGAAGACATTCAGTATGATCTGAAGATAAAGAAAGGTGACAATGATGAAATTGGCAGATGCAAAATTCAACAGGTTCGTACATCCTTTCTCTTGGTTGTCCAAATGATTGTGGCCAGGTGCTGTGCTGCTTACCTGGTCAGGTAGCAGCACTTCTTCAAATGTTCAAACCCATGTGGGAACATTTGTCACTGTCACTAGTCAGGGTCTGCTTGCAGGTCCACCACTTGTCTCTTTGCATCATTTCAGGATTGGACTTGTTCCAACAGAGGCTTTAACTTTCTCTGCCCTATACTTGAGTGCCATACTCTCGTGGTGCATCGTTCTGCCTGTGGTTTTACATGGGGGACTCTGACCATGGAGAGCTAGGGAACCTGGGGATTTTGCCACAGTTCTTGTTATTCTTTAGCTGAGAGGTCATTTTGCTACCTCAGTTTCTCTAGCTTTTTGAGATATTTTGCTGAGGGAGTGCAGACCTGGAGCGCAAAGGCTGGAACCGTGGGCAGAGTCTATCCACTAGTCCCTCTCATTCACATCGTTTTTAGTGTTGGGCACAGGGCACAGGGGAGCTGTGGGTGTGAGGAAAGGTGCGAGCAGATGGGGCGAGGAGGAGAGAAATGGGTGAATTAAGATACCTTTTTTGCCCATGCTCACATTCACTGTTTACAACTAAACTAAATGGAAAAAAAAAAAAAACTGATCAGGATCAATTAGAAAGGTGTGCTTGACATAGATAAGATGGAGTGTGCTCTTAATTATGCTGATCTTCCCTACCTCAAGAGGTCCTATCCACCTTCATAACAAAGAGAAAAAGCCTACCGTCATCAAGGGGAGTTACCCACTATTAATGATGAAAAAAATAGGACTGACAAAATGAGGGCTTTTACTTCAGTTCCTGAAACAACTCCTTCACTGCAGCAGCTGAAAATATTTGTTGTCAAGAAAATATTTTTCTTCATATACATAAGAAGTCTTTCAGACATGGGGTAATCTGATACTTGCATAATAAAGAGTTAGACTTAGCTTCCATTGCAGCAATGGCAGCTTTTCTGCTGGCCACATTTAAATCTGAGTGAAAAAATATTACTGTTTGCACAATTTTTCCATTTATGAAGGATACCAGAGTGCTTTATTAACATAGCAAACTGATTTTATGGTGAAAGAGCAATACTAAAATATGAGTTTCCCTTTAAAGCTGATTTCCTTAAACACGTGTAAGAGACGCTAGCATGTTGCTGCTAGTCAATCCCATCTCCAATATATACATTTTCATTACTTGAAAATAACGTGATGACAATGGAAAGCAATTTCTAATTATATATAGCATTAATGGCAGTTTAATGGACAGCATAGTCTCCTGTAACATTCTTGTTTCAGTGCCACTAAGAGTGAATAACCATGGGTACTCCATTCACAGGCAGAGCAGCAGACATCCATTAACAGTTGTTTAATGAGGAGGGTATAAAGCTTTTCTGAGTGTAGCTATTTAGTTTTTAAACTTTTTTTTTTTTCCAATCAAATGAAAACACATTTCAAACACTATGTCTGTTTTCTTGTTATTCCCACTGCCGGGTTTAGCTCTGCATAATTCAGCAGATTGAGTAGCCTGTGTTAAATATAACCCCAAATCCTTAGACTTACAAAACTCAATTTTAAGTTTCTCACTTTAAGCAATACATTTAATAAATTATGTATTTTCCCCTCGAATAAGCATTTTCCAATGGATTGCAAATAGCCGAGACACTATCCCCTGATACTATTCATTTTCACACTAAAAAAAAAAAAAAGACTGAATATGGTATAAATATTCCCCTAACCAAAAGCCTTAGTGTTTTTTCTTTGAATCTAACCCTGGGAAAATGTGGCCATACAGAAAAATTATTCTGAGTTCCTGTAATCTGCACTAGCTACTATTGCATGAAGAAAATGAGAGGTAAACATCCAATTAAATGTATAATCATCTCTGTGTAATATGCCAAAGATATAATTTATTCTAAATTTACTGAGAAAAGTACAGAAGAAGGAATAATCAGCGCAGCCTGGTAATTAGGTATGTATCCTCTGGCGCATGGCCTGGCATATTTCAGACCAGAAAGGGATCTGAGCAGCACATTTTTGATGGAGATCTTAACTGATCAGGAGCACTCCAAAACTCAAGACGTTTGGCTTGAAGTCCTGGAGGAGCCCAGTGGAAAGAATATAGCTGACCCCTGGTCCCAGTCAGAATCTCATGTCTGTCATGAGAAACTCACGGGGTTTCAGATCTAAGCTTTAGCCTTATCTTTCTCTCAATGACAGGTACCACAGAATACAATTAAAATGTTGGGCAATTTCAGGCATTGTGAAGCATCAGGGCTTGTTAAACTGCTTGTTATCCTCCTCAGGAGCAAACATGAAAAAAAAAGAAAAAAAGAGCTCCTATGACCTCTCTTTACCTCTCATCTTTTACCTCTGAAAGAGAGGAGTGAAGAAAACCTGCAAGTGCCTGTCTTAGTAACAGGCCAATGCCCTTGTGGGGTGGATCAATTCATTTCCATTAGCGTCACCAGGAGAAGTGGAACAGTGATCTAATCTACACAACCTTTTATCAAATAGCTTGCCTTATTCTCCTCCACTGAGCTTTCTCCTTTAGTCCCTTGCCAAATCAACCTTGAAGGTATAAGATAACTTTCTAGAGCCTACCCAGTGTCTGTAAAGAAGCTGTTTTTCATTTTTAAATGCTACTGCAGGACATCAACACTCTGACATCATTAAATAAATGACATGTTATTCTTCCTTAGTGTACTCTTCAGATAAGCAAGACCCTGCTCATTAAGCTAGGTGCTTTGTAGTCATAGGCACAGCATGAATAGAAACGATAACATCAGGCTTCATGTTCCTGTAGCTAGCCTCCAAGAGACAGCTTCTGCTTCTTTTGCTTATTCCAAGTATTACTTACTACAGGACTCAAGTCACTTCAGCAAGACAACAGCCAAGACTGCACGTACCCCCTCCCCATCATCCCAGCGATGAAAAAAGACCTCCAGCGAAATTGCTGGAGCCAGTTGTACAGGTGACAACTTATCAGAGAGATAAGAGGTCATGGTGTTGCCAAGTGAGAACAAAGGTTTTCAAATCTGTCCCTTGAGGGAATGTGATTGGAAAGGTACCTTTGACAATGGACATAAAAGAAATCTAGAAACAATTGTAACAATTAGAAGGTCATTAATAAGGCAATGTTCTCTAGGAAGACCAAGAACAAAGCCTGTATTGTATTATTTATTGTCAAATTGACTGGGTATGGCATCTGGAAACACACATTAGGATTTTGCACAGGAGCTCTAATTTTCCTTTACAAGCATATTGTTAGACAGAACCCTCACCTCTTGTTTATTCCACCTTCACCCCGTCTGAATTTAAAAAAAGGAAAATTCTTCATTGTCCTTTGTCTTTATTTATAACTTTTGGTTATATTTGAAAAACACTTTATGTGTTATAGGAAATAAGTGGCCACTTATCTTTTCTGGGAAGAGCCACTTGAGTTGACTCAGCTGATGCAGTCCTGTGGAGAGCAATGAAATATGAAAGAAAATTTTCCATCTAGCAGATACAGCCATTGTAATTTGTTGCTTGTTTGGAAATAGCTGCTTCTTTCCTAACTGGCTGAGCCATTCTCTGTTCTCTTAAGAAATATGTTTCTTAAGAGCAAATAAACTTGAAGACAAAAGACTAAATTAATCCCCTTTTGAGAGAAGAAACTGTGTGCCCAGAATAACAAAGCTGTCATGACCTTGAAGTAAGCAACATCCAGAGATGGGGATTAGCAAAAGAAATAGTGAAAAGAAGGGATCAGAAGGGCCAAAGATCAGAAGCCATCAAGGTTTTTCCTGCCTATATATGGTGGCACTGGTCTCCATTCCACTAGTCAGTCCCTCTCTACTTTATTCCTCTGTCAAGCGGTGAAGCCCAAACAACTCCTGAACCACGTCCAAATCTCCTTCCAAAAGAGCTAGCTTGTCCGCAGCCGCATGGTCTAAGCAGGCATCCTCTGATGGCCTGATGGTGCAAGCCCCATCCCACTGCCTAGAAAAAGCAAGGCAACTTCTGGACTCTGATTAGAAATGTAGTCTGCTCCTGCTTCTTTTTTTCAGCATGCAATTTTTCTTGCTTTCAGAACAGATTTTAAAAAATAAGCCATCTCCAGGGTGTTTGGATAGAGCATTAAATACAAATATTGGCTAATATACCTCGTGCACTTTGGCAGTGTATGAAAAGTGAAGATCTTTTAGAATGTAAATAAGACCACCTGCACTCTCAGTTCTGAACAGCTTTTTAGTGTGTTTCTTTGGCTATGCCTTGAGATTGCATAGAGCTCTTTCAATCAAGAAAATAAACTGCAGCCAAAGAATCCACTGCAACTGGATCAATGCTAATTACTTGATCATAAATGGTTAAAAAGGAAGTAGGCAAAGCGAAAAGGGCAAGAGAGGTAAACAGGGAACATGTTGCTCTGCTGGCTTTATTTTTTGTCTGTCTTCAGAGCTATCAGAAAACCTCCAGGAAACTGCTGGAGCTTGGAGCAGTAGTCTCCCTTGTTACACAGACAACCATTTACTTGAATGGATACTTCTCATTCTGGGAGTAGCCCAGCTAATGAACAGAGATAACTATATACACTATACTCTCAGTTACTTGATGCGTGCCACTATGAAATCTGACTGTGTAGGCTTAGGCAAGCTGTACTTGCATTTGGATTTACCTGAAGAGATCATTTGGGGTGGGTTTTAAAACCCTGTCTATTAACTCTCTCTGCAACAACTGAGCCGGGCAGGAGGAGGTGACACCCTCCTGGCTCCCAGGCAGCGCTGCTGCACCTTCTTTTTAGCTGCTTCAGAGCCGACCAGAAATTGCAGCAGTCAGGAAAGCTGGTGCATTCCCCCACCCCGCCCCAGGGCTGCCCCACAGCGTGCCCCAGGTGCTGGGGGCCAGCTAACGTGGAGGCACCATCCGGCTGGAGAAGAGGCAGCTGTCCTGCCTCCCACGAACAGAGCTGTGACTGCTGCTAGAGCTGCCTCTGCCCACAGCAGTGATGCTGAGAAATTGGTACCACCAGGGGACTGCAAGTTTCTTAGCAGGCAGGGGGAGGAGGACTGCAGGACTTCCCTGAGGCAGTAAAGATGTTTTACATGACTGCCTGTTGCTAGTTTATGAATTTCGCTGCACAAAGAGATTGGAAACATGGGGATATAGGGTAAGATAGAGAGCGTAAAATAGTTTAATGGAAATCTCAGACTGGTCAGGGAAAGATATGCTGATAATTTAAATTCAATGGAAAGAAAAAAGTAATAATTGTAATTTGACACTCTTAGCCTCACTGCTTGAGGGGAGAAAGGAAATACATGGAAGAGAGGAGGATTGGGGAGGAAGGGGAGAGGGAGGCCTTAATCAGCCACACCTGGTGCTATGCACCACATAGCATGGAAATGACCTCAGATGCAGGGTGTTCTTCCTCAAGAAATCAATTTTTATTTTTAATTTGCTAATAGGTTGAAAGAAATAAATACAAAGGCAGAGAAGGGAAAGAAAAAAGAAAAGAGCCAGTAGGAGGAAATCAGAACAGTATCCAAGAAGGAGGGAGGAAAAGGGACCTTTTTCTCAAGCTGAGAGAGAAACTGAGACATGTGCACAGCACATGTAGGAAGGCGGCACACGCACAGGGCACAGGTAACGCAGAAGGAAAATGTGCTCCCCATGCCAAGTGTTGGTGATGTGAATATGCATGTTGACAGGCACTTGAAGACGAGCCAGTGCTTATTTTCACTGTTGAGACTACTGCGACATTGTCTGTCACGCTCTGATTTCCTTTTTGAATGTGTTTGCATCTATTTGTTTTACATTTTTGTGTGCCAAGTGTATAGTGGCATTTTACACAACTCTATTCTCCACCGGGAAGCTTCTAGAGAAGTCTCACGCAGATCACATGCTTAGCCCTGCCTGATCAAGAGGTGCTGGCACTTGTGTCAAACCGATTCTGAGACTCTTCCATGCTGAGTGCCACTTTTCAGAACAAACGCATAATAGCTCCAAGTTTTGCAGTGTGATGGGAATGGTTAACCCGTTGTTTCATGAGCTGCTTGAAACTTTTAGGCATTTTATAAAATGACTGTATGAAAACCAGTGTAACGCAGCACTAGATGACTAGCCAGTTCTCTGAAAGCCTGTTACTTTTACTCATCCTGCTAACTGAATGACGGAGATAGTCATTTGTAAAATGAATGAAAATTGTGGTCATTTTTCAAAATGACTGATTTTCCATGCAACTCATCCATATGTACCAAAAATAGGAAACAGACCATTTCTGCTGTATGAAACATAACTTATCAACATGGTCTCTCCTATTACACAGTGAATTAGACTGAAATAATAGCCAATAGCAACTGAAATGAAGAGAGCAGGTCAGTGCCTTCTTTGACAGCTTTGACTGCCTCTAAATTTGACTTCACATTTTGAAGAAATTGTCTTCCTATGCTAGGTCTACTACTGTATATCAATCTGCGGCAGTAGCATCTTGAAACTCATCCTAATGTGCTGTCAAGCCTGAGAAGGTTAGGTGGGAACTTTTGAGAACTGAGAGGAGGGAGTAAATGAGGGGATAGGATGTCTCTGATGTTTGATGTTCTGCTTTGGCAGATACCAAAATACAAAATTGGTCCTTACTCTGTGGACCTAGTTCATGAAGAAAAAGAAAAGCCCATGCTCAGCTGGCATTCTTCTCATTGAAAGTGCACAAGAGAGAGGAGTTGTGTTCCCAAATGAGGCCTCCTGTCCTGCTTCTTGCACTTGTAGGTGCTTCACCATCTGACAGGCACCACACAGGCAAGCATGGGACTCTGGATAGCGCAGCCCATGGAAGAGGGGTTTGCGTTGGGGTGCTCCCCAAGAGTTAACGAACCCCTGGTGCACCACGGCCAGAGCCACCACACTATGGGGTTGCTGTAGCCTGGGAGCACACCCTGTACCCACGCCATGATTGACAAGACCAGATAAAGGGGAAATGACACCGCAGACCCACACCATAAGCATCTAGGTGCTGTGGAGCCATTCCCTACAGAACAACCTGTTAATGGGTGTATTGTCACCAACGGAGCACTGTTGTGGGCTCAGCGCAAGGTTACCTGTTGATACTAGGCACCTGTTGATACTAGGTACCTGTTGATTCTAGGCACTGTTATTGCCTAGAGCTGTACAGCTTTTGTGTAACTGTGGGCTGACATTGCTTTGACTGGGTATAAAAGAGCAAGCCGCATAAGTTTGTTGTGGACTTGGACCCACGGTCAGCTGGCCTGCAGACCAGAGGACTCACCTGTCAGTGGGGATGTCCCTAATACCGATGCTGTGGTGAGGAGAATCTGGGGAAAATTATACTGGAAGGATTGCACATAAGGGACAAGAGCGGTCGCTGTACTCTGCACCTGTGATTGAACTGTAGAGCTCTAGTATTTATATATATTTTCACTTCTGTTCTAGCTTTGCTATACTTTTAGCTTTGTTATAACCTCTTACCACTAATAAAGTCTCACACTTGACAAATGATGGTCTCTCAAGTTCAGTACAACTAACCCCAGAATCCAAAAGAATCCTGGACACTCCTGTATTGGTGCATCACACCATCTCCGTTCCACTATCCTTCTGGATCTAGGCCTCCTAACTGAGCATTTAGGTGAGGCAAACGGAAATTTACCTGGTGACACTAATTTGCATGGCAATGTCCTTTTGCAACATATGGAAGCTTGTCTGCTGTTCAGCAGCAGGCGAGACAGATTGCTTTGTGTTATGAACCTGTTTGTTATTGCAATGGATAAGAAAAAAAAAAGAAATACTATGGATCTTATCCAAGAAGGGTCTTCTGTAGTATTCTAGTTTATATTACTTAAGGAAATACTTAGGTAAGCGTTCAGGTAAACCTGAGAACTCCTACTTACCTACTGCCAAATCCTGAAAGTATCTAAGCTCCATGACAGTCTTGCTAGTCTGATTTCCTAAGGAAATACAGTCTGTGAGATTGTACTGCCTGTCTGTCTGCTCATGATAGCTTTTGAATCCTTGGAAAAATTTCCATCATATTTGGAAGATGATTGAACTCTCAAAGATAATTCCGTTCCTGTGGGTTTCATGAAAAATTTCAGCGTGACATTTAAGCCTGACTGAAACCCAGAAGCAAGGGGCTAAAATATCCAAAACATTTGCAAGGGGGTGCTAGTTATCACCACGATCTGTGGGAAACCTTTGCAATCCTAGAGTGGCAGCTGCAAGCCAGAGAATACATAGCAGCATTATACACCTATCAGGCAACTGAATCCCACCTCTACATTGCAATCTGTTTGCTCAGATAAATCCCACTCCCTTCATTCTTCCACCACATCCTCTGGTGATGATTCATCCTACTAAATATTCCCAGAGTATATTTTGCACACAAACAGATGAATGAACATCTTCCTAAGATAGCTGTGGCTAACTCTTTTTTCAAAAAATATGTCTGAAGGAGGACTTTTAACCACATTAGCTTAGTATGACCACCTTTTCCCAGAAAGTGAGGGACCTGTAGAGAGGCATTTTAAGAAGTGGTTTGGTTTCTAGCCTTTTCCATTAGTTCATTCTAGGTAGCAATTCATTGGCAAGCCAGTGTTAGGAAATACTTCTCCTTGTTTTGTTGTTTTGCATGCTATTTTGAAGTAGCCATTTCTCCCCCTCGTACTTCTTAGGGAGTCCAGGAGCCTAACATCGAACCCTGCACTGGAGGGTAGGCAACTAACTGTTAGATACTGCAGTACCTGAAGGACTGTCAGTATGCTACTGTTTATAGACATAACCAGTATCCTTTATTGGAGGCGGCTCTCAGCTGCTGCATAAATTGTCTTGATGGTCAGTAATATTTTGTCTTTGAACCAATGGAGGCTCCTCCAGCACTGATAGAGACTACAAGTAATATTGCATAAGATAGCTAAATCAAATAAAGTAGAACTGAAGTAACTAAGAGAAGGCAGAACGTCAGCTGGTGCACATTTAATTTTAGCTGAAAAGATGATCGTGTTTATTGGTGATGCAGAAGTGATCAATGATGACCATTTGTCTTTATATTCTTGGTAGAAAGGTCAGCTAGAGCTTCTCCAGCCTGATTTTGAAATTCTTAGAATAGGATTTGACAGTAAGAGTAGCAACTTTGTTATTAAGCAACATTATTTTGCTACTAAATACATACAGTGCTATGTATGCATGTGTATTTTTGTATACATATATAAATACACAAAATGCGGTATAGAGAGAGCATGATATATAAAGTTCTCAATTTTGTCACAAGCAAAGTAATTGCATACTTCCAGACTCTGCATGCTGTTCTGATATTAAGGTTGGAGATAGCCTCAAAAATGTGCAAAGTGCATTATGAATTTTCCCAGACAGCTTAGTTACATAGTTGTGTTTTATAAACTCAGTCCTAACCCTCTTTTTCAAATCTCCTTTTCTAGGAACTCCATTAAAGCATGAAGAACAATTGTTTGATTATAACTGCTGTAACACAAAGGGCTGAGTTAAGTTCTGTAGTCATGCTGTTGATTTCAGTGAGCGCTAGAGCAGAGAATGATTTGATGCAGAAGCATAGGCCAAACTGTGTCAGGGACTAGAAAGATACCTCTAAGCAGATTCACTCATGTGCTACAGATGTGATCATATGGCATGATTACAAAAGAAGAAAAAAGTAGCCCCAAGTCCAGCGATCTGGCTGTGTGCTATGACAGAGAACTGCAAAGGGGAGATGTACGGAGAAGTAGGAGGTTGTCTACATTTAGGTTTGTCAATCATAAGCCTAACTTTTCTATATCATCTCCTGTACAGTAAACCCCGTGAAGAGCTAAGTTTCTGAGGCCGTGAGTATGGTCATGCTGAAATTAGCATTGGGGCTTGGTGCAGCAGTGCATTTCTGCATCAATCTCCTGGTTGTTCCTCCAGTTGTGCTGTGGCTGAGTTTGCAGAGTGGTAAACTAGAAACTAAACGGAAAGCTCTCCTGCGGTTCTGTAACAGAGACACTGCAACCCTGGTGGAGACACCAGAGACTGAACCAATGGGTCTTCCAGGAAGTGACAAGCCACATGTGAGATGAGGATGTTTAGACCAAAGGACCTGTCCAAATCAAGTCCAAAATAAACCCTTAAATTCCATGTAGTGCTGAAATAGATGGCTCAGAATCAGCTGCTTTGATATATTGTTCCCCTCCTATTGCACAGAATTATCTACAAAGGTAGGTATAACCTACAGACCCCTAGAAAGACCCTCCAGCACACACTGATGTAAAATTGACCTATTTAAGCAGGTGCCCACCCCAGATACACTGGAAATGGATTAAGCCTTGCTTGCCTTGCTTAAAAAAGAAAGAAAGAAAAAAAAAGCTTATTTGCAAAGGATATGAGTTACTTTGAGATAAATACTGTTTGAGGAGAGCTGCAACCTGTCAAATATGACTTTTAGGCTTTGTAGTTTTCATGCTGTTTTGCTATTTCTGAACTTGTAAAGTCTCTGTGACATAGTAAACTATGCTACACTGCTGGGTAGAGATACATGCCCTGACTAAAGATGCATGGCTGCTCTGCTTAGGAGCTAAGTAAACTGGCTGAGATCTTGCTACTATGGCTGTGTTACAGTTGTTTTGTAGGTTAAATATAAAATATATTTTAATATAAAGCTTATTCCAAAGTCTTGTCACTGTGCCACTGTCTCTGCTCTCCAGTTCAGGGAATGCTCTCAGGTGTTGGCCCTAAATGTAGTAGAACTGATCTTCTGAGGGAAAGGCTGAGAAATGGGAGCAGCCATGCCCGGTTTTTCATTTGTGTATAATGAAACAGTAGAATGCTCACTACAGCTAAAAATGAGCTGAATTTTTTAATGTAGCTCTGCAATAGCACATATTTGAATTTTGCATACAGTTTCACGGGGGACATTTGTGCATCGGTGATACGTAACTCTCCACACCTTCAGATCAAATTTCTTGTCTGTGTATACTGCATAGAAATTTGGGCATGACTGTCTCATTGTCGTTTGATCCAGAAATTCTTATGACCTGGAACAGTACAAACAAAGGAAGACACATTAAATTAGTGGTAATCATAACATAGTTTGAGCACTAGCTCGTTTCAGTGGCACTACTTAGTCATGCTAGAACCACCAGCAACAACCTTACAAACTTGGGTACACTCTGGTGATCTGTTGTGTTGATGTTGTGTACAATCCATAGTACTTTTAATTCCATTCCATTTTTAATATGCTGCTTGTCTGCATAAACTTGAGTATTCTTTTAAGGGTTGACTGAGAGATTCCACTACATATTTGCCCCGGTTAATTCTGAGAATCTGAACCTATCTCCTCACTGATAAAACATCACAGTGCTGCTCCATCTCTGGGAACATTTTTTCCAGAGTCTCTCATGAGTTATTGGGGTGACAGTGACTGCTGACAAGCATGCCCATCTTTCTTGTGATTAGAGGGATTTGCAATGGAAATTTGAATGTTTGAAAATTGAACATGTCAAAATTTCTTGTTATCTGTAATTTGGCAAAGTGATGTTTCAGAATGGCCCAGGAAATATCGGAAAGACCTTATAAAAATGCTATGTTAGAATGCTTCATTTTGACTTCTTCTTTCTACAGAAGTCCATCAAGTGCTTTGCATTTAGCTTTGTGAATTTTTAGAGAAAGTGACCAACAGTTATTTACATTCATGTGAAATGTTTTGATTTCACTGAATCACCACTTCTAACAGAATAGTTTTCCACTGGAAAATTTTTGACAAGTTCTGCTTTTGGTTCCCAAACACTCTTGCCATTAGCAATGTTTACTGGAAACTTTTCTCCTAAATTTTTTAGAGATCTCATTATTTTTCTTAATCTAATGCTGGGTTAAGAAAGCAAGGTTGTTTCTTTTTAGTTAACAATGGTTATCAACTCAAATTGTCAAGAATGTATTGTTCAAACTAGTCTGTATCTTTGGATTTCTAATCCTGTTAGCTAATGACTGTGCTGCATTTTCTTTCTCTAAATTGCTTTCACCCTTTGTTTGCAGGCAAAGCAATAGAGCCACTTTTTACAAGGATTAGAAATTCATCTCACAACTGCATAAATTCATTGTCAACTAATTACCTGTTGATGCTTCACAAGAATTCACTCAGTCAATGACCTGTTGGTATTACCCGAGAATTCATGAAAAGGGCCAGTTCTAGCAATATTTGGTCAGAAAGTTACGTATTACAGTTAACGAGACACAGAAACATATACTTCTGTACTTCTGCAGTCTTTGATTTGCCCAACCCTCACTTTCAAGTATTTTTTAAAAACAAGTCATAGTTGTTATGTAAAGACTAGCCTTGGCTCTTTGCTAAATAGGTTGGTGTTTGTTTTTTTTTTTTCTTTTTGTTTCCTGGTCCTAGGCTGTAATTTATTATTGAATTAAAGGAAGATTTGCCAAACAATGGTCACATGGAGAAGATTTTAATGCTTCAGTTGACTTTTGTATTCTTGAGGTTCTTAGAAAGGTTGTTTAAACTATCTACGCAAGTGTGGTCTTCTGCCCAGCAGTGACCAAGCACTGTATGCTCCCCTAAAAAAGCGGGCATACAGAGTGTCTCTAGCTTCCCTTGTGACCGCTTTTCTCCCCGCAAGTTAAATTTCAGAGGAGAGGCTTTCAGCTCTGAAGTGGCCGTTGTCCTCCGACGCAGCACCACGTAGCGTGTGCTAGATTGAAGCAGCACAGGCTGTATAAGCATGAGAAAGTATTCGGTGGGTACCCGCATCACCTCCCCCAGCACTTTCCCACTACTTGGAGGGCTGAGCCTTCCCCGTATCCCGCTGCATCTGTTCTGTGGGGTCAAGGAAGTGGCAAGGAGCTGCCGGCACTGTACTGGGAATGTAGAGTTTCCCAGGCTGCATCAGGGGACCCGGAGAGAGAAGTTAAAGCCTCCACAATCACTCTCCGAATCGAAGCACGTTGGAATTTCCCAATTCCAGGCAGCTCTGGGCAGAATACCACTGTGACAAAAACAAGGAGGAAAGGCCTGTCTTAATTCTGCTACAGATCATTCATTGCCTTACTCGTGAAGGCACATGAAAATCCCAATTCCAAAGTTTTCCAGTCTGAATGACATCAGTTGAAGATTACCTCCCTCCTCCACATCTTTATACACCTTTGGTTCTTGTTTGTATGCAACTACTGCAGTGTCCTAGCCTAATGTAGTTTGCTTTTGAGAGTGAAGCCGTTGAAAAAAATGAGGCCAATAGAGCTACATGGAATTACTTTGCCAAAAAGTGCACTCAGGGAGGATGGAAACTATTTGTGAAGCTGGATCTAAACCAGTAAATGGTTTCAAGTAAACAAGCAGTTTGTATGTGAAAGAATCAGTTGAAGCTGAAGGATCGGGTTACAAAAGATAATCACAATGTGTTCATGGTAACATTTTTCAAGAATTCCAACTTTTGGTTTTGGAAAGGATCAGTTTTTAAATGGTAAAGTGTCTCCCAAAAGAAGTATGAAAAGTTTCATTTTAAGTTGATCACAATGTTTCAACATAGCAGAGAATGAGGTTAGTCAGATATTTCATTAAGAAAAGGAAAAGCAAAAAAACAGAAACATGGGAAAAGAATTCTGTTGTGAGTTGCCTGGACCCCTCAGGGTTTTTCAGTCTTGGCTTGGCTTCCTAGAGAAACATAACCTTATGTGAGTGCTCTGTTTATATCTGTGTGCACCTATCCTAGTCCCTACCAACATTTCTTATGACTGCTGTCTGATTTCAAGCTGTCTTGGCTGAAGTGCAGACAGGCCTCAAAGATAATTAAGTTCCTGCAGATTTTGTAAATAATAGGAGACAAGAAAGAGACTTAAGCCTGTCACAGCAGAAGAAATGCTGAAAAAGAGGACAAAGCACCATGATGATCTCAATTAAAGCCCACAGCCTCAGGCAATAGTGCAGATTTAAAAAAGCATTTTAAGACCATTCATCATCAGCTGCTGTAGCTCCTACCACAGTGTGCCATTCCTTACAATACTGACACTAGCCATGCACTTGGGCATGCTCCTCACCTGCCTTTGGTACAAGCTGAACTGTATTCAACAATGTGCTTTCCTTCCTCTGGCACAGCATGTGAATATCGCTTCATGGATCATTGTGGCTTATAGATGATGGAAAACATGCTGGCAGGTAGATGAAATGAGCTGGATCCCTGTTTCCCCATTATTGACAATTCCATTCCCATTTACTACACTATCTTGGCCGAATTGGTTAGTTCAGAACAATCTTGTTCCATCACTAGGGGGAAATAATTATTTAAATGTATGCGTTAGTGAGAAGACAGAAATGAATAAAATTCTTGTAAAAGGTCAATCACCTGAGTGGCACAAATCCTTAGGAAATCGGCCAGGTTTTGATGGCACTTCCAAAAATCCATTCCTCATACACATCCTACATAAAAACACCTCCATATCAAGCAAAAGTTGAGAGTGTTCTTTTGCCTCTGTGAAAAGAAAAGGGAAAAGTATGCACATCACATTCAGTACCTGCATGAAGATATGGCCACATATTTGCTTTTGTGATGGAAAACTACTTTCCTAATCAGCACAGTCATTTTCATCATGAAACCATTGTGCTGTTTTCCATTTGAAGGAATCAAGTCACATTGACTCTATACTAACAGCTTAAAGATCAACAGAAACAATGAAAAGAATCAATATTACGTAATCATCAGCTGATGCCTGTTTTTGAAATTTTGCCCAGTGCTCCCCTGCCAACTTCAGCAAAACAATTTCTTTTGAGAGACTTATTTCTATTCTTTTTCCTGATGTAGTTCTGGGCTAGGTGCAATGGACTAGAGAACAGGGATGAGGAGGAGCCATTAGATTTGTTTACTGAAAAGATTTGAAAATGCCTTTTGCAGGTAGTGGGTTATATACAGTTTTATTATTATTCTATTTTTGTTCATGTGTTTTCATGATTTAAATAAAGGACCAAAAAAATCCTCTTTTAATTCACTTAATATTAGCCAAGAAGAATAATTCTTTGCATTGTGTTTGGTGGAACTGCTTTCCCAGCTATATTGTGTTCTTTAGCTTTGAGCTTTTACTACACTTCAAGGTGTTTACTGGTATGGATTAACCAACAGAGCTACATCGTAGCTTCTCTAATGGTAGATATAGCTTTTACTAGTATAAAGGCACCTTCACTGAAGCTTTGCAGCTTAGCTGTGTTTGTTACATGCTTTTTTTTTTTTTTTTGGTCTATATTCCTAACCAATATTGAACCTTTTGTGCAAGAGCTGATTTTAGATAGAGTTAAATGGCAGTGGACTTCTGTACTGTGCAAAAGGAGGCATCCCCATTGTATTCTTCCACTACATATAAAGAGCTGCAAGCATATGCAGTTTGACTGCCACTAGATGCAATTTTATTCATAGGCAGAGCTGGACGGGTTGTGGAAAAACTGTTCACAGTATTTTTTATGAAAATTGAATCGCTTCTCAGTTCAGTGTGACCTGCTGTTTATTTTTCCTCTCTCATTAACACATCTGCAAGTAGACTTTTATTTGGACGTGATGACCATTATTTATATTGCTGTTATTGTAGCTACTGCACTTAGGAAGCCCATTTATAAACCTGGACCTCCACTGTATTTGATGCTGTACAAGCAGAACAAAATGACAGTGAATTTCCAGGCTTAGTACAAGGAAACGTAGAAGAGGAAAGGCCTTGAAAGTTGAGCTCCTGACCGTGCCATCACGACTGGCTGACTCCCTGGTCAGGGATTGTAACTGCTGCGCCAGGATGAACCTGTTCCCTCTCTTTCCTACCCCTGGGAGTAGCTAGTACCCAACCCTACAAGCTTCTCCATGAGTGACAGCAGAAGCCAGCCTGGCTTTCCGGCTAAGGTACCCTAGTCAGTAAAACCACAGACACTTTGCTGCTCATAGAAAAAGATTAAAACTTGTAGAGCTCTGAGCACTCTTGACACCTTCAGTAAAATCTTGTATTGCACGAAGTGCATTGAAATAAAGCAGACATTAACATGCTTTATTTTAAAGAGGAGAAATTATTTTTTGCCACAAGCTGTGAAATGTCTGCATTAAATAACAAGAATAGAAGATATGATACATAAAGCACTTTAGTGTGTAGGTCCCTATTACTAACTTATTATTTTAAGGATTACAGTATGAGTACATTTTCACTGACTCTTGATTCATAAAAAGATACTTACAGTGTCACTCACAGTAAACAATTGTTCTCCCTTTTGGAAACTTCATACATAAAAATGGAAGGGAATGGACTTTAACAACTGGACTGTCCATGTAAATATCTAGCCATTGGTGTCACACTATTGCTACAATGAATGCTGTTCCACTCTAAGCGTTGCATCGGTGTGAATCAGATGAGGTTCTACCACTGAGTTGCCTTCTCTGCCTCTTTCATGGTCATTCATTTCCTTGTCAGCCCCTGAAATTTGCCGGCTCTTGCTTCTCATGAGATTTTATTGCCCAAATCTAAATTAAGTATGGATAATACTTTGGAAAACAAGGAATGACTACATGTATAAATGAATTGACATGTGTGTATTTGTGCTTATTCGGACCATACCCTTGACTGTCCAGCAGGCTGTGAATGTCCTGGTGCCAAGTGTGAAATATGGTTGAGCCCATCTTGGCTTTCTTGCTGTTCTTCATCAGGTTAGATAGTTATCCTCCTTTATGACAACTGCGGTGAAATTTTGAGTGGGTTGTGGGGCACAATAAAACAGGTGAGATATTCTGCCATGTGCTCCAGAAGTACTGTGGGAGGCAAAGTGGCAGTTAGGCAAAGAGCCAGGGTCTTGGCAATGCTTGGATGGTGGAAAGAAGCCCAAACCTGGCCATAATGGTCAGCAAGGAATTCCTATAGGATCAACAGAACTGGTATGGGGAAGTGGCTCTTGCTCCAGCTCAGCTCCCTGTCCTACTCCCTGATGCAGACTGTGCCTGAGGGGATAGAGTGAACATATGAAGTATTTGGCTGGGCAGGAGTTTACTAGTAATGTCCTCTATGAAGAAGATATTTTTATCACTGACATGGTGCGTGCAATATGAGTGCCTCCTCAGTTTTGTCCCTTATTAGTGATAAATGCTTGTAAGTGCTCCAAGGTGTCAGTCACTGTTAGCTCCCTGCAGATCCCTCGCTTTGGGCAATATCGGGGGGAGGCTGGCAGATGAAGAGAATATGGCCTCATGTTTTGTTTTCTTGTTAAGAATCAATCCTTTTTCCTGATTTTCAGACCAAAGAGACTCTTCTGATCATGACATCTAACCTGAATAACAGGGAATGAAAGAACAACAAGAGGAAGAACTGATCGACCCAAATGGTTAGCTTCATTCCATATTAAAAGCAAAGGCACAGATGCCAAGACAAGGAGCGCCTGCGACTTTGTTTCCATGCTTAAAGCAATGGAAATTACTGTGCCTAAACTTGCCTTGCAATGTTTGTTTATTTCATGTTTATATAAATGTATGTGTATGTATACATATATATGAGATGATACTATATAATATCAAATTCTGTCCTGTTTCATAAGACAAGGAAATCTCAAAATGTGTCTGTCATTCCTCAGTGGCTCCTTTCCCTATACAAAAAAGCTTATGGCTTGCTTATGCTCACTATTCAGCGATTTCAACATCAATACTATCAAACATAACTTAAAAGATCAAAAATGTTCTACTTTGTCTTGTTCGAACTTCAGTTCATAATATAAGTACACGTAGTCTCAGCGATAACCTGCCTAACTAGGCTGGGCGGCACTTGAGTAATGCCAATAGTTATACTACAGTTTTTCACTTTGCTAAAATACTGGTTTTAGGTCATTTTGAAATAATGTAATTTACTTATTTAACTATTGCAATTTAAATTTACTGTGATTTATGCCCATCATCACCTTTCTCAGTGGAAGGAATTATTGCTTAATTAATCAAAATTCGAAATAGAAACAGTAGAAAATGAGAATAAAGTGAATTAATATAAGAAACTTTAAAAATGCAGCCATTTATGCACTCACTTGAAAAAAAACTAGTTTCTTTTCTGCTGTGAAATATATAAGAATGGATAATACATAATTTCTTAAGTATTAACTGTTTGGTATTTTTCTAGTTCTATAGTAGTTATGATAGTTAGTAGTTATGATTGTTAAATAAAAATGATATCCTCAGCTAGTGGATATCTCCACGACTCCTATGACCAATCAAAGGAACACAGCTGATGAAATACTGGAACATGAATTGTTTGAAATATATCATGCCACATTTCTTTGTGAAACTCCTTTACTTTGCATAAATTGTGATGGGAATGAATCTACTTCCATTCAGTTTAATAAATCTAGGCATAGCTAAAAGTGCAGTCCAAGTAACATGTGGAAGTAAGAAGTATATGCGATTATTATACTTATTACTACGAGTAAGATGAAGAAGACCTATTACTACACCAACAGAGTCTAGAATATTAATAAATTTTTAGTATATTGAAATGTACAGCCGCTGTTGTGAGTAGCGACTGTAACAAATGGCCTGTTTTTGTCATCACTGCCTGAAATTTCTTACAGTTAAAATGAGTAGGATAGCCCTGTGATGTTCCTAAAGCTTTCTTGTTAGATCATCTAAGGAGTGGAACATTCATTAATAGATTAGATACTGCCATGGTGAAACTCAGACTATAATCTGCCAAGAATGGAGGCTGCCAGGTCAATCTTCTGATAAGTACGGCTGATTTGCCTCAATACAGCAATGGAAAATATGCAAATTCACAGGGTGACTGATTACTCCTTGGGAAAGCTTAAGTAACTGGTCTGAACTGTCCTATAATTAAAACCATCCAGACAATGTAAATAATAATTGTCTTATAAACATTTCACATTGGAAACTTTCTGCAACTACTTATTCTGTGGCCTGCCTTTGTATTTGCCAAACTCCTCAATACATTTTAAGCTCATTAATGTTTAGTTCCTGCCAAGGAACTTTCTGTCCCATGTTGCCCTGTCCTTGCAGGTGGCATTCCTGGCTGAAGACTTGCTCTATAACAGCACTAACTATTCATAGCCGAGGTGGCATGTCTGATCGCATGTCTGTACTCCATGGTATCAGCAAAACTGGGAGAGAGAGGCATGGTCTCGCAGCCTTAATTTTCAGACACACCTGAAACTTGAAGTGAAACTTATGAAACCTGGGTCTGTAGTAATGGGGAGAAATAACCGTGGGGAAGAGGAAACCTTGGGATGCATATGTATAAAAAGCAAGGGTACATGATGGAATTGAAGTTCCTTCTTTGTTTTGAAAATGCCCATGCCTTGCTTTCTTGACCCATTTTTATCCAGAAGTGTCCTTCCAAGACATGTTAATAAAAAGGTAAAACAAAAGACTCTTAGCCCCTATGAGACTTCTGATCTACAGAGTAATGAAGTGTGTGTGTGTGTGTGTGTGCGTGTGTGTGTATGGAGGTCCCTGTAGATAAGTGCTTTCATCACATGCAACAACAAAGGTGATTCCAGTTCTTTGGAGAGTGGGCCGAACCTTTGTAATGCTGGGTAAATCACTTTTACTACTTTTTACTTTCTGATCATCAGTGATCAGAAAGTTTTCCTCATATCTAGGCCTATCTGAGATTTCTTGGATAGTAATATTTTTGTGTTTTGTGTAACACACAAAATAAATCTGGCATGTCCAGGACTATGCATGTACCTGGCAGGTGATCAATATCTGGGCAGTACTGACCCGGCTGATACATTCAAGTTCCTTGTAACTAGTCAGACTTACTGCCTAAGCTGAGCTGCTGAATGTCTGGAAATCCTGTATAAATGGCTAAAAGCTCTTAATTTCAAACACATTTGCCAAGATGTACCTGCATATGTGGGAGTCTATGGGCCTCTCTATTGGTGGGATGTGAAGAAGTGTCTAGCACCTGTGGGAACTGTGATGTGACATATTTATACAACTCTATGCAACATGTTTTAAATGCATGTTGTAGATATTGGTTGCTCAGCACTGAAACTTGGAAGTCCAGACTGTTTCCTACTATCATCTCCTCATGCCTACATCCCCCGCTCTCTTCCCTGACCCCTCCCAGTATGAGAATAAACTCACTAGTGGCTGTAGAAAGACTCTCATATTCTGGTGATTACTTGCAAAAGAAAGCTTATGAGACAATAACTAATTTTGCTATTGGAACGTGATTTTACTTGTGCAGGAAAGGAGCTACCAGATGAGGAGGAAAATTGTAATGCTCAGTAGCTGCTCGTCAAGTGAGCATAACTTATTTCAGGTCCTGACTGAGGTAAGAGCCTATGCTATATGTATTTGCAATCAAAATTTTTTTGCCATAAGGCAGAGACCCAAGGCAGGTGAAATCAGAAGGACAGACAACTGTAATTCTCGAATTTGTTGACTTTTTGAACACTTGATTTTGCAGTATTGAGGATGCTGTGTGTGTGCATTTGTATGTGTGTGTTTTATATCAGAGATGGCTCACACAAGAGCACTGAATTAAAATTCCAATCACATGGCAGTTCAGCCAGACCTATATTCAATAATGAAAGCCTAGCTTTATAACAGTTGAACCAAACAGTTGGCTTGGAAGACATCATGTTTTGTGGTGCTCAAAATTCACTTCTGAATTTGGAATCAGCTGAGCTGTGCAGCTTTATTTTGGCTCGTATACTGGAAGTAAAGATAGCTTCAGGAAGTCATTGATGGATGATCTAGATGCTTACTTTTTTATTTACCCACACAAAAGAGTCAAACGCACAGAATTCCTTGTGAATGATGCTGAGATATCAGCTTCTCCAAAGCCACTAGTTAGTTTGGCTGGGAGTAGACATCTCCCAGAAGGAGAAGGGAAGATCAGTCTGTGATTTGCCTTAGTTTCAGGCCTTCCTGAGCAAAGTCTCAGCACAGTCTTTTGAAAGTTTGAAATGTTGTTGGTTGGGATAAGAGTACTTCCTGCTGTGCAACAGAGCTGCCCCTTTGCTAAGGCTCAGCTGCCGAAATGAAGTCAGCTGCCAGTATCTGGATCCAGACCAGCACTTCCAAAACATTTGACAGAATTTACTGCAACTGCAAAATAGGGTGGAGGAGCAGCACAGGGGCATTTTTTTCAATTCTAACAGTTCATACAGATAGTTCTTCAGTCCCAGAGCTAAGAATCTAAAAGAAATGGAAACAATGTGTGGGACTCCTCACACGTAACTTCAGACAGGAACGGTTTGCTGTCCGTGGTAAGTTCGGGCTCCCCCTATAGCCACAGAAGAGAAAGCAACACCTCCAAAGACCCTCTTATCACTTTCTAAAACAGGACAAATCCCCCACTAGAAGCATTTCACTGCTGGATCTAAGCAGACTCTAGCCTATCATCTGCCTAATTTTTCGGTGACTGGAATTGCAGGAGCTGAATCCTATTCTATTTTATTCTCTACAGACCTTCAACAAAGGGCTTTATTAGCACTAGTGTCCTATTCTGAGGACTTAAGTGGAACATTATTAGTGTAAGAAACCCTTTTACATGGAGTTGATCTCGAAGTACCTCTGTAGCCCTAGGTCCCCCTAGCACCAGTGATGTTAGCACAGTTGCAGAGCTGGGCATTCAAAATCCAGCTCTACTTCCTTTGCAGTCCCTAAGATTTTCTGTGTTGGATGTTAAGCTTACTCTATTGGCACTCTCAGAAATTTTCATTTAGAAATACTTCTACTAAACAAAATCTCTAAGGCAAAAGTTATACATTTGCTCCTCAGATTCATAAAAGCTAAGGATATCTGTTTGCAGAGTATTGTGAAAGCAGAGACAGATCCACCTCTGAGTCAAATGGTGGAGTACAACCACCATAGCACTTTACACTGTCAAATGGCACAGGAGCTTTTATTTCTTGCGCCTCTCTTAATGCAAGTCGAGGCCACTGAAGTCCTTTCAGTCCCAACTGTAAATCTGTGTTTGGTTAAAAATAGAAACTGTAGAGAGAAACCAAGGAAAGTGGTTGCAATTTGAGCAACCAGAAGTATATATAAAGGGCATTTGTTAGCATTAGGTAGCTTTCTAGACTAAAGCACAGAGAAAAAATATAAACGTCTCAGAAGAAAATCAGTTTCTGTTCTGCTGTCTCTCCTGCTGGTCACCAAATGTTGTGGAAGTCTGCCTGAGGCTCTGTAACACTCATACAACCATTATCTGTCTAAATCTCAGGCAGCTGAAGTTGCATTTATATGTTCATTGCAGTTTTTCTGGCAATAGAAAATGAAAGATTCTTAGGTTAATTTGCATCAAAGAAGAGTTCTTTTTTCATTCTCAGAATGCTGCTAAGGTTATGTCAACACTGCAGGTTGCTTGTCCTCATGCTAAATTAAACTAAGGAGAGCTTCATGCTACGACAATTAAATACCTCCCAGTACCCTAGTTATTTCATTTAAAACTACCTTGCTAATCTACTCTGCACTCTCTATCTACAGAAGTCCTCACGGTGGAAAAAGAGCAGATTGTCTGGGCTGCAGGAATTCTCCTGGATTGCTGGCTACCACCCACGGGGCTGAACAAAGAGCCTGTTAAAACTCACCTCGTTTCTGGGTTTTGGGGAGGCCTGATAAGTATTGAAGAAAAGGTTAAATCATTGTTAAGTGGCCAAAACATAATACAGCATCATCCTTCGAAAGTGATTCTTCATGTATCCAGAAAACTACACCTTCTTCCTCTCAGTTATATTTTTCCTAGATAAAAAGAAACCATGTTTCCAAATACTTGTAATGTAAAGTTTCTTTTTTTTTTCCTTTTGCACATTTCTTTATTTGCCATGTCTTGCTATCATGCTTTGAAATTACGTTCTGTATTGTTTTCATTACCACAGTGCTTGGAAACCCATGAAAAAGATGAATTTTCCTTATCATCAGGTATTATAATAACATAGAACACATTTTTTTTTTGTTACAAAGAACTATAACGTAATTGATAGTTGAGAGACGAAAGAGGGTTACATGCAGACTAATAGGTCCAGCAAAACAATATTGATTAGTATAACTTGGACAATTGTCTCAGCCCATCAGCAGCCTGGCCATGGTGAAGATTTTCTTCAAAAAAGGTTAGGTAGGATCTGAAAAATAGTTTCTTGTGGTTATAGGGAACTGTGTCCTAATGCAAAGGTTAGCATGAAGGAAATAAAAGTTCATGTTTCCAAGCAAATGCAAATCAAAGAGGAAGGATCTGGGTAGTCAATAGATGACAGAAACATTGGGAAGGGAAGGTAAAGAGTCAGATAGCAGGAGTCGGATAGAGAGGAAAAGGGGCAGGCAGGAAGAAAAGAGGAGAAGCTGATGATTGCATTTTGGGAAGCACGGGAGAAGAAAAGAGCAGCAGAGAGACTGTGAGATGGGTCCAGGGGTTTGCCAAAGCTGGCAGCTGGAGAGACCAAGTCATGATGGGTGAAGGTGCCAGGCCCTTCTAGAAGTGGAGTTGGCTCTCAAGAAACAACAGAAGATGGCAATAGGCATGAGACAGGGAAGATGTCAAGGGGAACACACATAAGAGGTGAAGAGCCTAAGGCTGGAGAGAAGTCAGGGCTGGCAAGGGCAGGAGGAGGAGAAAGGCAGGGCCAGGTGAAGGCAGGATGGAGGGATATGGGATTTGCATTGGGCTTGATGGGAGAAGGGGAGAAACTGGAATGGAAAGAGTAAAACTGGATTAGAGCAGTAGGGAGGGGATCTAAAAGGGGATAGGAAAATGGCAGAGAAGGGGCAAAAGGAGAGAGAATATGGGAAGAGGGTGATGTCGAAAAGCGCTAGCACATGGCAGACAGATGAGGAAAGGGAAGATACTTGAAATGTGGCATTAGTTGTATCCAGCCCTCGCTGCATGTCTAGATACTCAACATTTCAGAGGTTTCGTCTGTTGGAAGAAACAGCCTTTTGTTTATTGCTACTAGGTTGAATGGTGCATGGAAAGTATTTTCTCTCTTGAACACAGCAGGAACTTGCACAATGACTCCTAAGGATTTCATATTTGCAAATGAACCAGACCACTGGGCCTGATTCACCACTACACAATTTCAGTTTTCCACTGCATGAAATCCACCAGCATCAGCAGACTCCCACTAGCATAACACTGGAGTAATGCAGGAGAGATTTCTGCCTCCTAATTGCAGTAATGGGGTATTCGCTATTGTATAAGTTCATGCCATTTGGAGTTTTTAAAAGGTTTATGGGAACAGTAAGTTTATATGCGGCTGCTTCTTTTTAAAACAAACAAACAAACAAAAACCTTTAGTGGTTAGAACAACCAAGCTAGAGATGAGCAAAAACTGCAATGTGCAGATTGACATCAAAATTTTCCCCAAAGAAGTTCATTATAGACAAAAAGCTAGCTGCAAAAACTGAATGCAAATCAACATAATTAATAGGCAGATCCTAGAATCTCATCCTTGGCCAAAAATGAATTTCTAAAGAAGAATCGAAACATCCCAGGGAGATCTCTCAGGCCACTGTACACTCTTGTCTTCCAAAAAAGAATTTAGTCATCGTTGCTGATGATACTAAACTGGGAGAAGTGGCTGACACACCAGAAGGGTGCGCTGCCATTCAGAGGGACCTGGACAGGCTGGAGAGCTGGGCGGAGAGGAACCTCATGAAATTCAACAAAGGCAAGTGCAGGGGCCTACATCTAGGCAGGAATAACCTCCATGCACCAGTACAGGCTCGGGGCTGACCTGCTGGAAAGCAGCTCTGTAGAGAAGGACCTGGGAGTGCTGGTGGACAACAAGTTAAGCAGGAGCCAGCAATGTGCCCTTGTGGCCAAGAAGGCCAATGGGATCCTGGGCTGCATTAAGAAGAGTGCTGCCAGCAGGTGGAGGGAGGTGATCTTGCCCCTCTCCTCAGCCCTGGGGAGGCCACATCTGGAGTACTGTGTCCAGTTCTGGGCTCCCCACTACAGGAGAGACATGGCACTCCTGGAGAGAGTCCAGTGGAGGGCTACAAAGATGATTAGAGGGCTGGAGCACCTCTGCTCTGAAGAAAGACTGCAAGAGCTGGGCCTGTTCAGCCTGGAGAAGAGAAGACTGAGAGAGGATCTCATCAATGTATACAAGTATCTGAAGGGAGGGTGTCAAGAGGATGGGGCCAGACTATTTTCAGTGATGCCCAGCGACAGGACAAGAGGCAACGGGCACAAACGGAAACACAGGCAGTTCCACCTGAACCTGAGGAGAAACTTCTTTCCTGTGAGGGTGCCTGAGCACTGGCACAGGTTGCCCAGAGAGGTAGTGGAGTCTCCTTCCTTGGAGATATTCCAAACCCATCTGGATGTGATCCTGTGCAATGTGCTCTAGAGGACCCTGCTTGAGCAGGGAGGTTGGACTAGATGATCTCCTTATGCCCCTTCCAACCTTGGCCATTCTGTGATTCTATGAAAAGTTCTGTTGGCTTGAGCATGCCCAAAGCTGTTGTGCTACATGAATCCAGAAAAGAGGTATGATAGCAGGGCAAGATCTCACTACAGCTGTGAAAAAGGATATTCCATACTTCACTTGGGAGGACCACTCTGAAGAGCAGCAGATAACTGAGTTTCTTGCAGCTGTTATTTAGTCTGACATTTCTTGTCTAAGATGGAGAAGGGAGATGACAGTTTTTCTGAGATAAACCCTGACCTGAGACCACCCATTCATTCATCTGTTTTAGGAAGCCACCATTTACATCACAGGGCTGGCCTTTCACCTTCTCACTCCATTGTAGATCATTATATAAGCTTTCTGTTAATAACATCTGCCTTTCAAGTCTGCTGGGAATGAAGAACACCATTATGGAGAGGGATTGCTATGCTGTGTTTGTAAATTCTGCTGTAACAATTTTGTGGCTTATTACTATGTCTGAATACATGCTTAATGCTGGGCAAAGAAAAATAACACAGAATTCATCACTGCCAAACCAAAAATTCAAACCTCATCCCCAACACCCCCAAGTTATATGTTTTAAAAACACATTATTTTGAAAAATAGTCATGCTGAGTTTTTCTTTTTTAATTTATTGAAGGTTCACATATTTTGGACTTTTCAGTGGTGTGTCTAGAAACTCTTGGCTTTTGTTTAAATGAAAGCTGAGATTTCTCAGTAATCCTCAGACTTCTGAGCAAGCCTTTAGGAATAATGAATTGTAAGGCTGACTCTAAAGTCAGCAGAACTAGTTACAACAGAGTCATACCCTACAGAGCTCTGGTCTAAATTAGAGCCGAGTTCTGCTCCAAGCAGAGCAGAAGGGCAGGCTCTGCAGGGGCATTAGTGTGGAATAGAAGACATACAGATTTACTCCAGAACTGTTGAGAGCGTATATATACTGAAATGGTAAGACTGCTAGTATACTAGCAGTATACTTACTGTATTGCTAGTTTAAAAAACATCTAGAGAATCTGGAATAAATAATATTATTTTGCAAAAACATAGGCTATTTTCCAATTAAAAATGGATTGAGATATTAACCAATGATGTTGTCTAGACAGACATCATCAGCATGAATGTAGCCTTAAGCCAATAGCTGTTGTTACATCAGTCTACTCAGGGTGTGTTCATTCCACAAAATTTAGTGTACTGAAGAGACCCGAGCCAGTGAGTTCCACATATTGTGCAGCCTAGTCTAACAGGATTCATTAGCTGAAAGACACTCTGTGCCAACATTTGACTGACATTGCTTTTCAGCTTCAGTGTTCCACGTAGTAAACAGCCTGGCACTTCTGGGCCTAGCGCAGATGGCATTAGCTGGGATACATCTGCATCTCCCATATCTTAAGTGTCTGGCTTACAACCTGGGCGTCTAAAGGGATGTGATTCACTTCTGTTGGCTGGATCAGCCCAAGCTGAAGGCTCCACACTTCTCTTTTTTCCCTTTGAGAAGACCTAAGGTGGTGGGAAACAACCTTTCTAGTACCTATGGATTAGATGAGTAAATGCTATGGCTTCTTTGCAAAGGACACAGTAAGCAAAGAAAACATCTGGTGCCCTTTCTTCTTATTCACATAACACTAGCCACAAATTTAACCAAAAATGTGCTCAATATATGGATTGAGTTTTGACTTGATTGCCGTCAATGGCTTTATAATTGCATATAAGTATGTAACATGTAATGTGTATGCTATCTCTTTCTACAGAAGAACAGTTACTGTCTGCTGTAACCTAATATGATTCTGACTCTCAGCAGAGACTGTTGTTTGTTAAACGCGAAAGCTCTCCAGAGTGAGACAGCTACAGCAGGGAAGAAAGCACAAAAATGAGGTTGTAGGTGAGTAACAAAAGGGCTGCCCGGAAAGAAGGCATGGAAGATGAATGGTCGTTTGAGAAAAAGTGGAGCTGTAAGAGGTTTTTTAGAAATCCTGAGGACCGCTGGCTGCCACTTGTCAGTGCTGAAAATATATATTGGACAGGGCATGCAAAATCAGCTCATGTCTGTGCCAGCGCTCTACAAACAAGGAACTTGAGCAGTAGTAGGCATACAGCTGGAAAACTAACAAAGTCCATTTGGATCCTACTGGCTGCCTCACAGTTGGCTGATATTTTTTGCCCCGTAGTTATCACTTAATCTGTCTGCAGAGCTGCTTCCTTTGCACGCTATCCTGTATTTATATAGCTCTATAACCAGGATGACAGTATCATTCAAAGTGAAATATCTAGTCCTTGATCCCTCTCTGCAGGGTTGGTGTTCAAGGGAGGTGGCAAGGTTCAGTACTAATCCCTCACAGAGGGGCTATTAGCTTCAGCCTCTTCCTGGGTCTCCTTCAAAGATATGCTTCAGCCAGCCTGCATAAATCAGATTGCCTCCAGGCTCACTATCCAGCCCAGGGCTGAACTTGTTCTTTCATTTGTATTTATCAAAAGCTGCAACTGGACACATTAGCTAGCCAAAATGATAAAACCTTTACTTCATTCCTTTAGATTTTTTTTTTTTTTCATTTTCTGAGGGATGTGGCACTTCATGTGGCACTTCTACCTTTTTCAGGGGAGCTGAATTATAGAGGCAATTACTTTCCTCCCTCAGTTTCTCTCCCTTCCTGCCCCCCAAAATAAGAACAAAAATGATTCCTATTAAGGTAAGAACAGTTAAAACAGACCTGAGTGCTTTCTTGCTCTGGCTCAAAACACACTGCTTTGCACAGTAATTGTCTGTTTTTATAGTGCTGTTTTCCTCTCGTTGAGGGAGAGGAGAAGGATCTTCAGAATAACGTCTTATACGAACATGCACTTCTATGGCAGAGTTGAACTGTAAGCTGCTCTCTCAAAGTCATATATAAATGAGTCCCATGACAGTTCACATTACAGTTATAAATACAATAGGGATAGCAAAGGCCTGGCCTGCCACGCTGACTGGTCTTTGCAAGTGTTATTTTGCATTCCTACAAGTCAAGTGAAAATCCCTAAATGCTGGCAGGGCTCCAGTGATATTTCCCCATGCCCTGGCTTATGTCCTTGGCTGGATTTGGAGCATGATAGCGCTTTGCGATTGGTGGTTTTTCTGAGAGTAACCAGCCGGTGTAGCCAGGGAGTACAACCAGGGATGGCATCGAGTCAGAGCTCTTTCTCCAAGGCTCCTGCGAATACAGGAAAAACAGGTCAGTTGCACCCTACGTGCATGCCAAAGCCAACGTACAGGCACTAGGCAAACTGAATATTGAGGAAATGGTGTCAGACAAACAGGTATCATCTCCCTTGCGTGACTACAAAGTTTGGGATAAGAGAGCATTTGAAGTGCCAGTGCAGCCTTACTTATTTTGGGAGGGGTTCACTTCCTGTTTCAATGTGACCTTTCCATATGGTTTGTTTTTACCTGCTTTGTAGTCATTTGTGGCATGGCAGCAGGTGATTTTGCATTTGAAGATCAGAACTGACAGACAGTACAGCTAAATGAGTCAGGATTAGAGGAATGGGAGGGAGAGTGCATTACACAATGGTGGAAGCCCAGGGCTGGGAGTCAAGAAGGTAGCTTTTAGTGGCACATGGCTGATGTTACTGACATCTCTGTGCCTCTGTCTGAATCCCTCATGGGTATGGTTGACATAGACCTTGAGGGACATATTCATCCCATGGCTTTCTTGGAAAACTTTTTAGGGAGCCACTGAGCAAGGCTCTCCTTGAGATATGCTGAGTCTTACCCAACAATGGCAACTTTCCGAGCAACACAGACCATCTGTGAGGTGTCCACAGGTGCCACTGCTGCAATTCAGAGAAGAAAACAGAACCACACGTCGTTATCTGAAGCACGTCTTCAGTGATGTTACAGCCTCCCTCCTTCCACCACATTTACTGGTTTGCTTCGCATCCCTTTGACCCAGACAAACGCTCTCTCTCTCTCTTCAAATGTCAATGTTCTGGAATGTTTTCCTTCTTCTATATTAAACCTCACTTTTCTTCAGCAAGTCTTGTTTTGTAATTTTCAAAATCTCCAGTCCCACAAATATCAAGGGATATCCTGATCTTTATTGGTAGATTTAGCTTCCTTGAGATCAATGTATTTTGTGAATTTCCTTGTGATTTTAGTATTGAAGGCCAAAATCCAACTCACCACATTTAGCTTGAGTTTAATTTGAAGCATGTGAATGGCCCTATTGATTTTGATGGGGTCTGTCATACGTTTAAAGGTAAGCAGATGTTTTAGTTCTTCAAGTAAAAAGAACTTGGGGTCTGATTCAAAGTCTTTTAACATTCACTGGCGTTTTCTATTATTTTCAAGTAAGAATACCAGTTGTCTGCAGTCTTAGTCCATTCTCCAGAGCCTCATGGATACACATTGCCATGTGATATTTTCTGTAACTCTAGTCTCCCTGCCACACTAGAACTGGTTTCAGAGCAGCTTTTTTTTTGTTATTATTATTTTACTTATTAATTGTGAGATCCCCACCACATCTGGAAGATGAGAAATGCTGTGGACATGGAGTTCGAAAGGATTCTTCCCCTGAATATATGCTAAGCCAAGAAAAAGCTTTCTAAGTAACTCTTTCAAGAAGAGCTTCGTTGAGAAGAGAAGGGGATACTACAGCATGGGCTTTCCTATAAAACTTCTGCTTCCACAGGAGTCAGGACTTCTTGAGAAAGAGGTTATTTCTGTGTCACAGGAAGAAAGGGTCCTATAATTCGTAGTTAAGGTCAGGCTAAACATCCAGGCCAAAAGTTCTTGTGGTTTATCACTAACAAAACAAAGATAAATGAGTCACTTGCAGCCCAACATCTAAGAAAAGAAAAGAAAAAAAACCCTAATCACAGCCTTTGCTCATGCACTATGGTCCAGTTTCAGATAGGAGGCTTTGTGAGACACAGTGTAACTATGGCTTGTGAGTGGCAGAATTAAGATGACTTGATTAAGCTTACATGACAGACAAGCTGGAATGCAAGGAGAAATGGATAGGATATTTTGATAGACATGTGGCACCTGTGTCCTGTGATTTCCCTCTGCAGGAGCTATTTTAGTTTGTCTGTGGATTACAAACAAGGCGGTATGTCTGCGATAAAAAAAAAACAAACCTCTTTTTCTTCAAAATCAAAAGTTTGAAATATTTGGAAAAAGAGAGAAGAAAAGAACATTAGTGTGTAGGTAGATTATTTTTTTGAAATAAAATAATATGAAAATTGGTTTTGAAGGGGTCAAAGTTGGCATCAGGTTGACATGCTCATCATTTCTAATAACATTTCAGCCATAGAGAAATGACTGCTCATGTCTGTGACCTTTTGCAGCAGAGCTGAGTGTGTACAACTCCCTGCACTCGCGTGTATGCGGTCCTGGCGATAGCACAGTGTTTTACTTTGCACTGATGGTAGCAATACGACAGGGAGAATTCTTCACCAAGTACTCATCAGGAAGTATATGTTCATTTGGTTTGGCTACATTATGTGCCCAGGTAATCCAGCTGCAGCTTCCATCGCATTCAAATCCTCTAACTGAGATCCTAAGAAGACGATACATTTTGGTAACCCACTTCTCCTTATGGTGACTGTTACACTGATGATTCAGCTGTGCCCTATGGGCCAGAGAGGTCCCCCAGTTTTGCAGTCCCCACGAAGGCAGGGACCAGCTAACAGGGTTGTCATCACTGGTTGCCACCAGGGCTAGCAGCACCTAAGGGCAGGTGGCTGAACAAGCAGCAGCTGAGCCAGGGAGCTGCTGCAGCAAGCTATCCTCGCCGCCTTCCAGCTGCTGGTTTCCTCCATACTCTTATCTAAAAGTACCTTTCAGCAGCAGGGACACTGTAAGTTTACTGTGACTACATCACCCATGTGCTGCATAGGTGCTATACTGTAGCTGCAATCACCCAGTCACCCTGCTGTACAGCCAGTGATGAGCAAGCCTCTGTACGAGTACAGTCAGCACTTCTGGAGGCAGATGCATCTCTTGGGATAACAACAAACTTTCTCACCTAATTTGCTGACTCAGGGTACTTTAACACTGTGATCTCATGTCCCTTTTCCCTAATCCTTTCTCTCCTTTCAGGAAGCAACTGTTTGTTTGTTTTGCCTCTTGGTTGGTTAGCTGGTTACATGACTGTTTTTGAAATCAAAGGCATCATTAGTTGCTGTGCTCCATCGTAACAGATACACTTGTACCAACTTCCAAACTATTTCCAGCCTAAGGGCCATCTATGATTATAATCTAGAGAGCCAGTCAGGAATGGCATTTCCATTCCACAAGAATTCACAGAAATTTGACATTTGTTTTCATTCAGAATTGGAATGAAAAGTCAATATCCTGAAACTTTCCATGCCACTGAAATTCTTGGTGTTTCACTAAGGCATGTCTTCATATAATGGAGCAGCATCTGTCAAGGTAACAATATTTCCATTCAGTAATGCTGCAAAATTGCATATATGATGAGTATAATGTCGGACAGAAATATATGAAATATTAATGTTTTAAATTTAATTTGATGATTCAGTTAGATATATCGACTTCTATAATAAAAGCATGAAAACATATCTAAATGAGGAATTAAAAATATTTGAGTGCATCAAACAATTGGAAAAATAGAGACAGCACATTTAAATTTGATTTTTGAAATGTTGAATTTAACACATTTTTGCAGTGTCATCTTTCTGACAAAAGACATTTTTTCTATCTTCAGTCCAAAAACTGTGGCTGATTCTAGTAATCTGATGATTTCCTGATTCATCTAAATTGAGTATGTTGCCCAACTCCTTAGCGCAACAGCTCAGCTTCCCTTCAACTGCTTTTTGCTAAAGGTTGCCATCCTTTGCATATGGCCTCTGGGGACAGTTTCTGAGCACAGGATGGTGCTCACTAGTCCTCTGCGAGATCCCTCAGTCAAGCTCCATAACAGACTTTCGCAGCTCCCTTCTGGAACAGACTGCCAAATGCATATCTTAAGGAAGGGCTCCTGCTTTGCCTGTACGCAAGCTATTTCAAAGCACTGTGTAAACAGTGCCCCCACAGCCAAGTGACTCATCCCGCTCATCTGGGTGAGCCTAGCAGCCGTTTTGCTGCTTCTCCCTTTTTCGCTGATGCCAGTGTTTTAGGGAAACGTTTGGGAACTCCTGTGGCAAGATACATGTTGGGACCTTTCAGATGCACTCATTAGTGCAGAATATGTCTGACTTCAGACTTTTGCTTCAGGAAGAAAGCATATTAGGCAAACATTCAGCACTAGCTTGCACTTATTTCCAATTAGTTTCTGTTTTGAATTTAGCATACTATCATCATCTGTATCTACAGCACTTAATAGCATGGGCCCCTATCATCTCAGAGAGTGCGTTCCTCTCCTTGAAACACTATGATTGGTAGCTGATAAAAGGACTCAGAAAAGCTTTTCATTGTTATAAAAGACCATGGGCTAGTGGCAACAGAAGAAAATACAAATGTCGTGAGAGTTCCCTTCCGACTGTTTCCAGACTATCTGATTTTCTGGAAATGCCATGAGGTTCATTCATTCTCTTGGGTCTTGGGGAAGAAATATACCAGACATGGTTAAAGCAGGTGGTTTTGCAAAGTGACAGTATAGGACATTAGCACTGAATGCTTTGCCCTGTGAATGTTAAACTTTGTGAAAGCGCCTAGACTTCTGAATGGGTGCATTTCATGACTTTAGTGTTAAAAGGAGATTAGAAATCACTCCAGATACATTGGCTTCCACTGCTTTCATAGTGGGGCTCCAGATTTATGATAAGTTTCATACATGACCTCTCCTGATGGGTCTTTTATTGTGCATACACACCTTCTTGCCTGACAAATTGTTTTAAAAGTAGAACAAAGAGACTTGGCCTTTTCTGCCATGGAGGTGTTACTACTTTGTGTTGTTAATAAATAGGGTATTATTGGAAGAACGTATGAGATCACCACACTGATGTCAACGATATTCAAACAAAGGAAAAACAGGATAGTTCAGGGATGCGGCCAGAAGTCGGGGAGAAAGTATGAAAGGAGACATCTTAAATTTTGCATTCAGGGTACGATATGAAACTAGTAACAAGGTAAAGAGAAAGATCCCAGTCCAGAAAGAGATTTAGGCATTGTGAATGAACTGAGCATCTTCCCATCTGACTGAAACTTCAGTGCTTTTGGAATGTGTTTCTGTATTTTTCATTAATTGTGTTTTTCATTGTGTCTCACTGGGATACCATCACGTTTCCTCAGCTTGCTGTCTTTCTCTACCATTCTGAGGATGCTCTTGGTTTGACGGTGGCTCATATTGAACAGGAGAGGAGGAGGTAGTCTCCCTTCTTGCCTTACCCCTTTTCTTGCCAGGTAGTTAGAGCGCCCTTGAAGCATGTGGAAGCTAAGATCCTGTTTTCCGCAGCCTCAGGAGACCTGAACACAGGTCCTTACTTCCCAGCTAAGTGCTTTAAACACTAGTATGTAATATAGAAGATGATTGATGGCATCTCCTCATCCAGCAACTGCAGCAGGTATGTCTGTTAAGAAAGAACTGAGACTGTTCTCTATGCTTGAATGGTGACTTAGGTGCCTAATTTTCTGAAGTGGATTCAAACTGCAGTTCCCTGTCTCACCTTGGCATCCTATTCAGAGCTGCCAGAAAGCATCTCAGTCCCTGAAAGCGACAGAGTTTCAGACAAATCCCACTCTTCAGCATGCTCCTCTTGGCTCATGTACTGGCTCTGGTGCTATGTGCCCGGTCTTTCCATCTCTAACTCCCTGTTTGCTGTGTTAGGAAAACAAGAGGCTCATGCAGGGCTGTGAATTCCACTCCCATAGCCAGGACCTTCAAAATGAGAGGGTAAGAGTGCCTAGTATCATCATGCCTCTGTCCCTGTAGTTCTTAGAAGTGGAAAAATAGCCTCCAGTAATGTAAAACAGGTGTGGGAGTGGATGCTAAATTTTTCCCTGCTGACTAGCATATCTCAAGCTGTCAGTTCAATTATGTCAAAAACACTGCTAACATCTGGGCACAGTTGTGCCATTTTCAACATGCCAAAGAGCAAGAAACAACCATGAGCCCCAGTCTCCAGGTTAGCTACTCCTATGCTTCAGTGTCTCTCCCAGAATTAGAAAGGAAAGAAATTCAAAGGAATAAACCCATCCTTTGTCTCTTCACATCTTTTACGCTTTAAACCTTCTATGACGTGAATTACCTCTTTGATACTTTGGTACTGAACTAGCAGAGCAGAATTCCTAGAATAGGAGTCTAAAATGTACAAGCTGAAAGTAATATAAATGTTTACCATTTCTCAAGATAAATTCTATGTGTGGGAGTGACCATTTACAAGACTGGACCTCAAGCACTTTATCAACGGGTATCACTAGACAGATTGGAGCCTTTTCCTGCATGATTCCAATTTTTTTCTTCGTTTCTAGTTTGCTCCTCCTTTGAAATGCTTCATTTTGCACGTTTCTCTTTGTCCAATGTTTTTAGGATGCTTCTGGCAGAAACATTTTACAAGACGGGTGGATGCTCCAGGCTTCTTCCGGGAAGTGAGGAGACTCTGTGTGTGGGGAGGCTGACGCCAGCTATGCAAACCTTGTAGGTCTGTCTTTTTTACTTTAAATAAACAATGGAAATCCATTATTTACAGACTGCATTGTAAACATCTGTGGCTGAGAAGTCTTCTTATTGTATGTCTGTAATGATGAGAGCAAATCCAGCACGGGAAGAGGGAAGGACTAACCCCCTTAACAGAATGAGGCTTATTTCAATCCATTTTAAAGCCACCGGCAAACAGCTGGTGGTTTAGCTTATGTGAGAAATAAAGAAATAAGTAATATTCAGGATATCTACATGATATTCTGGCTCCATCAAAATGAGTGGGAGATTTGCCATTGACATTGTGAGGTCAAGTTTCTAGTCTTTTTTCCTTAAAACACAACACTCCGTATCCCCCAGTTTAAAATATGAAGTGAGTGGTGAAACTGTAGTTGTCTGATTGATTGAGGCACTAGACGTGCATTTTTAGAAACATCCGGGATACCTATGTATGGAAAAAGTGAAAATATCATGCTAACTCTTAAAAAGGAAATCCTATGATAATGTTAAAGACCTTGGCAAGGCACGTTTCTACAGCGCTACTGGCTGACTGAGCTCTTGAACTCGGGTCATCAGTTCTTTCACCTAGTCATTAGTGTTTTTCACTTCAGTTGTTCTTGTGGCCTTAGAAACTACACTTTGTTAAAAATTACCTGGAGATTTTCCAACATTCTCGGCCATGTAGACTGAAGAATCTCCCCCACGAAATCCACATAACCTCTGTGTTATCTACCTCATCCCAGCTATGACACAGAACCTCCAAAGAATGTTAGGACAAATGTTTGCTGCCATTTTTTTACAGAAGATTGATTTCTTAACAAAATCATTTGTTTTTGAAAATACCCACTTTCTCCCCCCAAAACAGAAAAGTATTTCATCTGCTGAAAGTAGCCAGAATTAGAATTGAAGTTTGATTCTCTTTCTTGTTAAGAAATTTGCTTTTCTCACAGTTAATTAGACACAATAACCTTTTTTTACAAACTTGTATTTTCAGACCGTCTCCCCAGCTGATTATCTGTTACAGCAAATCTCTTTGCAGGTAAAGAAATATTGTGCATCTTCTCAGCCATAACCTCCTCTTCTTTGCTCACACTGATGCTCTCAGTTCCTTGAGGCTGGCCTAGACCACAAAATACCTTTTATGGGCTTTAGACAATGAAGACCATGGTATAACTGGAGTGGCTGATTATTGTTTCCATCAAAAGACAGAAAAATGTGCAAGTGCTTCTGTAGAATTCAGTGCCATGTAATATTTTTTATGATAATATGATGTTACAGTTGGAACTACTGAAGGAAACTTCACCTTTCTGAATGTTACCTCTACAGAGGTAATTCAATGAGAACACTTCACAGGATATAGGATAAATGATCTTTCTCACATACTAATACTCGCACATGCTGGTAGAAAGCTTGTGGGAGGTTGTGGGAGGTTAGCCTTGTAGAATAGGATATTGCAAGCTTCTCAGCTTTGCCTCAGTCAGAAAAAAAATGTTAGTGATACCTTCTGTATCAGATACTAGATATCAAATGCACAATCACTGGCTAGGGCTACTGTTTTAAACAATTTTACTGTAAAGAACTGAGCCAAGAGTTTTCCTTGTTCTCGTTATTTAAAATGCCACTCAGAGAAGCATTCATATCTTGAAATACATAGTGATATTGTTTTATAATTATGTCCTTCTGTCATTGCTATTAATAAAACAGCATTTCTGTGGATGATTTCCATACTTAAATAAATGATATAACTCTTCCGCAAGTTTTCTTTGAGGGTGTATTGATAGAAAACTGTGGTTTTCGCCCAGCTCCCCATCCCTCCCTCCCCAAACCTGTTACTGGACACTTTCATTTTGAACATTTTTGGCTTGGAGGGGGTCCTTTTTGGTGCCCATAATGTCCCACTTTCCTGCTTTCCTTTCTTTTGCTTTTCCACAAGAAGGAGAGAAGAAAATTAGTCAAGAAAGAGCTAAAAAGCGCTGATACTATTTTCTTTCCTATCAACACATAATTGGATTAAACTGACATCTTTCACTGAAAGTTGGACAGTTAGAAACTTGCAAAAATCAGTTAATACTTTTGAACAAGTTAAAAATCAGCTTTACATGTAGTTATTTTTAAAAATGCTCTATTTCAGCCAGCTCTATAGAGGATATCAGAGACAATTACTCATAGCTTAGGAAAAAAACACCTTGACTTCATCAGAAAAAATGATCAGGTTAGGGTTAAAGAATTGGGTTTTTAGTACTCAGAGGAAGCCCTGCTGTGTCGTATGGAGAATTCTAGAGCACAGTCCAAAAATAGGACTAACACAGAAGTCTGTGAGATTTATTTATCCAGCTTTTACTGAAATTGTTTCCTTTCAACTTCAAGCTAATTTTGTAAAGATAAAAGTCTTGCTATACCTTTAGCAGAGAGGCTTGTTTTACTAAGCCTAGGTTACCTTATAGACTACTATAGATTACCCAAGTGAACATGCACACCGTATCAATCTTTGGAACATTTCTATTGCATCAGGAGTGCATCTTGCCTGGAGTTGTTAGCCAAGATTAACTTCTCTCAAGAGAACTTCTCTCAAGAACTTCTCTCAAGAACTTCTCAAGAGAACTTCTCTCAAGATTAACTTCTCTCAAGATTAACTTTTGTGGCAAAAGGGAATTTCTAGTGTTTTTCCTGACTGATCAAAGAATCATTCTAATTATACAAGCCAAAAACTGGTCAAGACAGATTCACAGAAGCTAGCGCTGGTTTGACTATTTAATCCCATCCTGTAACAGTGCAAGATCATTCCCTACAGTTTATCCAATTTCATCCAATGTGTTTTATTTCATTCAATATGTTGTCCAGGCTGATATGAAACATCTTAAATGATCAGTTTTCCACTCATTTTGCTGTGGGCTTCAAGCTACAGTCTATGAGACTGTAGAAACTCATTGCCGTTATTCAGCCTATACTTCCATTTTTAAGTGTAAGCCATGACTCTCGGTGCACCCCAATAATCTCATCTCCACTCAGGCAATATACCCTATCAATGCACCTTCTGGAACAACATCATTCAAATCCTTCTCATTCCTGCTAGCCAGGCTGCTTCCAAGCAGACCAGCGTCCTCAAATATGAGGGAAAAGAGAGAAAAAGATGAAACGAGTGGATGGTTCTGTCCATATTCTTAAACAGATTAATTAAAGCATTGCCTCCATCACTCAGGGTAGTAGTTATGTGTCTGTTAGCTTGATTCGGGTTGTAGTTAGACTGATGTGGCAGACTGAAAGCAGTGTTAAGCATTGGCAAAAAAAGGCCCAGCAGGCATCCAGAGCAACACCAGCTACTGCTTTTATTTGCAGAGTTCACAGCCAGTGACCCTTGATCTGTGCCTAATCCCAAAAGTCCAATTTTCTTCAGCATTTATTTTTAAAATATTGACCTTATGGGAAGGAACAAAAAACTGTGGAATGTGTCCTGAACACCCGTAGGAAAGGAAATGGTTTATAGACTGCCATTGCTGCCTGCAAGTTTGGAACACTGGACTTGAAAGGCTCATTAATAGAAAGCTCATTAATAGAAATAGAAAGTTTAGATCACTGATTGCAAGCAAAAAAATAACATACTTACTTTGGCATAGACAGGGACAATGCTGTCCAAAACAGCTGAAGTGTAATGGTGGCAGCATATGAAACAGGGATAATGTATAATGAGATGTCAATGTCATGACTTAACCCAACTCTGACAGGTAGAACTTAACCTTTGGAGGTGAAGCACCCCAAACTTGGACCCCCATATGCTAAATTGGTAGCCAGGGTTGCAGACCACACGATGATGCGCAGCTTTATGCCTTTCAACGCCAGCAGTCTGACCTTGCTGGAAATTGCCATCCTGAACTTTTCCCACCCCTATGTACACGAAAATAGGGATACAGTGTTCCTGCATGTGCTATTTGTCACCTCCTAAAAGAGCCCTTAGGAAAAAAAAAATTATTGTACATTTTTCATCAGAAATAGTGAAAAACACAGAAAACTCAGAGTCAGAGGGTGATACGTTTTCTCCTTACTTCTTTCCCCAGAGTAGTTTTTAACAGTACAGAAAATAGCCAAATACAGTTCATGTTAATGATGGAGAGGTTCAGCTTGCTGTGGGAACTCATATTTAATTGACTTAATGAAAAGAGAGCAAGAAATATTATAACTTTTTACAGAAATATTGTGAATGTTTTCACCTTTATAGCAGGAATCATTTATGCTAATTGTTCACGGATTATGCAAACCTTCTTCAAATGTTAATATTAACATATAAAATCATGAACTTTAAATTATGTGAAAACTGAGGAAGGTGATGTTCTTCTGGCATTTAGAAATGTGCATTTCTTACCTTAAAAAAAACCCTCTAAGACTGAAGATGGTTATTTGATATACAACATAAACCTTTAATCCATTCAATTTTCTCCTGTGTAACCAAGTGACCCGGCCTTTTGAGGGAGCCTAGGCTTGGGACTTAGCTAGGTCTAGTGTAGCTATCTTGGAAGGGGAATAAATATGAAGTCAACTAGCAAGAAGCACCTGATTAAATGCAGGCTTTTCAGGAAACAGAAGAGTAACCTCAACTCTGCAGTGAAGAAAAGAATGGTAGGCTTTGCTGTGAGTGCTTCGATACAGATGAGGAAATCACTCAGAAAGAGCAGGGGGTATATTCCAGCCTGTGGGAAGAAGAAAGAAGAAGTGGATGGACCAAAAGAAACAGGAGAGTTTGTGAAGGAAATAGATTCTTATATGAGGTTGGGGCCATGGCTCCAATGGAGGGAGGCAGGAGAAAGGTTTATTCTCTGGAGTGGACGAACAACCCTATTAAGAATGAGAGGAAAGAGTTTGCTAGGTTCGGAGGTGTGGGACTGAGGGAACTGGAAGCCAGATGGAAAAGCCTGAAGACTTTGGAGCAGGGGAGAAGGAATCAGAGTTTATCCAGAGTCAGATACAACTACTTGGTGGCAAGAACTCTTAAGGCAACCATAGGTCTTAGCTCTGCTGTGGTTTACAAATGCTGGTGACTAGCAGATGGCAAACTGGGGCAGCAAGGAGGCCTAAAAGCAGGTTGCTGATGTCCCTGTTGTGAGATGCAGCTTTGCTTCCCTTGTTACAAATGTTTTAATTATATTGCAAACAGCTCAATCTTACTGTCATCGAGGTCAAAGGAAACTTCGACACAGACTTCTGCACGATCCATTGTAGAGTGAAACACGGCAAGGGTCATGTTGCTCTTGGAGCTGAAAACATGGATAAGAGGTTCTTATTACTTCTGAAAACCAGTTTATTCAAAACAAAAACCGGTTTGACTTTGAGACCTAATGAAGAAAGAAGAAATTCATATCCTGAAAAATACTGAGAACAATGCAACTGGTCCTGCCTGATCTTTCTCAAAGCTTTTCAGCTCTGATTGAAAATGTCATTCTTCTGTTCTTTTGTTATTGCCTAAAGACAAGCACTTTTCAGTCCCCTTTTCTGCAGCTGACTCACATCCTAGCTTCTTGGTTTTGATCCTTAATGTCAGATTCATAATAACATTATTAATAACATTAATTGATTGTCGTATGCAAGTAAATTTCCACATAGTACAAGCAACGTTAGGAGGCACATGGCAACGAGCCTACAGCAGGGCAGCAGAATAATCTGCTGCTGACAAAACCTCTCCCATCCCTTAATGCTTTAACTTTGCCTGCGTCCTTTTTTTTTTTCCTGATGCTTGTACACATCACTTGTATTAAATGTATTTAAGGGAAGACAGGCTTCTATTGGTGTCTTTTCTTTGAAGTTAAATCCCATTGCTTTCATCCTGGAAGTGACAATCCCTTCTAGAAATTCTTTCCAGACTCGCAGTGCCTTTTATAGGTACTTTGTGACTGTAATCCCCTTGCACTTGTATGTTCTGTGATCAGCCCTTCATAACCCTATGCATTCATAACCCTATGCATTTGGACTCAGCTGTCCAAACACGTGAATGACCTGGCTAGTTACAGTCACTGAAGATTTTTTCTATCCTGCTTTACCTTTTTGGAAACAACTCTTCATTTTGTCCATGTTTGTGTCAGCACAAGCTTGAATCAGCAGCTGTTCACCACAGTTTAGTTTCTCTTGGAAACACACTAATAATTCTTAACATTCAGGGAATGAAGTAAGTAAGCAAACAAGCATGTGCTGATGAGTGCACGTAATCTAACAGCTTAGTGTTACTGCTTGGGAACATACACTGCCCAAAAGAAGGAGGGAAGAACAGGTATTTTTTTCTTTAAGTTGATCCAACCTTAGAATTTCCCGAGGTATAGACAAAGTCTCTTTAGAATGGATATATTTCTTTTTGGATTTTGAGCCAATCTGTAAATGATTCAGAATGTTGTTCAGACTTGGCTCTATAAAGATTTCTTCATCCTCTGAATGCAAAATACAAATTAATGTTTCAAATCTAGTCTATTGAAGAACATGTCACTATGCAATGGATCTGCACAAAGACTGATCATTCATTTCACTTAATATTCCTTTAGAATTGCAGAAGGGGATGAAATGAGAAATATAATAAGATTAACAGGACGGTTGAAACTGAACTTGCTCAGAGACAAAAGTTCATGCAGAAGATATGAGAAGGAAGAAAAAAGGAAGAATTCTTAATGACCTTTTCTAGTCCAAGTGCCAACATCGGTAACAAATTCAAACTTCAAAAATAATGCAGATCATGCTTTTCACCTGATTTTGCGCACATATACCTTTGCTGTGTTGTTAGTTTATCATCTACTGCCTGGAACTTGGTGAATTGCAAAGAAATACTGTCACTATAACTTCACTGTGAACTGTTTGATTGCAGTCACGTTTCTCATACAGCTGCTTTGCAGTGGCTGGTGGCTTGCGCTCTCCCTTCAGATGTAGGAAAGGGAGTTTCAACTGTAGAGCCCAAGGCCTTCCTTTTTTTTTTTTTTTGCAAGAAGGCATAGGGACAAACAAGATAGATACCATGTACAATTCTGGAGGGCAGGGAGAGGATGGATCAGGCCTCTGAGCATGCATAAGAGCCTGAAGATCTGTTCCAAGGGGTATCAGGCTAAGGAGGCAACTAATGAATGCAGGCACCTGCAGTTATGAAAAAAGGTGACTGCCTGGTGCCTATTTAAATCTTAGGTTTGTAAGTCTGTGATCTGGCAAATGACCTCTCATCCTAGGCATGACTTTCTTCTAAATCTAATATTCTCATAAGAATTATCCAGATTAAATGGAACTTCTCTGGTGATTTGGTATTCCTGGTCAATCCTTCAAATAATTCTCAAAAGGCAAACTCTAAAGTGGTGTTACTCAATGTGGATTTAGTGTGCTCAGGCAGATCTCCAGCCTAAGAAAGCAGCAAGCCTGGGTTCATAAGACAATCTCCTTTTTCAGATCTCATAGGTGCATTTACATGAGATGGGGTAGCAGTACATGATATTCAGTGACAGAAGAAGTCTCAGCCAAGCTTTGTGCTAATCATTAATATAGATTCTTCATTCACAAATGTTATTTCCATTTCCCTATGGAAAATCTCTGTGCATACTTCCTCAAATTGTGGTTTCACCATCATTTTTTTCAGTCATGAACCTGCTTGCCATCTTTGCTTTGTGCATGCTTTACTCAGAGGTCATTCCAAGCAGGACAATGACTGTATAAAAAGACACTTTCTCTTTTGTCTTAGCAAAATGGTGTTTAGAGCTGATTTTGATGCAACTCATGGGAAGTGTGGAAGGAGGTGTACAAGGGTTAGGTTAGCAGAGCCAGGTTGGATGTCTGTCGCTTCATCTGATCTATCACTGGCTGAAAGGACTCTTATTCTTGTGCAAGCCGTTGTGAAAATTGCCCAAGCTGTGACTGAAGATACTATCTGAGCACAATGACGCTGCATTCCCAGAAACAATGGTAAAGCTTTAAGATGACAAATTTGCATACCTCTGTCTGAAGGCAGAATCTGGCTTGCAGTATCTTGATCACAGGTGGCATATTAAGGAGAAAACATCAACATAACCTCAATTACCCATTGTGAATTTGTGTGCCTGGCAAGCAGGAGCCTCACCCTTTTACTTGTCACCTCAAGTGATTTGGTACGGAAATAAAGCTGGAATTCCCCAGTGCCCTTGTCACCGTTATTCATATTGACTCAAATAACTGTTATCATAATAATCATCATCCCAACACCAAGTGCCTGGTCCTGATGTATTACTTCATTAACAAATATTTGCGGGCCATTACCGGCTTGACCCTGCACAGGTGTGCTCTGTCTTGTTGAAAGTGAATCTGAATTAATTAACTTGTAACTCATTGTTACTATTTTTAAAACTTTCCTCAGAAGTTCAGAACATTTCTTGCAAGGCACAGTTTTTTTAATTTGTAAAGAAAAACGAAGCCCCAGAAAAATCCTTCAGCTTATGACCATATAATAAGTGATCAGGATCAGCTATCAAAATACCAATGAGTATTAAATACATATTTAAGTGTTCTTTTAATCGAAAGCAGGACATTGGCTCCACAACACCAAAAAGTCCCCTCTATGATTGGAATCATTGCAATAGTGCCCCAATTCTTGCAGAGCTAGAAGGCCTGAAACTAGCGAACATAAGAAAGTAAATCAATGCACAGGTGTTGTCCAGATATTTCACTCTGCTGGCTGACACACATACAGTTCCTGTCCAAGTCTCAGAGAATAAATCAACATTTACTACCCTGAGGCCAAATCAGGACGCAACACAGGACATATTGTTCTTCTTTAGAGTTTCCTCAGTTCCCTCTACAGTCCCAGGCTGTCTGTCTCAGCTTTTCCTGTTCCTGAAACTTACAGTTCTTCTAAGTCCCAAACAAAGGATGCTTGATGCAAATAAAAAGATAAGTAGATAACTATATCTTCTAAATATTTGGTACGAGTGGGATTTTCTCCACCAGCTGACTTAGGGAAGAAACAGATAAGGCACGTCGCCTAAACCAAATGTCCCTAACAGCCAACTGGGAAATAAATGCTAGTCAGCAGAAAGACTTTGATTTAAGCATCAGAAGACAAAAAAAGTTGTCAAAAGGAAAGAGAAACCCCTGCCAATGGTCACCACTTTAAACCTCAAATCATGTGTCCTGGGTCCACCTTTCCTGTCGTAGCAGCTCCGTGAAATGACTATCAGTACTTTAAGGATCATCCAAGTGTGATGTGATTGATAAGAGGAGCCAGGAGGGAGGGATCTGGAGGACAGGGAGAGGAATGGAAAGGAGCAATATATGGAAGGCCCAAACGCCTATCTCACTGTAAACAGAGCTAGTGAGAACCTCTTGACCTTTTGAATTGCCCACAATTGTTAGATGCTAAATCCTTCTTGAAGCACTGGAGTAGAGTGGTAGCTTTGTTTTGCATAATTGAAGGAAGTTTGCATTCTAATACCCTGAGCAGCAGTGGTGTCACAAACCACTGAAACTCTAGGAGCAAATTATGCAAAATAAAGGTGTGACACAGCTTCCTGATTTGGTCATTTTGCACTCATAAGCTATGGCTAGTCTGTTAACATTGCACATTTAGTTAAGTGCCATGTATGAGGAAACACCTAAGGATGGAATGTCATCCTCGATCATAACTTGCTTAATCCTCTCATTTACGTCATCCCATGTGTATGAGCCCAAACTTCCTCAAGAGTTTTCACCATCGATCAGAAGGAAGTAGTCACACACACAGGAAGTGATCATACTACCAAAGCAAAACCAGCTTACAATTTGACAGTCTCATAAGTTATTTATGCCATACAGCATTGAAAAATATAGTAAAGGCACGCTGATGAAGAAATTCAAGTTCTAAATATTTTTGATTTTCTGTTTAAAATAGACCCATTGTGTTTTCATGCTACTGGCTATTTTGATCCAAATAACTAGCTTCCTGAAGTTGATTATGCTGTCCTATTTTTCTCCCTGGGGCTGAGTTAGAACAAATTGAAATATCTAGTAAAGTCGTCACTGTGTGCAACCCTCTGAGTGGTTAACAACTGAAGCGCATCTATTTGTTTGGGTCCTAAAGGACTCTAAGAACTGGATTGAAAAGAAACTCTTAACAAGGTGATGTTGAATTTGCCTGCCTGATTGTCTAATTTGTCAGAGTTACAACTAACAATCCAGTGCTACAGAAGCTGCTGTATAGTCTCATTTTTTCCTCCTACTTTCTTCCTTTATAATCCGCACGTAGTACAATTTAATGGTCAAGCTAGGTAGCCCTATGGATATTGCTATACTGTAGTAATTGTATTAGAGCCTCATTGTAGGCCATTTTCATGCTTACATGGTGGATCTAATTGATGTGAGTGGGAGGTGCAGGAGCTAAAAACATCCAGCTGGAGAAACTCGGCCTCAGGTAGGCCAGATCAGCAGCAAAAAATATCTACTGTCTAAATATATATTCAAGCTGAAAAATAACGAGCATCTGTCTTGTTTTCTCTCTAGTTAGGACTGTGGCCTCTTAGGATAGGTTTTTTTCACTTAGTTTTAAGGCTTCCTTTGGACACTGCAGTGTTCATACTAGAGCCAGTGGCAAATCTTATATTGGATTAGATGCAACCACAATCATGCAAACACCTCAATTAGCAGCCACAATCAAAAGATGAAAGAATAAACTGTGGGTAAAAAGAACTGCTGCTTTCTTGGTTTTGTCATAATTCATGGGCAAACAGTCAGATCCTTTACTTGAATAGGGCTGGCATTTTTGTGCCCCTCTGGCCCGCAGTGGCCAGGCAGCTCTTTTCCTCTAGCAGTAGGTGATGCCCCGGAGAGGCACCCGTGTGCTGTCACCCTCATCCACTGCTCCCGAGGGCCAAGAAGGTTTGGAGGCAGGATGTGGGAAAGCTGAGACACCCTGGGAGCAATTCAGCTGCCTACGCAGCATTTGAGGAGTTCGAGGTCAGCTTTGGCCATTTCACTTGACCTTCTGCTGCTGCTCCAGTAGGGTCTGCTGTTGGACCTGAGTCATGTCTGTGCTTGTGTCTCTAATACCCTGAGGTTTGGGTGCCTTGATTGCCCTACTTGTGTCATGGTTGTCCCTCAGTAAAACTGTCTCTCTCACTGACGTTTGTCCTATATCTGGGCTCTTTCATAATTAAACTTAGTCAGACCCAAGGATCAAAATCTTGATCCTTGTATCCTGTCATCATCATTGCCTTCCAGAGGCTGCTAGGTAGATCCTGAAGCTGGAGCAGATTATCTTTATCCTCACTACAAAACCCTTATGTCCAGCTTGTGATTCGCTGAATCTTCTTAAGTATTTCCTCTTTATGCTCAGCAAAGGAGAAACAGCTGTTTCTGTTTTCTGATGATGATGTACCTCACATATGTTTGGAAATTCCAAATGATAAACAAATAAACAGAGCTTGTCAGTTATGTGAAAAATTTGGTTGCTTAAACGGCAATATGGTAGGGCAGCACTTTTGCACAAGAACATTTGAATTTGGATGAAAATTATCCATTTTATGGGAAGAAAGATGCAAACAAATTTGTCATTGCAAACTGACACTGAGAAACAAAAACATTTGCATTTTATTTCCACTCACAATGTCAATTTAGTATTTAAAAAACACTTGGTAATAACATTGCTTTTTTCCAGACAAAACAATTCTCTCTGTTTCTATTCTAGCTCCTCCACTTTCTGGTTATCGCTATCATTTGTCTAAAAACCAGATCCCCGAAAACAGCAACAACTGTGTAAAATTTATTAGACAGCCTAGGGAGCCATTCTGAATTTTGTTCACATTCCACTTTTGCTCTGACTGAAGCTGATGGGAATTTAACTAGTAATCTCAACAGGAACAGGACCATGTCCTTTCAGTGGAAATGTCATGACCTTCTTCCATAAACTTGCTAATGTAGAATTTGTTTTCTTTCAGACTGTGTATGCCTATGAAAGCTATTCTGAGGAAGAGGTGGATTGGGAGAGCTTTCTTTTCTTCTTTTCAATAAATGACTGTCTAATGGATCTCTGTAAACTAACGTGGGATGGGATTCAGTTTTCACTTAGGTTTTCAAGCCCCTCTGCCATGTGATCTGCACTGCTTCGTCAGTGTTCTTAGCACTAACAGCTACAGAGACAACAACAGTGACAGTTTTGCTGTCTACGTGGGTGAACAAAGGAAATGAACAAGCACAGGAGAAGTTTACATCAAAGATACACAAAAATTAAGGGCATTTTCTCTATAAAATATGATCTTTTTAACAAATTCATAATTTCCCAGAGGTTTCAAATGTAGGACTTTGCCAGTTAGGCTTTCCACCATGTGATAAGTCTTAACAAGTTAATCCGAGTGTTGCTGCAAGACCTGGATTTAATTGCTGTGAAAGTGTGCTGTTGTGCTAGTTTAATTTCCTGCATGTGAGAAGCAGAAAGGCAGGTGCTACTTACCTACTCTCCTTGCATGATAGTGAAGTATGATTAGGAGTGTTCCTGCTTACAATGCTAGTCCTGACAGTATCTGTATGTCCATATAGCACTATTCAGAATGCTAGAGCTTTGACCTCAATATCTTCATTTTTTTGTAGGTGAGGGAGATGCTTCAGATGTTACACCTGAGACTGGGAGCTTCTGTATGTAAATATGAGGCAGCTTGAGGCACTCTCTGGACTCTAGAGATGGCAATGCTGTTATGTCAACGTGACTACAGTGGAAAAACTAAAGAAGATGGGGATCTAAGGAGGACATGCTGAAGATAGGCAGAAGACAGCCATGACCTGAAGAAGAATTCCAGTCTTTAGAACTGGAATAAATCCAACTAGCTGAAAGATGGAGCAGGATGAGGATTTAGGATGGACTCCCTTGTGTACCATCCTTCGTGCCCTCATAAGCCCCGATATGTATAGGTGCTACCTGAAAGATGACTCACAAATCTCTCTCTTTACTGTTGACCTTTTGCCTACTGTCCAGTCTCATATTGCTCATTGTCACTCATATGTCTACTACAATTCTCCATAGCCATTTCAAAAAAAAAATGCTACTTTTTCCTCCAAACAGATGTAAACGGTTTTTTTTTCTCCAAATGCATTCCTAACTTCTTTGCTTTTTGTCTTCTCCTAGCTTTAGGCAGATTGCTTTCTTGGGGTCTTTTGTTTTGTTGGTGCTTTGCCATGTTTTTCCTCAGAGTGGGTGCTACCTCCACTTTATCACGGACTAAGCTTCTTTCTCTTTATTGTTCAGATGCCTCTTTAAAACATTTTTCTTTCCTCCATGCAACACAGGCCCTTCTTTGCATCAGAACTGCTACTCTGTCTTTGTACGTGTCTGCAAACACCTGTTTGACAGCAAACACCTTGAGGCAATTTTGAGTGCAGGAACACAGTTACACATGCAAAGCTGCACAGTGCTAGCTTTCCTTTCTGAATTGACAAAGTGTATTTGCTGATGAAATGCAAGGCTTTTTTCCCTATATAACTAATCTCATATCTTACTACTATCTCAGAGGTGACAGGAGTTCACAGAGGAGAAGTTTTCACTTGAATCTAGTTCTTATACATAAGCTCAAGGAGAAAATAACAGTTTTCTTTGAGATGTGGAAGCGTTTGGTTCCATACCTCAGTAAGTAGTATGGGCAAGTGAATAATCTGTGCTCTACCAGCAATAATACACTGGTCACAGAAGACATCAGTAGTTACTTAAGGCAACACCTTTCCCTGGACTTCTTTAGCACTAGCCCCTCCCTATGCATTTTGCAACTATTTCCTTTTCCTTTACAGGGTGATTCAGCCTTTGTATATTATAGGTACTCTTGTTAAAGGCATTCCTGAGTCCATATCTCAAATAATGTTAAAACAAAAAGACTTCCCCAGAGATTCACGACTGTTCTGGCACGGAGCATGTAATGCTAAGTGATTCTACATTCTCAATTTGAAAACTGTGTGCTGTGTTCATGTCCTACTGGCATTTTTAAAATGAGGTATCAACACATAGCTTCAAATCAACATGCTTTAAGTCTCCATTTCAGTTTAACTAAGATTAATTACCATTTTTAATGCCAATTCCAGAAAACTGTTCTGAATCCCTATGCATTTGACTCAGTCTGTTCTTGTTCTCTATGTATGAGCCTCACTTGCTGACACAGGCAGTGTGTATTATAAGATCGGTCTTTACAGAAAAATATTCTGCCTGGCACGATCTGTACTCCATGCCTATCCAAAGTCAGTGAGGTCTTTTCTTCTATAAAGAAGAGATTGTGTGTGTGTATATTTCCATCTTAGTCTAGATTAGGAGGGTGCTTCCAAAATGGATCTCCCAGCCACCACGACTTCTTATATGTCATCATATTGCAAGTCAGCTTGAGATGCAAGAACTGAATTCCAGAAGATGTGCCGCTGCTGCTCATGGATGTCCTGTCCATGGGACCAGCCTGGAGACAGTGTAAAATAAAAAACCTGAACGTTTATAATGTACATGTTGGGTCCTCCTTTTGGCTTCTATGGGTGTTTAAATAAGATAAAGTGATATGCCCTCTGGAAGCTCCTGTTCCCCTACCTTGACTATGCAGGCAACCAAAGCTGCCTCGCTCAGATACAGAAGACTGACTACTGACATACCTATAAAGCTAGGAAAGACAAATTCCACCTTAGACATCTACCTCTAGGCAGTGTGAAATGCTCCTTGGTTTTTTAAAAACAGGCACTGTAACAAACAGGCTTAATATGTCTTCCTGTTTCTGGTTGTGCCTTCACAATGTAGAACATGCTCTTGACAATGCATTAAATAATGACAGGTACACAACTGTTCTCACAGGGACCTAGCTGAGTTTCCTGTGGCTCTCAAAGACCTCAATGGTCTTCTGACTCCTCTGGACTCACCACAATCACTTCTTAGAAAAAATCACCTCCCAAGAAGGCTGGGAATAGCTGTTAGTACAGTTTACAAGGTTCACATTTGCAAAAGTTGAACATTTTTTAAATCAGTACATCACAATGAATAATGCTCATACTGCAAACAATTGGCATTACTCCCGTGTTACCAACCCTGAACTTTGGCCGGTGCTTTGCTGTACAGACCTGTGGGCTCAAGGTTTGCTAACAGCAGCAGATACAAAGCGCAAGGCTGTCATAAAACACCTTTGCCATAAAATAACCGCATGGAACAATCTGGTCTTTCAAGAGTTAATAATAAAGTCCATTGGAGCACACGCAAGGCCGCTGCGGAGTGTACGCAAGGTCATTGCTGATGCCACCTCGCTGACAGGGCTCTGCAGGCTCTTTGGGACAGTAAACTGGTCAAGACTGGCAGTTGCGGGGCCCGTTGGACTGACTAGGTCATGCTTTCCATTTTGCCTCCCCAGATAGTTTTCCCTGTCGACCTCTATAAGCTGTTCACTGCCATGCTTATACTATCCTATTTTTAATTGTCTTCTGTTGGTGAGCTGTAGGCCCAGAATTGTGCTCGGAAAGCACTACCCAGTCCAGGGACATTGCTTGGGAATTTTCTGAGCGCACATCCCTCAAATCAAATAACTTTCAGACAACATATCACTATAATTGTTCTGATACTGTGATTTCTATTCCTGGCTACTTGCTACTATACCACTTTTATCCTGTGGCTCATCACTTGTGGTTGTACTATGTTGCCTGTTTAAAAAAAAAAAAAAAGAAGAAAAAAAAGCAGCTAGAGTTCTTAAAATCTGGTTATTTTGCCACATGTGAGTTGACACTGAATGAAATATGTCCTTATTGCTTGAGACTGTTCCAGGAATGAGAACAGCAGTTCTGTAACAGGAATTCTCTGGTTAAAATAATAGTCAAGGCTTCCTACTGCGGTGTGCCTAGCTGAAGTAATAATTCGCCCATCTGGCTAGCTTCTAATAATCTCCATTGCACTTTGCTTCACATCCCTTGGAACAAATAAAGTGTGAGAGCATTTGCAGTTCTGAGTTCATGCTCCGTATGCCTCTAATTTTCTAACAAATCTGAGGAATATTTTCCTAGTGCAACTTGAGGACTTTCCATGCATTGATGAAATCTAGGTCATGGCACAAATGTTTCAGTGATTGGACTTGTTTTAGAGGCTCACATTATGCTGCCTCCAGGGCTCACCTGTGCTAACCCCAGCCATGCCTAGGAATTAAGTTCGCAAAACACATGGAGGGAGACAGAGTTCAGCTGTCTCACTTCTTCACAGGAAAAATGCTTTTCCCACCTGGTCCTGCAATCCTCTTTCTCCTCCTTCTTCCAGTAGGGTCAGAGAAAGAGGGTGAGCTAAGCTGCTCTCCTGAACAGGAGTGGCCATCCTGTCTCTTTCTTGTGTCAATATCCTCACCCATTACAGTCAGCCTTTGTATATGCCGCAGCTCTCTTCTCTCCTGCAAAGATGTCAAGTGATGGACATATTACTGATCTTCTTTTCTCTCTGTGTTTTTCCTCCATCGTGTTTCCTGGCCTTTGTTTGTCCTTATCCTGAGGAGTACAAGTAAGTGCACTGCCCTGCTTTTTACTCAGAAGAACTGAATTGATCTGTAGTACAGGCAAAAGTTGCAACATTGTGAAGGTTTGTTTTCCTTCTGGCATCTTGTGGGGTCAAGGCAGAAAGGCAAGGGGTGAGTGGCAGGTAAATGGAATAAGAAGGGAAGAAGTGTGAGGAGGCATCTGCCACCAGCGCATCTGCTTGCTATGAGGGCCTCCAGCTGCCAGCACCACAGTCTGGCACCCACTGCAGCCTGGCACCCTCCAGGACCTGATCTCCTCTGAGACTTTGGCTCACCTGCAGCCAAAGTTCACCTCACTGTTTCCGTCAGTGGAATTATGCTATTTAAACTCAGCTGTATATTTTCCTACATAAGAGAGCTCCAAACTATTAATGTTGACAGGCTTATGCTGCCTGGTAGAAATGCTCTGGTAGAAAAATGTTTTAGCTTTCAGCTGACCTAATGCTGTGTAACATCCTATTACTTCACATTGCCAGTGAACACTAAGTCTGATTCATGATTGTTCATGAGGAGAAAGAATTTTTTTCAAAGAATTATTCTTAATCAGTTACAAACAGGAGGACTGGTACTTTACTCCATATGATTAACATTTTTCCTTGTTGCCCATGCATCCTCAGAATTTATGCCCTAAAAGATAATTAAAGAATTACAACAAAGCCTGGCCATTAAAACAGTGCTTAAAACATAATTTTGATAAAGTCATGCACTGTTCTGCTGTAGATAACCCTAGTGATTTATGAGGAGTTGTTTTTGCAGTTCTCCTAGCTAAGCAATGGTATTTAATGGCTGATTGCTCATCTGGTCATACAGTAAAATTAACTTGCATTTTGATGGTTCATCTGTGGTATTTGATTTTTGACAGCACGAGAATTACATAAGTGGTTGTTTTTACTGTACTGAAACATGAGTGGCATGAAAGCTATTACCTGCTGCGGCGTTCATGCCAGTGAGATGTGTGCTGCTCATGAGCAGCAGTTCTAGGATAAAAATAAGTGAGAAAAGACGCCACAACTGTTGTGATGACATTTGCTTTGACTGATCATCAAGGTTTAAACCCATGACCTTCAGTATTGTAACACAGATTAGTTAAGTAATGTCATTAGCTGATGGCAGAAAAGAAGGTGTTACGCTTTACGGAGACTGACAAGGAACATGCGTGTTTATGAACCAGAATATTGGGACATCATAAAAAGACACTGACAGTTTCATTAGGGTGCTGTTTTGTGTTTGCATAATAACACAAACAGTGTTAAACTATTTTGGGTCTGAGGGGGAAAAGGAAGAATGAGGTGTTTCCCTAATACGGAATAAAGATTTCTTTTTTCCTCATATGGTCCCCTTGCTAGAGGAAAAGAGCGTCTGGCAGGAAGTAATCCTGGAATGAGTCCGAGGGAAAGTCTGCGTTATGCAAGACTTGCAGGGAATGTGGAATTCCCACAGGAACAGCATCCAGGCGTCCTCCTGTACCGTTGGCTGGCTCTGACTCTCTGCTCATCATAACAAGTAAGGGGAAGGCAGGCATTCAAAAGCTCCAAAAAGAGCACAGAAATGCAGAGAGTATTCACTCCCCTCCTCCAAGCTGGGCTAGTAAGACTTTTCGCAGCTGAAGTCTGTGGACAGCAGGAAAATAAAAAATATATAAAAAAAAAAGACTACTGCTGCCAGACTTAGACAGCCACCGTTTATGTAAATTCCCTTTAGCAACTGACTTGTAGTGCTGTGGAGTCCGAGGAGATTTTATTCCATGGGGATTTATGACAGAGGCAGCAGAGATGAAGAACAAATTTTAATCCGTCTTGGTTATCATTAATGCATAGAGGTACCCAAATGTGTCCTCTGATAAAGGCTTTTTTGGCCAGAGCAGGTCTCAAAAGGGAAGCAAAGAACACGCAGCTGTTAGGTACATTGGTGCTCTGTACGCAGTAGGGACTGAATTGAAGGAAACACATAACTTCGCCAGTCTGTGATAACAGCTTCCACCTACCTCTCCCCATCCCCAACCTCCAAGGCCTCACTGGGGATTTTGGAAGCTGGCTAATAGATTTGCGGAGTTCACCTCCTATTTCTGAACATTTTAGAGGGAAGCTGGCTGTGGTTCCCTGAAGAAACTCTTCAGCTTTTCCTTTAATTGTTCAACCGTCCAGCTCTGAAAAGAAAAAACTGCTACAAAAAACCTCAGTATACGTTTGAAAGAATTGTACCTGTCAGGTCATGCCCCACCTGGCTGCCCCCCCCAAAACCTGGCAAGATGGTATATAGTCAAAGTGTACTAAAACTGTAAGCTATAGGCAAGTATATCAATTGAAAAATCTCAAGAAAAGTGTTCATAAACCACAGCAGTTGCTATCAAATGCAGAACAACACAGCTATATAAAGAAGAAGACTGGCTGACATAATTGCCAGAAAACTGTCCTCATTGATGAAGTCTGCCAACAACAGGTGATGTAAGAGCTGGCAGGAAATGAGACTGTGAATGTGAATATGATGTCTGGCAATATTTCTTGAGAGAAGTTCACAGCATAGCAGTTGAATACTCACAGAACATCATTAAAAGGAGATGCTGAAGGATAAACCTGTGCAGTCTGAGTCCTACAGCCAACAGGAAAAATCTCCTGCGTATTTCCATTCTTCTCTTTGCACATCTATCTTGGGCTGGACCAAACACTCTCACTCATGCACAATGAGCCACATCACTAGGGTCCTTCGAGATATTCCTGACCCCTCAGTTGTTTGCCCCAACCTTCTACCAGTGTCTCCACAGCAAGACTGCAAAAGGTGGCATAAAGTAAGCAGGAGAAAACAAAGTGGGCCTGTGGCTCAAGTTACTGCAGTGCATGACCTGTTGTATAAGTGCATTTGCCCTGTCATCAGTGCTACGAACTGTAGCAGTCTGAGGATGAGTGCACATTACCTTCCATCATCGCTCCTGTGAGCTGGAGGCAGGGAACTGGCCTCGGAGCTGGAGTGTGTCACGGCCATTTGCCTCACGGCTGAGAGCCTCGCTCAGTCCTGCCAGAGCCCCTCTGGATTACAGCAGCTGAGCTGCATCTGCAAAATGGCATGCTACCTGCGGCTAGAGCAAGACCACTGTGTGTCAATTTACCAGTGCTTTTGGTCTCAGTTTCTCAGAGCCACTTGAAGCTCACACCCAGGCAGACTCCACTGCTTTTTGTTCCCATTGTACCTGGCTGTGTAAAATGCCAGAGCTGCAGTTTCTCTGCCAGGATACTGGTCAGAATAGCATCTGACTGGAACAGCCTGTTGTCATCCTTTCCCCTTATTGGCATGCCCTAAATCTTGTTTAGCACTTGGCAGCTCTGCTTGCTGATTCTGGCTGCCTTACGCCAGGAACAGTGCAGGGCAAAGACTGCAATTCCCAGCAGCCCCATGCAGAGCAGACGAACCCTGACTCTAGCCAAGCTGCACTGGGTGCACCAGTGCGAGGTGCAAGGGGGTCTGCGAAGGCACAGAAGCACCTTGTGAAGGGACATTCGAGCCTCCTGAGCACTGATGCTGCTCAGGAGAGAGGGATGGCAGGGCATGGAAATGAAATTCAGGGACTGTCAGCCTGTTTCTCTGGAAGCAGGGATTTTACTCTCAGCGTGGTAAGTAATACTGGTCCTATTGTCCGACCAAATGGAAAAGGAAACAAATATTTAGAAGTTTTGAAGAGAAGTGAAAAGTGTCTCAAGAATGAAATGGACTCAAGGACAGAGAATCTATCTAAGAGTTTGCCAACGTATTCTTAAACTACAGTTTAATGCCTAAAAACCTGATGGGTTTTATGACATGAGGTCACGGTCTCTCCCTAGTTGGAGAAAATGCATTCACATGCTGAAAAATAGCAAAGACCAAACCAATGATGTGCATTACTTGGTAAGTGCAACAGATAAGCCAGACAGATATCTAGTATGCAGTGATCCAAATGTCAGCCTAGATATAGCTCTGCAGCTGGGTAGGGAAGACAGGAGCAGTGACAAATGCCTGTCATGCATACGTTCAACAACTGCTGAATGTTTTTCACAGCAAAACATACATTCCTACATGTCCACCCCTGTAACCCACCGTTGTACCCATGGCTGAGGAAAGGGTTGGTGCCCTGTGACTCTCAAGTGTGGCATGCAGGGCTGCATGCGTGCCTGGGAAATGTCCCATTTTTCTATAATGATACGGGTCTAGATTATGAGTCATCCTGATTATGGAGCAATTAGGGCCATATAAATATCCTCTAGACAGAAAATGAATCGTCTTCAGCTGGGAAAGCTTCCTTTGGACTGAGCCACGTTGTGAGTGCATGGAGCTGGAACAGGTCATGCATATACCTGTGTACCGGTGAAGGGGGGACTTCAGTCCTCTCAGTTGTTGAATTGGCATCTTTTGGTAGACTAAGGTCACTTTGAAAACTAACTGATAAGCAATCAGGAAAAATCCTTCTGCAGACAGACTATTATCTGGCAAGTCTCGTCTGTAGAGAGCAGGTGTCTTAGGAGCCGCATTTACCTAAAAGATTGCAAGTTTGTGACGCACTTTTAAGCAGTCCAGGGTTTTTCTTTAATTCTCTTATTTGGCTTTTACTTCCCATGCCAAGATCTTATCAGTCAAATCTGGGTTAGTAAAACAGTTTCTTGGGGGCACAGAAGCAGGAGCATGTGAGCTGCTTGTAAACCTGTCAAGCAAGATGAGGCATTTGTCATCTGGGAGGAACACTCACTTCAGCTGACTTAGGTAAGGACACAGCAGATGAAAGTCCTGTTGTCTTCCTCTTACAAATCTATCTGCCAGGGAAGTAAAAAATGGCCTCTTTAGCAGCTAGCAGCCTGCTCCTTGCACAAACTTGGGAAAGTCCCAGGCAGCACTGTAGAAAACCTTGCACTCTCTAAAACATCTTAAAGGCAGCTGAAATGAACAACATGATGGAGAAGAATATAGATTCCCTTAGGATGTCCATTACTAAAGTAATGTGGAGGACTTCTCTAGAATCCTGTACATGGTTTTGACCATGTACACCCCTGAGAGGATACTGAGAGTTTGTAGATAGGTGATGGAAATGAGCAAAGAGAAACTGAAAAGTTTGGAATTGTTGATCCTAGAAAGGAGAATAATAAGAAGGGTCAGAATACAAGTCTATAGGATAGTGAAAGATCTACAGATGATAGATACGGAGCATTTCCCCTCGCACAACAGCAAGGGAGCACTAAATGAATGAAAAGGCAGCAAATTCAAAACTATCAAAGGAAATATTTTTTTCTCACCATGAATAACAGGACTGTGGAATCACAGTAGTCAAGAACCTATAGAAAATGAAAAAAAACATTGAGCATTTTTATAAATATCAGGAATACACTTTGTCTCTGCTAGCATAGTGTAGCACCTCTCCATTACGTAATGCAGTTAAAAAAATGAAATGAAATAACATCTGCAAAGACACATTATAAGCACCACATCCCACTTCAAATCAGTGTGTTTAGAACCTTTGGGATTTAATATCTTTTTAATTTTAAGTATGCCACTTGTATAAGTAAAGAAGGCTAGAGGAGTGCCCTGCGCGGTCAGTGGAATAGCACAAAGTGTCTTCTCTGGGTCTAGAGTGATTTCATTTCGATGCTCTGTCAGTGCACTGCATTTCTCCTAGGAAGGTGCTGTTACTCCAAAAAGTTTTGTTTCTCTGAATATTCACTGAAGGAAATGTGCAGAAAGGGAGGAATATTCATTTTATGGCATAACTGTAACCACAAAAAATTCATTAAAAAAAAAGGAAAGTGAGAGATAATGATGACCTTTGAAAGCATTCTGTGTGTGTGTGTGTGTGTGTGTGTGTGTGTGTGTGTGTGTTTTAAACACTTAACAGTAAATTATTATCTCTACCGTGATCAGGGGACTGAGGAGAGTTCTCATGTCACTGTCAGTTCACAAAGTCTCATTCTCTTTAATTCCAGACATCTCAACCTTTTTGTGGAAAGAAACGTATTAGCATCAGAGCAGAGCTGGAAGATTTTTTTGCACAGAGGAGCAATTTCTCGGAGCTGGCCCAGCAGATTTGGCAAAAAGGAAAAGGAGTCTTTACAAGGGCAATGTAGGGAGGCTGGGAGGAAGGTGAAACTGTAAGCTTCACTGAGAAATTAAAAACTAGCATGATTGAGAAACATTTTGCAATTGTTCTCTGTTTGGAAACAGCAGATCTTGCAGAAGCTCATCAGATGTGCTAGGTGCTATACAGATCCAAAGAAAGAGACTGTCACTGCCCTAGACAGTTTAAACTCTAAACAAAACAGGCACAGGATGGGGAAGAAATATGCTATTATCTGACTTTTACAGATTATGGACTGGGGCATATAGAGATTAGTTGAACAGCTGAAGCCTGTGCTTGAGCCAAGAACTGAACCCAAGTCTCTAGAGCCCCATTAACCAAAAGACCAACATTCATAACCTCACACTGTGTTGTCAATGTAACGATTGCAGCTAAACAGAAGACTTAATTCCAGGTCTCCGAAGAGTAATAGTAAAGTAACCTTCCACATATTATCCCAGGAACGGTGAGAGACTCCATTTAAGGTTGAGGACACTCTTCTTCTGGATGCTATACAGACTTTACGAAAGAGGTGCTCTCATTGAACTTAAGACAGAAAGCTACAAGGGGGTACAACAGCAACTTCATATTTAATCCTACATAATAAAGGGACTCATTTTCTTAGCAGTTATGCAAAAAGGTTTCCTGTAGTCTGTGCATGGATCAGTTCTCTGTTGTATTATTTCTTATGATGCCTGTACAGTCTGATCCAGACAACATTGCTATTTTTTTGGGATTCTTTTCCCTATTTCCTGCCAATTTCAGGCTTGGTCCTATAAAAATGCTGGATCATGTTGTATTTGTGCAGACAAAGATCATCCAGCAACATTTCAAAAAATTTTGAATGGAGCATTTCCTCAGCTCTCTATTTTCATTTCTGACTTGTACTCTAAAAGGCAGGTGTTAGCGTGCTTTCATGTGCAAGTTTGGTGTGCTTCCTTGGGTAAGTTTGGCTTAAAACAGAGACTAATAGCCATAAAGTAGATACGGAAACAAGGGTTGCACTTAGTTTACTGTGCTGGAAGCTGATATTCTGTCCTATTTGGACAGAATGATGTCTTAATGGACATCCGACAAAGATCGTCACTGCTTTTAATCGATGTTCATCCTTTAACATCAAGTCCTCAGAAAGGTGAAAATTAGACTAAGGAATTGCATTTTATTGGTCTCATTGTCTTCATATAATGTACTATTGCAACACATATAACAATGTCTCTAGTTCAAGACGCTTTCATTAGACTCTGAGTGTTCTTTTAAACATTTAAAAATAAAACGCTTGTGGGTACAATTCAACCACCAAGAGGCTATTCTGAGTCAACTGTTTGTACCCTCCTGCGCCCCTTTGGTGCGCTCCCCTGTTAATGCTGTAAACTCGGTTGCCATATATTATTTCCATCACATGCTTGTTTGCATGGCACGCTGCAACACTGTGCTGAGAGAGATCAGTTTTATTCCACTCATCCCCAGGGACTGCGGCTTGTTGGGGAGGCACTCACTGAAGTTTGCAGTCAGGAGGCTTTGTTAATAGCATGCGTGGCTTGAAGGCATTTATTTCTTCCGTCTGAAGTTATCTTGCTCCGGCATCAGCAGGCCTTCCAGGTATGACCAGGTGGACATATCAATAGCAGACTTGTGTGGGATCACCAAGGTGGAGCGTGGTGCACATCAGTGGGAGAGGCAGAAAACTGCTTTACGTCTTCTCAGCCCAAATGGGTAAACACTCACTAGACTTTCAGTGTTGAGACCATCAATATGTAAGTGTGGCTGCTCTTGAAAGGCATCTGGCAACCTGGCTTCTGACAGTGAGTGCAGTTCATCAGAACTGGTGAAGCCCTAAAAATAGACCCCCCAAGAAAAAGTCAAAGCCACCCTGAAGGTCACCCCAAAAAGTACTTTGCCCAGGACATTCTCCGTGGCGTATAGCTGAGTACCCCACAGCAGACTGTGCTCCAGGGCAGCTGGAAGGCCTTCGTAGCTTTCTGATGACTCCTGTCCAAACAGCTGGAGTCCTCTAGCATCAGCTGGTGTTCATGGTGGACTACAGCCCCCACTGTTTCTGCTCAAGCCATGCCTGGAAATGACATCTGGCTGGACTGAGACAGACTCTTAGGTGCTTTAGGTGCTTACTTTCAAATATAGGACTACAAGGGGTTGGAGAACTGGGAATCGGAAAAATTCCTGAAGCCATGAGCCACTTCCACTGGAGCACTTCTTGGAATACAGTAAGGGCATTTTAGAGAGATTACTGTAACACTGCTTTCCATCAAAAGGTCTGCTACCCAGAGACCTGCACCATCCTTTATATCTTAGGAGCAAAATAAAGGAACTGCAATACCACAGGGAATTAGACCCTTTATTCTTTGCTACATGCTATGAGAGTGCATCCACAGCAGTGTCCAGCAGTCAGATTTCACCCCACCCTAGCTATTTATCTCTTATCTAATTCTGATGCTCTGTCTTTCCTAGAATTGTGTTTATATTTTTAATTTTCCAAATAGGCTTGCCACATTCTTCTGCCTCCAAGCAGCAAGAACTTTGCACCTCGCCCCCCCGCAGCCTGGCTAATGGTGATATTGTTCCTGAGCGGGTGAAAAATTCAAGCTGGGTCACAGGAGGTCCTATCAGTATGATACGCTAACAGCAATATGCAATGAAAATTCATCTCAGGTTGTGAAACATATTGAAATGCTAAAATCAACAAAATGCTGGCAGAGAATGTTCTTTGTGGTTATCTTTAGATTGAATCTGCTTGGACTTTTGTCACCTACTCAGCAATGTCTCTTGGCACACAAGAAATATCTTATCAAAAGGCTGAAAATGTTTAGTCAGTAACTAATATATTCCCTGGTAGATATCTTTGCTTCCTGAACTCTCTTCCTCTCTCTCTCTTTTATTTAGTATTTGGATGCTGAACTATAATCATTGAACATACAGGAGGTGATGTTCTTGCAAAAGAACCTGAAATATAACTTGTGACCCTGAGAAGAACTTCTCTCTCAATGGAAAAGTACAAAGACTGTTTCGCTTAAATAGTCTTACAGTAAGTTCTATGACTTCAGTATGTTAAGCTATCCATTTTTATACTTCAATGTTATATGTATTTATTATACCCAAATATGACCAGTAGTTTTGCCTACTACAAAAGGTGGGCAAACTAGTAGTTTTTAAGAAACTGTATAATTATGCATTATATGTACACATGAGCGTGTTGATAAAATACTGTAACAGCAGTACTTGCCTATGCTTCAGTTATTTTTCACTGGTTCTTTTGCAACAGTTGCGTCATACATGCACATCTCTGCATAGATAAATATTTGTGTAAGTGTTGATGTTGTAACACGAATATATACATATCTATGTTGCAGGGTAATCAAGGTATATACTTCATAGCTGAATATACATTACTTACCTGTGTAATAGACCATTACCATACAGCTTTACAACTCTCTCTCTGCATCTATTCGTGTATTCGTACAAAGCTAGGCAGTCCATTTCATGGAAAATGGTAGAAGTTAAAGCCATCTAAACCATTGCTTAGTATGAGTTGTAGCAAGTGATTGCCTAAAGCATGGGCCTTCTCACACAAGTTTATACTCTTACATTAAGTTTAGAGATTAGGAGTAGTATGAGAACCAAGTCAAAATTTAAAAGGAAAATCAGGCAGTACACCCACAAAGAAATGCACATCCCATATGCACAGGGCATCTAAATAAGCACCGCTCTGTGGGAACACAAACCTACACACAGACACAGAATTAACACAAGTATAAATGAGAATGTGTAGACTAACACCTACAAGGTCAGTATTACAATTAGTCTACAATATGTAGACTAATACCTACCTATGGCATCCTAACCTCAGCTGCAAACCGATGCCTGTTTTGCCAGAATATAGATTTATTACCTACTTAGTCATCATCTCTCTGCTTTAATAATTGAAATTCAGCACCCTCAGAAAATACAATCATAGGCTTTCTCTAAATTCCCAAGTCATCCTATCCTTTAATTTTATTTTTTATTTTAATTTTATTTCTGCAGCAACTGGTTCCATTTATTCTTGAAAGTCTAACATTTTGACCCTCCCCGCTCAGTCCTTGAACAATTTCAAGACAAAATAACACAAAACTTAAACCTAAACAAAAGATAGTGCAACTCAAGTACACAAAACATTTAAAAAGTAAAAAGGCAAGAGAGACATATCCTTTTCTGGCTGTCAAATCCCAGCAGGAAACCTAATTTAGGGCTTTAGCAGAGCAGCCAAAATATTTAAACTTCAACCTGAAGGTGTGAACATGCAGATATATTTCTAGAGACAAAAGCAAGAGTGTGCATTCTGAGTTCCAGGGACCTGCTACAAAAAGAGGTCAAAGCAAATCAGAAAATTCTCCTTAAATAATTATTTCTGATAAACAGGGGAAAATCAGGGATGCTAAGAAGATTATCAAGGGAAGTGTAGTGAAGCCTTTTCCTTTCCATAACTAGCAAGCTTACCATCATAGAGGGACTTCCAGTCCAGAAAGTCTTTAACAGCAGTCATGAACATACTTAGTGTTGGAAATAATTATAATACTGGAGTTCATCTAAAAAGTAATAGAGATAGAGAGTGAGAGCTCTACCACAGAAAATGTTTTAGATTTCATTATATATCACATGTGAATTTGGTAGCATTTCAATGTTACAGAATTAAAACAATACAAAACCTTTCAGTGCACAGGGCTGAAACAACAAAGACAAGTCTTTAAAATAAGAGAACAGGTTTTTTTTTTGATCTTTCCTTCTCCAGCCCAGCCAGCTTTATAAGCAGGCATTATACCTAAAACTTGCTCTCCTCAGGCAGATTGTGTTGCCATGAGTAGCCAGGAGGAGGGATGTTGTGCTATAGCAGAGGGGAAGAGGAAATGAAGAAAAATACCACACTCAGAGGAATTTTTATTAAATTCCCTTCTGTATTCTTTGTCCTTAAAGAACATGGGCCTGTTTCCAGACCTAATCGTCAGGAGGGCCTCAGGCCAAAGAAACTCTTAGCATGTGCAAATTTAGACCCTAGTCCTCTGAGCAGAACTGTGCAGAGGGCTTTGCATTTGTTCCTGAGGTTTGGCTAATGTCGTTTCCAGTGCAGGAGTGAAGTCTGAGTTCTTTTCTCCCACTAATATATTAACCCATTTGGTCACTGGGGCAACCAGATTTTAAAGGCAAAGCCAGAATGTTTCTCTAGGTTAAAAAAAAAAAAATCCTTGCCAGAGTGGATTTCCTGAGTAGCAAAAGCACTATTATTTCATCGTAATGCTTCCCCCTCCACTTTTATACCCCATTGTAGTCAGGTTCCCTAAAACTGCATTTATTTTATATGTTTGCTTTCTTCTCTATTTCCCTCTTATTTTAATTGATTTCTCCCCTTCCTGTTTCCTTCCATAACAGAGCAGGGACACACCAGCATTTTACTTTATGTGAAACTTCCAAATACACTCCATTTGCAGTAGTTCCTCTTTAGTAGGAAGGGGGAAGTGAACCTTTCTTACTGCAGCTTCCATTAATTGTCCTTGAGCAGGTCACAGGAAAGCTCATGATATATGCGCAGAGTTGACTTTGTAAATCACAAGTAATGGAGGTGAGTTCTACTTGTGGAGTCTCCTAGAGGGAAGTGATTACAGCAGTAAAATATCATCTTTGCAAGAAAAAATGTGTAATAATAACTTTGAGGGATTTCATAGTACTGCTGTAACTTAGAGACCAGCACTCAGGTGCATCAAGGCCTTTAATAATGTATGTGTAGGTGGTAAATTTCCCATAAAGAATATAGTGAATTATGGATAATTTTAATTTTACGTTCTCAAAAATAACCTATGTTTTCGGACAGATGTCATCTCATACTCCATGCCCATGACATTTGGCAGGTATTTGAAAGTGTAGTGTGCTGACCGCTCCCCTGAGTATAGGTATTCCTCCTCCTTGTGAACAGTAGGAATCCCTGTGGAGTCATGAGATGAAACACATTTATTAAAGGCATATTGGCATGGAAGGAGTTAAGCTTCGTGTCAAGGGCCTGCACAAGTGCTGCCATTAAGCATTTCTACGCTCTATATTAGAGGTAACTGCATACTGGAATTCCTTTGGTGTCTAACAAACAAGACACATAAATGAGAGGAAGATCTGCGTTCCTACAAAAATTTTGTACAAAATAATGCAATAACCATTAATGCAGCAACTAGATTTTTGCATTCTCTGTTTCCAGGGGACCTCTTCGTCCACTGGACTCTAGTCATGTGCCCTCTCTCTTGCTTCCCTGGAATGGAGTGGAGCGGCTCTAGCAGGAAGGATTAAGTACTCACAAGAGAAGAAGAAATATTCACACTCTGTCCAGTGCAGATATTTAACCAGTAGGACTTGTTAAAAATTGGCTCAAACAAGAAATTACCCATGCAATGGAATGTTAGAGCTTTTGCTTTTAATTGACAGCAGGGTAGTGCCTTGTATTATTAGAAAATACATCACTAAGAGCTTACATGAGAGGGAAATCTGCCAAATGCTTCTCTCTAAAACATCTCCAGGCCTCAGGTAGAACTGTATTCACCTTTTCATTGATTTGAGGCCAAGATTTTTGTGTAATCCTCTGACATAAATATTTTGTTCTAACTGAAGTGATTTTACAAAAGACACAATGTCCAAGTGTGGCAAGACTGTGGGGTCATCTTACAGTCTCTTACATTAGCTTCATACATGCACACACCTTGAACTTCTGTATCTGTATTCTGTATTTCCTTGAAGCCTATCATCTCAAATTATCTCTTACCTCTTTCTGCTGGGAGTTCTTCAACATTACAGCTGCCTGTTTTAACCAGACCTTTCCACACCCGTGCCGTTCTGGTCATTAGAGCAGTGGAATCTATTTTGTCAATCAAAAAAGAAGTTGTCAGTAATCAATTTTGTTACAGAGTTTCAGGTTGAAAATGTACTGCACTGCTTCTAAATGAGGTAGCAATTTCTTCTAAACTACATTCTTTTTTGTCTCTCTGCAATTGCATATACAGTATCAACTCAGTCTGTTGCTACAGAGGCAAATTAAACTGCAGACTAAGTCCAAGTCTGGAATTGAACGAATCACAGCTGTCCTTGGTAGGCAGGTCTGCCAGACAATTTATATCTTGGCCTTAAAACTGTGCTTTTAGCAGAATATAGCACATATTCTCAGGCAAGAAGTATATTAAAAAAATTAAAAATCGATTTGGCTATTTTCAAATGACAGAACCAAAAATCTGTCAACAGATTATTCTTTTTTGGATCCTTTTATAGTACTTGATAGTACAAAATAACTTCTTCCTTTACTAAAAAGAAAGAAAATTAGAGAAAATTTGAAAAAAAATTACTCATATGCTTGCTGTATTTTCTAAGGGTTATCATTCTGGATGTATTACACATGGAGATATAGGAGGCAAATACTTGCTTCTGAATAGTCAAACAACATCCTGGGAGAGGACTAAGACTTTTTGGTCAGGGTTTTCTATTTGTTTCTTTACTGAGGATTATAAAGAAAAATATTCCCAATAGCTCAACATCCATGTTTGAATCATACATAACAAATCCAATATAGTAAGTTACCACACATAATGAACTTTAGAGACTTGCCAAGCTCTTTGTACTCTGTGCTTTGCAGGCGTGTTTTGTCCTTGTCTGCTGCTGTGGACCTTAGTGTGGTTATTGATCTTAGTTTGTCACCCTGAGGTCAAATTACAGCTACGTGGAACTGCACCTTCAGGCTACTTGGAAATTATAGCTCAGGCGACAGAGCAAGATATACGTTCTGAATGGGGCTTTTCACCAAGAACTTGCGAACTCCAGGGTCCATGCTACCAGGCAGCTAACTTCCAAGTGATGCTCAAGATATTCTTTAAATGAGCTAGTTAAGAAACTATTTCTTTGCACACGCTGCTTCTATTATAGTCATACAATCACATTCAGCCTAGCAACAACCTCCTTTTCTGAAGTATTTGAGACTAGCCACCAGGCATGGTTGATTATGCTCTGTAGCTTTGCTCACTGATTCACCAAAACTCAGATCTAGAGCTAGCCAGGTCTCTGAAAGTCACCTGGTCTCCCCAGACACAGGCTGCTGGGAGTAAAACCAAATTTGAAACAGGAAGGTTTTTTCCTTAGACGACATTTGATATGTTTTTAAACATAAGGCTTTAAAATCTTGAGCCTGGAATTGTCTCAGATATGGGAGGGGAGAAAAACCCAGCCCCTCAAGAAGGCCTGACCTATTGTCCCTGAAGGGTGATGTCTGTAACACCACCAATGACAAAAACTTCTGGACTTCCCCTTATGAATTCTATTTATCTATCTGATTTCAAAACCAATATAAGGAAATATTCCTGCCTAAAAGCTGTAATCATACTGCACAGCTCATTGACACAGAACATCTGATTGTTCCTTTGAGATGAGAAGACTAGCAGAAATTTCTGCTTGCAGGTGTGTCTATGACCTGAGGCATAACTAGAAGCAAATATGAGCTTGCGCATTTGTAAAGTGCTGAGAAAGATCTAGAAATACAGCAAGCAATGCCAACATCAGCTGTGGAAGAGAGAAATATCTCTTGTTCAGAACTTCCTTGTGCAGGATTTGACCCGTTAGCATAGTAGAGACCACAATGAGAACTGACCAGAGTCCCTCAAATGGGGGCATTGCATTGCATTACTGAATGCAACTGCCCCGCACTCTGCTTTTCTTCTGCTGCTTGAGCCTTTTCATACACCACTTCTAGATGCCGTTACATTGCCAGCAGACATTAGCTGTTCCAGTGCCCTTCCTACCTTCCCGTCACTGTTCCCCTGCCAGAAGTGACTTGCCATCCAGTACGGAGGGCTCAGCTGTGCATGTCCAAGTTTCCTAAAGTGCACTTCTGTCCATGAGCTAAAGCTACTCACATGTTCCTGTTAAATACTAGGCTGTTTATTATATTTTCCATCTAAACAGGCTGCCTGTGGCATATGAATTTCCCATTACTGGAGATATGGAAATTATGGGGATTTAACATTAGGTATTTTCTGTATTGACCCCACATCATATCTCTGCACCCTCAAAGGCTACCTTCTTTTGAAAACGTGTTTAATTAGAACTGGCCATTGAAGGAAAGGATGTTAAACTGACGAACTATTAAAAACAGCAATCTTCTGGTTGGAAAGTGAAGAGTGTCTTAATATATTTTGGAACACCACTTTAATAGTCCCTTTTACTGGTGGATGTTTGCTTGAATAAGCAAATATGCAACATTAGAACAAAGTGCTCACACGAGCTGAGATTATGAACTGATACATATATTATTTCACTGCATCATTAAGCAGTCACACAGACACTGGTTTACAGACTACATAGATATCTTTGTTGACCTTTGAGTTGAAGACAAATGAACGAGAGTGGATTGAGTTTGATTTGTTCCTGAAAGGAATTAAGACTTTCCTGTTACTGCCGCCAAAAATTTATTGTAGAGTTTTGAACGGTATAAAAAAACCCGTATGTATGTATGAAAATTTTCATCCACTTCTGACTATTATTTTCAAGATGATTCATAGTTCAAAGGTTTCACATTCTAAGAAATGACTGTGAATTTTCTCTGTGATCAATTTCTCAAGGAAAAGATTTAAAAAATTGCTATTTTTTACAAAACAAGACCTTTCTATAGTTACATAAATCTACTTTGGCACTTTTAACACGGAAAAGCTTTGATTTTCTTAATTATTTCCATTCTATTTCCAGTTCTTATTACACCTCTAGCTGGATTGATTGTTATGTGTTAATAGTAATTGCTTTAAAAATACTAGCTTGAGATTCAAACGTTCTTTTCCATTCCCTGTACAGCTGAACACCTTTTGTTTCCTAAACCATATGGAGGTAGTCTTATGATGAAATAGATTTAAAGAAAGATCATGCACCTGGCTGCATATAATAAGGGGGTGACTTAATCATGGTGATGATGTTGTAAACTCAGAAGGGGGATGATAATGAGCGCTGGAGCATTATATTCCCTACCTATTGGCTGTGTTTTATTTCACCTGCAAACAAGTACACACGGGAGGCAATACATCTTGTGAGGCTCCTGAGTTGGATACCTTGCCAGGCTTAGCTTCCTCAGCCCAGCCCTAGGGCTGGCTGCGGACCCATTCCCTGCCACTGCTTCTCCATCTTCAAAGCTGAAGTCACTGAGAAAAGTTAATTCCGGCAGCTTTTGTATCCTCAGCACCACAGTGCATCGGGAACCACTTCTATCCCTTCCTGTGGGGCTGTGACCGCAGGGAGCCGAGCACTAATCACCCTGCAAATAGAGGGGGAAATGAGTTGTTCAGACCTACCAGAGGCCGACCTGAGCCTTCACCTCGTAGTTAAACTAAACCGGTAGAGAAGTATTTTCCATGTTCAAAATATTTCAGTTTGAAAAAAAGAAAAACGTCACGCTGGACAGTTTCCTCTGCCTCTGTGTTTTCTGATTCTAAGCCCAAACGACAAATTGCTTTTGGGTGAAAGAGTTTCTTTTGCTATATTTTAAGTAAGAGCAGGGAAAAAATATGAAGATTCTACGAGAAACAAAGCTCCCAGAAGAAGATTTCTTTTTTTTTTTAGTTTTTCAAGTCAGTATGTTCTTTGTGGTCAAGTGCCATTTGACTAAAAATTCAGATTCTTTATTGGTACCTATTTGAAATAAAGCTGCAAACTGTTACCTACTCGTTGCTGACAAGAACTGTAGTGCTGGTTCTTCCTATTGCATCTAGATCACCTATGAGAATGACATCACTGAGTATCTAACAGACCTGACATCATCCCAAAATTGCACTCTACCTTTCTGCTGTAAAAATACATCATCATTATTTCTGTGCTCTCTAAAGAAAAATTGAAAATTTTTTTGTGCCTGCGGTGGATGCTGCAATGCTATTTTAGTGTAGTGCTTTCATATCTACAGCAGCTGATTGCTTTGACCCTGAAGTCCTTCTTGCAGTGCTGCTGACTTGCTGAATCACAGAGTTCATTCACAGCCTCTTGCCAGAGAATAATATGCTGAATGCCAAACTTCCAACAGCAGCAATATAAAAAACAAAGTGAAACAATATGAAAATGAAATGAAAATAAAATAAAATGAAAATAAAATAAAATAAAATAAAGCAAAATAAAACAAAATAAGACTTATGTAACCTGTCAAATTCAAACAAACATGAATAGCAGTATCACTTTATATGCCACAAATTTTAAGCATTACACAAAGTTTAGTAATCTTCATCCCTGAAGAGTTCAAATGAAACCTTTCTCTGACTTCCCCTGGTGTTTCAGTGATAATAAGGACACTGAAGTCAAGAAATTCAAGTAAGATTCTTGGATCACCTTTAATTATTCCCATGGGTGTGCGGAAACTGCAGAACAGTATAAAATGGCACTAAGGGCAAAAGCTACAAAGGGATGGAGTTTCCCAAATCTCCCTTAATTCCAATATTGAGGATGCAGCCTCTGCTTGGTGGTGACTTGACTTCAAAGGTATCCAAAGACCCTTTAAATTTTATAGCATTAGGGTACTTGAAGTATCACAAGTTTATTTTCTGGAAAAGAAAAACCAATATAAGCCCTGATGCTGCCAACGAAGCAATTCAAATCTAATTCCTAGTCAAATGCCCATACACATCAGTGCAGATGAATCTTTGACTTTCTTCTCCAAGAGCATCCGCCACCCTTGCCTCGTTGTCATGTGTCTGGGATCCAACACCCTTGGTAGCTGAGACCGTAGGACAGGAGAGGGGCTTTCCCCACTGCAAGTTAACTTTGAAAGCACCTTCTAGCTGTGCTGGGTGATGTGCTGTGCTTGGACTCACCGGACCAGGGAAGCACATGGATCTGCATGCTGATTCCAGCTGTGCGGCTGGCTGGTGAGACTTAGGTATCAGAAATCTAAGGGATTTGCGTACTCCCCTGGGAGGAAAGGTAGCCAGGGGAAGAAGGCAGCAATACTGAGATGTACCGTATCTTCTATACCTCCAAATAAGCAGCCTGTATTGCTTCCTTTCTAGATCTTATTCTCAGATACCTGACCCTCCTACAGTGTAAAGGGAATCTGGGTACCTGAACTGGGACTGTGAACTCTGCTAAAGGGATAAGGTATTAAAAAGCAAGGGCTGTGGCCCCAAAATCCTGCTCAGGATCTAGGCCTCTGTTTCAGTGCATTTCCCTGCTAATGATGGCTATAAATTAACTCCTGCACAATGCACTCATGCTATTTGCTCTCTGTTGGCAAGGTGAGCTGAAGTTCAAAATCAATCACTAACAGCAAGACTTGCACATGCTTGATCGTGTTTGGATATCCCAGCCCCCCCCAATAATTTCAGAGTTTTCTTAAACTGTTGAACTGCTCAGATCTTCAAACTGTGATGGAAATCTCGGTGCTTTTTACTTCTTCCTTCTCTGTAACGTAGCCAGAGCACAGAAGCAGTGTTTTGTTAGGATACTGCAGTGAATATAACCCGGAAGTAGAGAAGTGTGAAAAGTCAGTGGGAGAGATAAAGGGAGAGGGAGATTTTTTTCCAGACGTAAGTGAAACAATTTTGGACAGAGGCTTGTTGGATATCCAAAACGTTCCGGCATTCAGACCCCAGATAAATCTTTATTGCCATATCATACAGCTGAAAGAAAAGAGACTGATGGGTAATAATGGATAACTTAAAGACCTGCATGCACACTTTGAATTGCTTTTTTAAGAGAGATTATTGGAAAGTCAAGGACTCTGTCTGCCCAAGCCACATTTGCACATCAGGGTGATTGGTTCTGTATCACATTAACTCCATTTTCAGCCTTTACTGAGTAGACTCCTCTGAGATGCTCAGCCTCCTTCAGATGAAGCCCACTGTGCAGTAGCTTGCTTCAGAGGCCTCTTCCACTCCCCTGGGCTGTGTCCCTTCCGTGTTGGCTCAGCAGGGCAGGTGCTCCCGCTGTGAGAGCTATGCCAGCAAGGCTCCATGGCCGCGGGGTTTGCACTGACGTACAGGCTGCCTCACAAGCTGAAACGTGCCAGCCAGTCACAACAAGCTCATTGGTGAGAACCCCCCCCCCCCACTATGCTCCTCTGCAATTTAATGAGGGAAGCAATTAGGGAGCTGCTGCTTATTCACAGACTGACTAGGAAGAATGAGGGAAAATAAGTTGTGCAGTCCTCCCTTACTTCATGGACTACTAAGAGTATCCCATGGTGCAGTTATCATGCTGTATCTTCATATACGTACAAAACAGTCATGCACACTGGAGAGCAGGGCTTTGGTATTCAGCTATTAATTAGAGATGCAATGAGACCATTTAAATCAGATTCTTGACAAAAGTAGCACTTTTACCGCATCAGATGTTAACTGAGACTCCCAGTCATGAATTGCCACCCAGCCCACAGTGAGTTTAAAGCACATAAGCTATTTAATATGGCCTGCATTGCTGGTGCATTTGAAGCTGGTGGCAATGCTCAGCAATCAAAATAGTATGTAAAATCAAAAATAAAAGCGAAAATGTTTTCTTGTAGCTTTTAATGGAGATTGAAGATTGAGCTTAAGCTTCCTGATGAAAGACAGCATACACATATGTAGCATAAAACAGAACTGAGTTTTTGATGTCACTTCATCTCAGCTTCTGATGTTGCGGAACAACTATATTGTGTCTAGTTTTAGGGCAGTTCTTGAGAGTCTTATGCTGTTATTTCTCAGGCAATGGTCCTGAGAAATGGTCCAGCTTCTACGGGCTTTTGGATTTTGGCTTTCTTTTGCCTGTCATGTGATCTCTGATGCAACATGGATTTCTAGATAGACATGTTTAAAAAGGTATTTTAGGAGAAAGAGAGCTTATTTTCCTTTTTATGAAAGGGAGAAATAGAAGGAAAGGTAGAAGAGAGAGCACCATGTTAATCTAGGATTTACTGTCGTAACAAGCAAGCAGTGTTATTTCAGGAAGCTGTTCAGACGCAGGATTCCCTTAGTCTGTTAATTCTTTCGAAATAAATCGTTAGCTAACCCTTCTCCCTTCTCTTCCCTTCTCACACATGCAAACAGTGACCCTGAGCTTCAATGAAAGCCACCCTGATGTTTGGAAGTATAACTGGGTATAAATGACTCACTAATCTGTTAATACTTCCGTTCACAATGAGGCTCAAGTCTAAATGGCAGTGACATGATCCTTCTCCAAAGTGCAAGGGATGAGTCCCTCTCATCCGCTCCCTACAAGTCCTTGTTGCTCTTCCCATGCTCGGAGTAAGAGGGTGGCTGGGGGGAAGCAAAGCAAGCAATGGGACCTGCTCCAAAATCGCTCTGTAATCTATTCTAGATGTGTTTGATTAACGTCTACTTCTCACTGCATGACCTTGCATTGATAATAACTTGTGTTGCTGCATCGATCGGCCGAGAAGGCAGGAGCAAAGTCAGGCTTCTCCTGAGCATGGAAAGTCTGACAGCTGCATTTGCAGAGGAGCCAGCCTCTGCTGGTGCATGGTCAGAGCAGAGCCATGCCCTCTGGAAATGCAGCATTGTTTCCCATTGCAGGTAGGGCGTGTATGTGGCTAACATCCATTCGCTGTGGGAGAGGGAGGGTGGGAACACGCTCGGGGACTTGCTACTTTGGCCGTATAGCAATACAATTACAAAAAAAAAGGAAAATAAAACAGGTGAAGCAGCAGCGTAGCCCCTGTGACTGATGATTCGGACAGAGCCCCAGTGTGACTCGCTCACACGGACTGCGGTCCCACAGAAACAGCAGATGGAGAGTGCTGGGAAAAGATAGTTCCTGGCCATCTAATAAGGATGACTGCACAGATGAAATCAAGCAGAATCAGACTGGGGTTTAACCGTGTTACCAAAGCAAACTGCAGCCTGTAAACATCAGAAAACAAATTTACTTAGGATTTGTGCTGACTTCTGCCAATACAGGGTCTGGCAGGAAACCCCTGGGAAGGAAAACCTGTCTGAAGGAGGTGCACAGTGTGGCAGGCATCTGTCTTCTACTGCAGCCCCCTGCCTGGCAGGCAGGCAGGCCGCCCCCGGGGCAGGCGGGCTTAGCTGGCACTGCCACCAGATGCACTGACTCAGAGCTACTCCTCAGCCCTTTCCTGCCCTTTGGTGGGGCTGCCACAGAGCAGAAATCATAATAAACACCTAATAGTACCATGGTACTACTTCTATGGAGAGTGACTGTCTTGTGTGCATGAAGCCGCAATGAACACCAGCTCTCTACCCTAATATTAGCGCGTGTGACAGCAGACCAGTAACATACTATAGCAGTGTGCTAAGACTCCATAAGCTTTGTGCTGAGTGACTCAAGCACAGCTGGTGTGTATTCAGAGAGCAAGGCTCATTCCTCCGGAGATTCCTCTATTGCTATTTTTAGTTTATGATGTAAGAATTCAAGAATAGTCTGTCATGAGCTCATGAAGGTAACCTCCTTATGCTCTATAGGTAGAAAGATTAAAGTTTTGCTTTTAAAAAATAGTTATTTTTATTATCATAAGATTAACATGTTCTGTCTGTGACACTTTTGATTAAAATACTAGAGTATGTTTAGAAAAAGTCATGCTACCACCACCAGCATGACATCACCTTGATAGATGTTATTGCCTTGCAAAGTCAGCATGACTTTATGCTTCTTTCAGCTCTGAGGCTCTTCAGAAACTCTGTCCTCTAGTCATACCAACACAGTGTTAGGGTTTAAAATACTTAGATCATCTGAGACAAAGCTTAGACAGAGCTCACATGCCAGCTCAAATCTTACTGGAGGTCACTGAGTTTTTTTTTTTTTTTCCTTAAAGAAGCAGAATAAGAAAGATTTGACATTACACAATGTTTCAAAGTATTCATTCACATTAGGAGTAAACATAAAATAGTAAAGATGATAAAGAGTAATAAATTTCATTTGAGATCTATATTTTTACAGCACCTTTTGCTTAAAAAATTGCTCAGGATTGCAGAATGCTACGGTTTAGCAGGCAAGAGTCTCTCTTTCCACAATCTCAACACAGTTACCTATGCAGTGGAAAGAAGGAAGGTGTAGAGTACTGTGTACTGTACACATTAGAGTACTGTGAAACTTGGTATAAAATATAGTATCTTTGACTGAAATTATTGGGGTAATTCAGACCCAAAATAGACCCAAAATAGACCCAAAATAGAACTTGTCCAGGAAATGAGGCTGACTAGTCCTCCCAAGAATTATATTGCCTTCTTCTAACTTTTCCTGCACAAAATTAAAATCTAGTTGTTTACAAGGTGTTATCTGGTTTTTCTTGTCATGACATGCCTGTATCTAGCAGGGAATTTGGTATTTGAAAGGATTGCCAGACACAGGGCAAAATACAATGCAAAAAATACCCCCCAAGTATCTGTTTCTATTGTTTCTGTCTCAAGATTGATCCTACTCCGATTTGTTTCAATGGCAAAACCAACTCTGATAACAATATTGTAGTGTTGGTCCTTGAGTTTTCTTTTCTCTGTTATTCTGCTGTTAGAAATATCTTCTCGAATGCATCTGTAAGGGGACATGCGCACAACACTGCAGATGAAACTGGCGACCATAAAGGTAATTGTGTCATCAACCTTCTTTCAAAAATCATGAATGGCATGGAGATATATCTTACACAATCTTCAAAGCTGTTTCCCAATACAATGCACAATGCTGTCTTTCCATACATCTCCATGCACATTGACTGAGATCTTCCAAGCACTGTCATTGCAAGGGAATCTTTATTAACATTATTTCCACAGCTAGATGGCTAATAAAGCATATTTGGCTCTCTGATAGAGATGAAGTCAATGCTGAAAACAGTAACTTGAAAGCAGGTTGTCTTGGAGTCCATATCTGAATCAATGAAGTGATTCAATTCACGTGTTTGGAGTACCTTCATGACTGAATCGCAAAACTCTGGCTTCAGCTTCTGATATTTTTCAGATGTTCCAACTGGAAAGCCTTTAAATGTGCTGACCTGTATGCAGTTAAATTCATCCTGTAATACATCTACCTTTAAACTAAAACCATTTGTATAATTAGAAGGAATTACTGTACCTTTCTATGGAACAAATTTAGTGAAAAAATGAAGAAAGCATCACACCTTATATAGTGTTTTTCTTAAAGTAGTTAATGGAATAACTTCAGCTCAGTCATTTGGATGTCTTGTCTTCAAGGTGATGCTGTTACCAGATTGTTCTTCTAACATAGAAGACTTTGTAGACATAGATACTAAGACTACTTGAAATTGATAATCTTTGCTTGTGAGACCCTAGAAATAGCCTGGATCTGATGTAACTCTTGCCTAAAAATAAAGTCATTTGCATTGATAAGCAGAGAAACTAAATTATCTGTAGGAGCGGGGAACCCTTCTGAGGCATCCTGTGTGTTCCATACCCAGGGTGACACAGGGATTCCCTGCTTGCAGTGCGGTAAGAAGAATATATATAGTCCAGCTTTGCTATTCTTGAGGAACGAACAGTGTGAATTGCTGCATAAAAATTGCATCAATGACAGAAGACTGTTTCTGTGTGAAATTTTTCTTAGGAATTATACCACATAGAACATGTCCTTGCACACTTGCTGCTGAGAGGCTGATATCACATACCTTCCTCCCAAGTCACCTTCCCTATTACCAGAAAAGTCAACTATTCACGTCATTTCCTTTCATGTTATTTTTTAACTATTATTTCGTTGAACCAAATATTTAATTAAACAACTCAATATAAAAGCAATTAGCAAGCTTCCTATGTACAGAGCCATAATTTTGAAGCAGCTTAGTAACAGAAGAATGACTAATAAACAACATTTTGTTGAAATTCTGTTTAAAAACTTATGTGATAATTTTTAAACTATTCATTTATTTTTGTCTCACCAGGCCTAGTTCAAAACAAACAAAAGCTCTTCAGACCTCTGATTTTGGGGTGTAATTCTTCTTGCCTTGTTTTGCAAATGCCAGTGAATCATTTTGCAACATAGTGACATCACAGCAAAACAGTATGTGGTGATGGCACCACATGCCTACACACTAACATTGTGAAATAAATCCTTTGCAAGCAGGAAAATAATTTCCAGGATATTAAAGTGCAATTGCAGGTTCCAGGATGTGGACTCGCCTTGGTAAAATCAGGCTGACAGCGTGAAAGCTGAGGCTTTAGCTAAAGCGCTTATTTGCTGCAGGATACTTCGTAATAACAGAACCAGATAAACAGGAAGCACTGTCTCTGTCATCGGAATAATAAGTACCTTACCCAGACTTCTATTCGTGTCTAAGAAGTTGTGTAATTAATGGATTTATGATTATGGGGTTCAGGTCCTGCTTGAGAAGTAAGAACCACTTTGTTGACTGAGAGTTTGTGGAGCAAAATGAGAAAGGAGGGAAGGAGCTATGAGCAGGGCCTGGCAGAGAAGGAGGGAGAAGCAGCAGAGTGTAGAGGGAAAGGGCAGCCGGTGTCGTGCTTCTAAGTTATGCATGCCTGTGGCTCCTTGTGTCAGTGGAACTGTTAAGGAAAGAAGCAGGTAAGTAACTCAGCCATGCATCGTTTACTTTATGTCTGGTAGCATCTTAGAAAACTCTCCCCTCGGAAGCGATTTCTAGAAAGACTTACAGCACCTGAACAAGGATATCTTAAAGTAATTACAAATTCAAAGTTATAAAGGAGTTAGCAGAAGATCAAAACCTTTCAAAGGTCAGGGGTAAGGGAATACTGGCTGTCTTTATTTCATTTCTGCATCCAAAACTCAGCTTCTTCAACCATCATACATCCATCCAGTCTGCCAGCTCTCCTACCTCCATTTTCACATTCATTTTAGCCAAAGGATAGCAAGGGGATGGAGCAGCCATTTTGTTCACTTCACCTCTACAGCAGGAAAATCTTACTCAAGTCCAAATTGCTTAAATACATACAAGCTACGGGGTGCTACAAGCCTTCCTCGCGCTGCAGCCCCATCCACCCCTCCCTTTCTCCCTCTCTCAGTACGCGGGGATCCCCAGCAAAGAGCGAGAAATGCTCTCAGACAAGGTGTTGAAGTACATAAGATTATCATCACTCTGCCTTCATGTTGTTAGACTTCATCCTCCATGGGAATGTAGCCTGGTTATAATAGCACAAGGTCACCTTTCCATGTACTTTATGCAGTTCCCTCACTTAGTCTCCCAGCTGCCATTATAAAGAGGATTTATAGATGGTCCATGCACAAAAACTGTAAGTCTATCCTCGTGGGCTGATACTCTTTACGCTATAAAATAAGAAACCACCGTTCTCAGATGATCTCTCATTATCTCGCAGATCACCTTCACAGAAGGCAGCTAGTCAAAGCTGAGTGCAGGCAAAATTAAGCAGGTGCAGGTGAAAAAGAATGTCATTTATATGCCAAAAGCTCATGCATCTAAGGTTTCCTGCATTTGCACGGTGCTCTTGGATGGGGTCTTTGTCTGCCACAGCAGACTTTGTTGTGGATTTGGGAGAGGTTTGCTGGGACAGAATAGTGGGTCACTTGACAGCCGTAATATTTTCACTTCAGTGCTTTAAATAACCTAAATGTCTGTTAGGAGGGAAAAATAAGATGTATAGAAAATCGTATGCTATTTTATCCAGCACAGAACTGGTTATGTCATGTGTCCGTTCCTGAGAAACAAGCTTAAGGGCTGTACCTCGTTTTGTTTAGAAACCCTGGAAAGGCAGTATGTATTTGCTTTATGTAACAGGATTCCTTTAACAGCTTGAGCTGAATCTATCAGAAACCTCACGAGCCTTTCCATTTGGTTTAATTGGGTTTTTGTATCAGGTCAAATTGGTATCATTTTCTAATAAAAAACATAAGTCACTCCAGAAGTCTCTCCCAGCATCAGATTTTGGGTGTGTGCTTCAGCTACCTTAACAATTTCCTCTTTTTACTGCCATGCGCCCTACAGCAATTCTTCCGCAGAACAGAGGAATTCTGAATTTACGGGATAGGATCTCATGGGAATCTCATGGGATTTAGATGTGCCCTGTAGAACAAATCAGCTTTTCCACCATCAGAGATATAAACAAAGGTGATCTCTCTGATTTTGTTCTTTCACAAAGATTTATGAAAACATAAACTAGAAACAAAGACTCATGAGAAAAAAGATGATTTTTTTTTTAGAAAACTCAGAAAGAGTTTTCTGAGAAAACTCTCAGAAAGAATGCAGAGTCTAGTATATTAAGCAAGGGCTGACTGGTAGGTAGGCAGATAGTGTATAAAGAAACATTTGCAGTTCAGATCTGTGTATCCAAATTTCAATGAGAAGGACAGTACAAGCCTGGGGACCATGACAGACGGAGTACTGTCAACTGAAAGAGCATACTCAATATGAATGAGAGCACTGACAACTACTGAACTGGAAAATCTGCTCACCTTAATGTTGTGCTTAATGGAGACAAACGTACTGTTTGTCAACTAATTTTAGGAAAGTCTACAACTTCTTCAGAGAAAGAGGAGTACCAATACAGGGCCTTACGCCGCTTCAACTGATATTAATGGCAACACATGTAATAATTTCAGTGGGAAAAGGATCAGGCCCTTAGACAAAGCCGTGAAAATTTATCTATGTACTAATGAACCAGTATCAGCAGGAGAGAAAGCCTGTTGTGTGAAAGCAGCTAATTGTAAATGCAAGTCTAAAAGAGATTTTGCATTTATGCTTGCAAAAAGACGAGCAAGACATGAAAAACAAGCCTTTTAGCCAAGGAAAACGGATATTAATTCAGTACCCCAGCTAGGACACCTGTGCAAACAATATCATCCCCAGGCAGTTAAAATATAGAACTCCATGGCTAATAGAGGAATGTTGATTAACACCTGACCACTTCACAGGGAGTGAAGAATAGATTTGGCAGATTTGCAAAATGAAAGGATGTTGCCTAAAAAGCCATTTCACATTCAATGCTTCTACAAGAATGGTCAAGTTTTGAATACTTTTCCCTAGCCTAAGCTGGTACTTTTGACTATTTTTGTGAGCAGAGAGGTAAGAAAAAATGATGTGATCTGGTAAATCAAAATATTCCATGAAGATCATTCTTAAACGAACTTTGCTTTTAACTGTATAAAAAGTCTAAGTATTTTTGCTGTAAACTAAACTAGTTTTTCAACAAGAAGAATGTTTTGACTCAAGTGGGTATTTTAATCATTCAAAAACATTCTAACACTTGTACAAAGTAGGAATTTAATCAAATTAACTGATACTCGTTAGTAATTTCAATATCAGCAGTTTTGACTTCTAGTAGAAAGACTTTTCATCAGGTCAACCCTGTTCTGAAAAAAAAAAAAACCCCTAAGGCCAAGAATTTTTTATAAAGTTCTGAGAAAATCAGTTACAGTGCCTGGACACCTCACTGCAGCATATTACATCATAGCAAGATTACTATTTTGCCGGTGGTATTAGGCTCGTCTTTGAAAGCTAAATTTGGAGGTGACATCAAGGAAAGTTTCTTTTTAAGGGCAGCAAGTTTCCTTCTCCAAGAGCCTCTGCACGGTGGAATATATGCTGCATTTGTATTTGCATTGAACCCTGGTTGTTCTACCTTGGGAGGGAAATGAACAGCATGTGCTGATCACTGATATATTAAAAAAAAAAAAAATCCAAGTTCTAAAAAAGTAGCTGAGATGCCTGGTCTTATCCTATTGCTAGGAAGACTAGAGATTTGTGGGACCAAAATAGTTTCTGTATTATATTAAGGTCTAACTGGATTGACAGGAGTTAAAGTAATCAGAACTCCCTAGATGTGGCCAGTATCATGCACATATATCATCTTCCTAGCCTAAGATTGACCTCAACTTCAGGTTAGCTTGAAGTTTATTGCAAGTTAATGTAAAAAAAAAAAAAAAAAAAAAAGATTAGGTAACTGCCAACAGCTGAGCAGGACAGAATCCTATCATGCAGCCACTGAGACTGCAGCTATTCTGAGGCAGCTCAAGCCGTTCTTGGCCTTTTAGAAGAAGGCTAATAACAATCCAGCAAAACATAGACAGTTTTTATTTACAGCTTGCCAGTATCATCCAGGCTAGAAGCTAATTGAGACTGTACTATTTTCATGCCTGATCTTTGCTGAGCTATAAATGATGAGCCCTGAAGTCTTTTCCCTCTTACACTTATACAGTGCACCTTATATTTGCCCTCCTCAAATTTCCAAGCAGTCCCCAAACACTACCAAAAGTTCACTAAAGGTTACAGACAACTGAATCATCATGAAATGTTTTATGTAGTGACTTAGGAAGGCATTTTATTTAACAGGTTTCATGAACGGAGAGGGAAAAGTATAAGCAAGCCCTTATAGCACTGGGTAGGAACTAAATGTAGGACATCAGGGTTGAAGCCTGGAAAGTGTGTTTGTTTCGGTTTGTTCCAATCTCACCTTTGCTGGGTGAGGCAGAGAAATATTGGCAAGCAGCTGTATGAGAGACTACCCTTACAGGAGATCAGGAAAAACTGTAGGATGCACTGAATACCTCCTTCCCCTTGGTTTCACCATGGCTTAAACTGAAATTGCAGTGCAGGAACCAACCCCAGCTTTTAGGCATGCTGACTTCTCGCAGGACTCTACAGTAAATTAGTTTGCAGAGCAGGATAGAAAAGAGAAGATTATGGATACGGAGACTGAGAAATTTGAATTTGCCTTGCAGGAGACAGGGAAGAAAAATAAAAATGAGGATTTATTGTGCTAGAAAGACTGTTATGTAGAGCCATATAAAGCTGCCAGTAGAAGATAAAAAGACAAAATGCACTTAAAGTTAAATGAGCACAGAGGGATCCCACTACAGGAAGACAAAATTATTTTGCTTCATATAGTGATAACTTTTTAAGGCAATAATTGTATTTCCTTACCCCTTGCTATCTAGATACTACCTACAACTCTGTTGTTAATTTTATTTGTATGCTTATTTTTAGTGCTGCAAAGGATCAAACAAGAATGGAGATCTACTATACTAGGCACTGTGTGGATGAAGAGAAGGAGACAGTCCCCACCCTGAATTGCTTACAGTCAAAATAGAGAAGACAGCCAAAAATTAGGGAAGGGAGATAAAACACAGAAACGGAAATCCATGGCAGCAAATGCTACAGTACTTTCACAATCCTTCTAGCTTTCTGAGCCCTAGTTTTACTGGGGGCAGGCACAGGAACATGATAAGCTCAAGGAAAAGACAAAGCAGAGGAGAGAGCAAGAGGAAGAGGGTAAACTGTGAGGTATAAATCTAGGGTGAAGCTGAAGTGAGGAGGTTTGGACGAGGTGGGCATCTCAGCAAACAGCCAGTTGGCACCAACTAGTCAAAACTAAGGAAAAATATTATCAGTGCCCGTGAGTCTCAGCTTACATCATTGCCTGTGACTGTTGGCACGACTTTCCAGTTGTTCTCCCAAAGGCCACACATTTGGAAAGACAAGAATCTGCCTCAGGTCCTAATCCTACAGGCAGATATGATATGACTTTTTCCCTTAAATATGGATAGAGTTGGAAACATTTTGTCTGAGTATCATATTCTCCAGACTCTAAAGTTTTGGAGTTAGGCAAAATTGCATGAAAATCCATGGCAAATTCATGAAATTCTTTCAGCTACAAAAGAAAAAAAAAGGAATGTGTTTATTTAAGTTCAGATGTTTTACCTCAACATTTTTGAACAAAATGTTACCAAAAAGTATTTTTTAAATTAATTAAACTCTACCTTTCATTTCATTTGGCCTCAAAAGAATTTTAAAAATATTGACTAAGCCTGAAAAATCATTATGCAGTGTCGTGGATGCAATATGATCCTCATACTATTTGCCAGTGAATGGAGGACGGTAATGAAAAGTTTACATTTGTGTTTAACATAGCAGTCAGAATTTATCCTCATTGCTGCCCTTCAGCATCTGTTTTATAGAATACATTGCTTTACTGTTTCATCTTTTTAAGATGATCTGTACAAGTGCACACCTGATTGTAGATCTGGAAAATTCTCCTTGTTCATCTCCCAGTTTGCTTGCTTACCATCTCCCCATCCTCCACTTAACCTACTGTTAATCCACAGCTTGACATGTTCAAGGTAAGGAGGAAAAGGGAACTCCGGAGCTGAGCTCTTTCTATGGAAAGTACCTTTGCAGAAACAGTTTTGCATAGGAAATGGCATCTCTGCAGCTCTAAAGCATCTCTGCAGTCTTCTGTTTGCAGCGTCTCACCCAAGCACAGGAGTGGCCTCTGGAGGAGTTGTTTCCAGCTCTGGTTGAAGCATAACGGTCAAAGATAATACCTTGATTTTCACCCAGGAATGAAATCAAAACAAGCATAGCACGGAGTACTTTCTGCAAGAAACCCTGGTCAACAAGCCAGCAACAGCATGCCGCTCCAGCTGCACGTAATCCTGACCCATAGCCAAACTATTCAGGGCCTAAATTGTGCTATGATGTGCTTTGCAAAGTAAATGGGCAATCCAACAGGCAAATAATTTGCAATCTAAATTTAGATGAGCTGCTACAATGAGGACAACCAACACGATGATTATGGACCCAGATAGCATGAGAATCACAGCCTTTGCCTCAAAAGGTAACTGCCTGGGTCTGGCACAAGTAGCTTTTTGGTGACGCCTCTATTAATTTTAAAGGTTATAACTGAATGAACTAGAGCATTATCACAGCAGAAATAAGCTTTCTTGGGGGTGGAAGGAGAGAGGAACAGTACCTCTGTGACTGACACTTAAAGAGCCTTTCCATTATGAAGAGATGAGAGAGATGAGAGTCAGGAAGAAGGCACCCATGCTCAGATCAAGGCTGGAGTCATTGAGACATAGCTGACAACTAACACAGGAGGCAATTAAAGTTGCAATCTACAGAGTTACAGAAAGTCCTTCAAGCCATTACAAGGAGTCTGAATTTGATATGTTTCTGTTAGGAAACTAATGAAGGGATAGAGAGAGAAGAGAGGCTTGGATGAAAATCACCTTTTTTTTGACAAACCGAGAGGGAACAATGAAGAAGACCATAGGGGAAACCACTGCAGTAATCATCCAACCACTGGTACATTCCTGCACCAAATCCAGCACCGTTCCTTGCACAGTCTAATCAGGGAGGCTCCATGGCCAACATCCCTCTCCAAACAGAGCAGGAACTTGGCTCTTGCTGTCCTTGCCACACAGAGGCAGCAAGCAGAACTGAAAAAGCAATTTTGCCTTGCTGAGAGAATTTTAACAGGAAACATACCAGGACTGACATTTTGCAGATATTCTCCACACTAAAAGAGGACTCCGGTGAAGTGACAAAATGACTGGGAATGTCTGATGCTACTCAAGCTTCAAACATTTCTGTCTTGGTTTTTCTTGGTTGCTGCCTGAGGTGTTTACTCTTGCTTTTCATGTACTTGGACGCTCTTCTGCCCACCCATCCTCAAGATACAGATTAATATGAAAGTGCAGATGGAAAGTAAAAATTGGTTGCAGATAATGAACAAATTAGGTATAAGTTCATTCATTGTGAATCCATTCACATTTTGCAGCTTCAGAAGCTCGACTCAGGCAAAAACATTGTTAGCTTAGCTGTTTCACAAGGGGTAGGTTTTTTAAAAAGGCATCTGAGAATGAAGTAAATTAGTAAAATTAAAATTATGGGAAACATACATAGAACATGCAAGCCAAATATATACTACCCTCTGGCAGAAACTAAATTTTCTGAGGTAGGCCTATCTTATGACATGTAGGGTCCCGTTCAAATAAAAAAGAAGAGATGTACTACTTCCTCAGGCAGTGCACAGTGATGTAGCTCTACTCAGTTTTCCTGCATATATTTTTAAGAGGTGTACTGTGTAGGGTGGAAAAAAATAGGATCTAAGTATAGGGAAAAGGTATCAAAAAAAATCAGTTCTCTGATGTGAGAACTGTGTACTACATTCACAAATATATCTAGTGGAGTTTACAGAAGCTCATAAATAAGCAGAGGTTATCTATGAAAAGTAAGCAAATGAGAAGTCGCTCCCAAATGAACAAGCACCTTCTGCTTTTTCTTTGTTGGTCCTCAGAAATAGACATTGTGAGTTAACCTGCCAATGGTACAGTTTTATGTTTTTCAGAGAAATCTCTCTTTCCTTGCTTCTAGCTATGACTCTATTTTGCTCTTTCTTCAAGACCAGATTTTGTCTGTCCTCTAAACTTCAGTGGAAGTGTTGCCCAGGGGAGGAGTTCGACTGACCTAATTAAGATATCTACAAGTACAGTCATCTACATCTGATTCAGTTATTTTGTGTCACCTTATAGTTAATGATGAGAAACAGGCATTTCCAGAATTTGATTCCTCTCATCCTAAAGTAGATTTCTGAATGAGGCCAGATGCATTGTGTCCTGAAGGGCCTCCTTTCTTACCATTGACTCTAAAGGGGAGGCCAGGGACCTTTGCTAAGAGCTAAGAGACTGGATAATAGCTAAGAGATTAGCTATTTGCATCGTCCTTACAGCAAATTAAGACAACTATCACCCCAGAGCCTTGCTTCAAAACACGGTCTTACAATATAAGGACCATGAAACATATGGCTGAAGGAAGGAGAAAAAAAATCAATATATGGTTTTGATATTCTCTTATCTTTCTCAAATTTAAAATTTCAAAAGATTTTGGCAGCCACTCAAAGACATAAGGAGACTCATAAACATGTTGTCATTTTTTGAGTGGAGAGGAGGTTTATTTGCAAATGTCATCAACCTTTAAGAAAAAAACAAAATGAGCTCTGTTAGAACTCTAGGATACGAAAAAGACAAGAAAGAGGCACACTATCCTGAAAATATAATTTTCTTCCATGTTTAAGAAGCAGAAATATTTTGTCCCTGGCACTGTGTTGCTACTTTTTTTTCTGTTATAACTTCACAGTATTAAAAGTTAGGCGTTCTTCTTCTCAGGGAGAATAACTTTCAGTATTTCAAAATGGAGCTGAAAAGGTACCACTCATAAGGAACAAATGTAGAATGAACAGATGTTCTGATCATATTATTGGGCTGAACAGAGGAATAGACTCATCTAAAGTACATTTAATGACAGTCCAAACCACATCTGCAGCATTTTATTCATACACCTGCTAGGCACAACACATAATTGGTAAAAAATCTGAGTCTCATGAAAAACAAAAGGATCTTTTTCCATTACCTTTTGTGAAAATTGGATTAGATTCTTGGTTCTCACAACAAAACATCTAGTTTATTAGCATATCACCTACTGAAAAAAGAAACACAGTGGGAACATATGTGCAATTAGAAAAACTGAAAGGCCTTTGACCCTTCATTTCAGGCTCAAGGTGTTCATTTTAAATAATACTTCTACAAGCAATTAGAATTCCCTGAGCAACCATCATGTTGCTAGCTTTGTTCACTAAATAAATATTTCAGACAACAGAAGAGGAGAGAGACAACTGGAGTGAATGAGCAAACCTGTTTATTAATCAGGAATCAGAGCAGACATAGGTTTGAGCATATATGCATGTTGGACTTTCTGTGTACTTATAAACTCTCAATTGAGTTATTAAATACAAGGTCAGGACAGTATTAAATATGAAGTGCAATGGTACCACACCCAGGTGATATTTCCGGCATGTAGAGATCTGGAAATAATCTGCTTCTTATCAGATCTTAGAGCAGTGCCAGATACTGATCTGAAAGGCAGGGAAGCTGCAGACCTGCAGGACATCTCCTGTGTCCTCATGAAGGCCACGTTCATCACGCCAGGCAGTGGGGGAACTACCAGTCCTGATGTCCCTAAACCTTCCCAGCAAATCTGAGCATTTGGGGATGCTAGACAGGATAGAAAATGAAGGTTCAGATCATTTTTGTCAAGCCTGAGCTTTGTTATCCTGTGACTAACAGCATTTTGATAAAACTTTCAGTCTGCAGCCAAAGAGGCTGTGCCTGTGCAGATAATGTGTGTTTCCACAGGTTCACGCGGCAAAGGATTGCGTGGGAGGCATTTCCTTAAGGCTTAGAAAGGATGAGGGCAAATGTACAACTGCTCCAGGCACTTTGGGAGAAACTATGGGGCTAGTGGTATCATATAGTGGTTGAAGATCAACAGCTGATAGGGAGTGATGGGATCCACCTTACCAAGCGGGGCACGCATGTCTTTGCCAACAGATTGGCCAGCCTGGTACGGAGGGCTTTAAACTAGGCAAGATGGGGGAAGGGGAGTGGTATAGTGGCAGGGGAGTCAGTAAAACACCGCTCAAGTCAGGATGCCTCCAGCGGGTGCATACAACCAGGGGAGACAGCATGCAACGTGGCTATGGAGGATCCTCTTGCACCTCTTCTGGGAAGCCTGCATGCTTGACTGGCTCTCTGAAATGCCTGTATACCAATGCACGCAGCATGGGGAATAAGCAGGAAGAGTTAGAGGTCTGTGTGCGGTCGCAGGGCCATGATCTCATTGCGGTTGCAGAGACATGGTGGGATAGTTCACATGACTGGGATGCGGTCATGGATGGCTATGTGCTTTTTAGGAAAGACAGGCCAGGAAGGCGAGGTGGTGGAGTTGCTCTTTATGTGAGGGAGCAACTAGAATGTATGGAGCTCTGCCTCGGGGTGGATGAAGAGCAAGTTGAGAGCCTATGGGTAAGGATTAAAGGGCAGGGTAACATGGGTGACACTGTTGTGGGGATCTACTACAGGCCACCTGACCAGGAGGAAGCCATAGATGAGGCCTTCTACAGACAGCTGGAAGAAGCCTCACGATCACAGGCCCTGGTTCTCATGGGAGACTTCAACCACGCTGACATCTGTTGGGAAGACAGCACAGCTAGGCACAAACAGTCAAAGAGGTTCCTGCAAAGCATTGATGATAATTTCTTGACCCAGGTGGTGGAGACGCCAACGAGGAGAGGTGCAATGCTAGACCTTGTACTAACGAACAAAGAAGGTCTAGTTGGAGATGTGAAGGTTGGAGGCAGCCTTGGCTGCAGTGACCATGAGATGGTGGAGTTCAGGATCCTACGAGGAGGGAGCAGGGCAATGAGTAGGATTGCAACGCTAGTCTTCAGGAGAGCTGACTTTGGCCTCTTCAGGGACCTACTTAGGGGAATCTCATGGGGTAGGGCCCTAGAAGGAAGAGGGGTCCAAGAAAGCTGGTTAATATTCAAGCGTCACTTCCTCCAGGCTCAGGATCAGTGCATCCCTCTGAGGAAGAAGTCCAGCAAAGCGGGCAGGAGACCTGCATGGATGAGCAAGGAACTCCTGGCCAAACTCCAACAGAAGAAGGAAGTGTACAGAATGTGGAAAAGGGGACAGGCCACTTGGGAGGAATACAGGGACATTGTCAGAGCGTGCAGGGATGCGACAAGAAAGGCTAAGGCCCAGCTGGAATTAAATCTGGCAAGGGACGTCAAGGACAACAAGAAGGGGTTCTTCAAATACATCAATAGCAAAAGGAAGACTAGGGAAAACGTGGGCCCGCTGCTGAATGGGGCAGGTGCCCTGGTGACAAAAGATACAGAGAAGGCAGAGTTATTGAATGCTGCCTTTGTTTCAGTCTTCACTGCTAAGGCCAGTCCTGAGGAATTCCAGACCTTGGAGACAAGAGAGGAAGTCTGGAGAAAGGAAGACTCTCCCTTGGTGGAGGAGGATCAGGTTAGAGATCTTTTGTCTAAACTTGACATCCACAAATCCATGGGCCCCGATGGGATGCACCCACGAGTGCTGAGGGAGCTGGCGGATGTTATCGCTAGGCCACTCTCCATCATCTTTGAAAGGTCATGGCAATCAGGAGAGGTGCCTGAGGACTGGAAGAAAGCCAATGTCACACCAGTCTTCAAAAAGGGCAAGAAGGAGGAGCCAGGAAACTACAGGCCTGTCAGCCTCACCTCCATCCCTGGCAAGGTGATGGAACAGCTCCTCCTGAAGGTCATCACTAAGCATCTGGAGGACAAGAAGGTGATCAGGAGTAGTCAGCATGGATTCACCCAAGGGAAATCATGCTTGACCAATCTGATAGCCTTCTATGATGGAATGACTGGCTGGGTAGATGAGGGCAGAGCAGTGGATGTTGTCTTTCTGGACTTCAGCAAGGCTTTTGACACTGTCTCCCATCACATCCTCCTAGGTAAGCTCAGGAAGTGTGGGCTAGATGAGTGGACGGTGAGGTGGCTTGAGAACTGGCTGGATGGCCGAGCTCAGAGGGTTGTGGTGAATGGCGCAGAGTCAAGGTGGAGGCCTGTGGCTAGTGGTGTCCCCCAGGGGTCAGTCCTGGGTCCAGTCTTGTTCAATGTATTCATCAATGACCTGGAGGAAGGGACAGAGTGCACCCTCAGCAAGTTTGCTGATGATACTAAACTGGGGGGAGAGGCTAACACACCAGAAGATTGTGCTGCCATTCAGAGGGACCTGGAGAGGCTGGAGAGGTGGGCGGAGAGGAACCTCCTGAAGTTCAACAAAGGCAAGTGCAAGGTCCTGCACCTGGGGAGGAATAATCCCATGCACCAGTACAGGCTGGGGGTTGACCTGTTGGAAAGTAGCTCTGCAGAGAAGGACCTGGGAGTCCTGCTGGACAACAAGTTAAGCGTGAGCCAGCAGTGTGCCCTTGTGGCCAAGAAGGCCAAGGGTATGCTGGGGTGCATTAGGCAGAGTGTTGCCAGCAGGACGAGGGAGGTGATCCTGCCCCTCTACTCAGCCCTGGGGAGGCCTCCCCTGGAGTACTGTGTCCCGTTCTGGGCTCCCCAGTACAAGAGAGACATGGCACTCCTGGAGAGAGTCCAGCGGAGGGCTACCAAGATGATTAGAGGGCAGGAGCATCTCTCCTATGAAGAAAGACTGCAAGACCTGTTCCTGTTCAGCCTGGAGAAGAGAAGATTGAGAGGGGATCTCATCAACGTGTACAAGTATCTGAAGGGGGAGTGTCAAGAGGATGAGGCCAGCCTCTTCTCCGTGGTGCCCAGCAACAGGACAAGAGGCAATGGGCAGAAACTGAACCACAGGAAGTTCCATCTGAACCTGAGAAAAAACTTCTTCACTGTGAGGGTGACAGAGCATTGGAACAGGTTGCCCAGAGAGGTGGTGGAGTCTCCTTCGCTGGAGATATTCAAAACCCGTCTGGATGTGATCCTGGGCAATATGCTCTAGGTGACCCTGCTTGAACAGGGAGGTTGGACTAGATGATCTCCAGAGGTCCCTTCCAACCTAAACGATTCTGTGATTCTGTGATATGATAGACAAAGGAAGAGCTCTGGGAAGGAGCATGAAGGACTGATACAAAAACAGTCAAAAGCTACCAGAATAAATATTTTTTGATACTCAGTGGCTCTTCCTTTACAGTTACAACATTCTCATCAACCTCAAATTCTCTCAAAGCTTTTGGATTCCCAGTCTTCGGACTGTATACACTGCACTAGGCGGTACGGAGAACTGTTTCTGTGTAGGTCTCTTCACAGGGTATCCAGCGCTAGGTGTAGTCTGGCCACGTTGATCCCGAAGCATGGGGTCAAGTCTGCTGGAATTCATAACCGTGACACTTACCTTTTAAATTTTATTTTAAAAGTTTCCTTTGGACAATCAGCTGTGGCTCTGGTGGCATCTGGGACTATTAATTTCTGGAATGACACCTAATGTTTACTGTCACTACATCCTCCTCACAAACTTCATTTCTTTTTGCTCACTTCTCTTCTCTTCCATAATTCTGGTATGGGAAGAGATATATCTTCGTAGTGCTTTGCACATTCACCCAGGTTTGGTCCTACTCTGTACCACTCTAATGAGAATGAGCAACAGCAACACAAAGGACATTTGGGTGACACATAAGGATGGTTTTCCTTCTCCTGAGAAAATACTTTTACGATTATCATTTTGAACAAAATCTTTAAACCTGGGGATGCATTAATGCAATGCACTGGTGTGCAGCCTAATAATTTGTGAGCAGGGTTGTTACAGTGTGGTGACATTTTCTAAACATTAATGAAAGTAGGTTTTCTTTTAAAGCTCTTATTTTGCGTGTGGATTTTAAAATTTTGTGAGGCACTCTTCTATTTTATGCTCTCACGCCTTTCAAAGAGGACATCTCCATCCAGTTATTCAAATACAGTGTCTGCCTTTCAATATGAGAATTATAGTTTGCTCCAGAGAGAAAATGCACATGGAAAGAACTAGTATTTAGGTCACAGTTCTTAACAGAATCATTTTTAGGGTATGGTTCAGAATCAGGATTAATTTTTTATGGTGCTTTGTATGGTTTTGTGGTGTTTGTATGGATCATTCATTCTTGTTTCTGGTCTGCTAAAACAATTAGGCTTAGGGGATCCTGTCTTCAGCTCAGCCAGGACTGCAAAATATACCTTTCTTGGTTTGAACAGCATATGGTACTAAGACACAGGGACAAGTTCTTAGCACCGTAATGATTTATATTGCGGCACATCACTGTCCTGGGGAATTGAGATCTGCAGCACACAAAATGTGAAGGTTCTGTCTTTCGAGTTCCGATTATTACTTTTCCATTCTGTAAAATAATCAAGGAAGTGTGAGGAGACATAAGGCTACCTTCTCTTCACAGAATATGAACTACTTCCCTTTTTTTTTTTTCCTTTATTTTTTTCTAAATGGTCCACCTCTGGAGCAGTTCTTCTGTAAATAAACAGTTGACAGAGAAGTGAAAATTATTTGAGAGAGTTCCAGATATTTTCATATTCCCTGTAGATTTTTCCCATTCAGAAGACACAAATCTGCTCTCCTCCATAATATTAGGCTTGTGGCAGGTTTTAAAAGCCATCTGTAGCAAATGTACTGTCTCATAAAACGCTCTTTCCCTTCCAGTGCTCTTAGTATAAGAGGAGACATTAAATGCTCCATGGAAGTTTTCCTAAATTCCTAATATTGACACCCTTCATGATTTTTCCAGATGAAATAAGTTATTAAATGACTTGTGCTCGTTTTGACTCTATGGCTGGGCTTCTCAGGCACTGATAGTAATATACACTGAACCACTCACCCCAGTGCAGCTCCCTAATCAGGAACCACTGAAGTCAATACTACCTGAGGGCTATTTAGTGCCCCTGTGAAGTGCCGTGCTGTGCAGAACAAATATTCTATTTGAAAGCCCATCTTCACATTTGATGCGGGAGCTCATATTCTCAAGTGTACTGAGGTGCCTAACTCCACTAAGCTGAGGATTAGGGTCTAAGTATTTATCCTGGCAGGCATTTCTAGGCCTAAGCCAGAAGACAGAGTGCAGATGGAGAAAGAGTTTCTTTTCCACTCTTAGAAACAAGCGTTTCAGCAGAGGAGAGAAGCTCACTGTAAATTTCTGTTTCTAAGACGGTCTTCTGCACAGCGTTAGGATTTCTCTCTCTGTTGCAGAGGGCTTAATGTATTTCACTATGTTATCAGCAAAACACAGTTTTGATTCCAGCCTTATTCTGCGCTTTGAGAGCCCATGGCTTCATTTTTTCAACCCCAGTGATCTGTTTGTATTTCTACCTGAGGCTTCTGATGTGCTTCTGATAAGCTACAATTACAGGTAAACAGGTAAAACAAGAATTCAAGGGCATGGCTTAAATGCTGGGCTCAGCACCCCTTACTCCTCCCCATCTACCACCACCTTTGTCTTTCTACATAAAGAACATAGCAGCAGCAGGGAAAAAATTTTACAGACTCATGCTATTCTCTGAAAAAAAAATACTGAAGTCCATAGAGAACTGTGAAAACAGAGAATTAGATAGTGGTAAGAGGTAGTCAGATACCACAGTAATTATAAAGATGGGTGGGTGAATGGATGTGTGGAAGTAATTTCTGCATAGCAAGGTTACAAAATTCCAATGTGCAGCTTTATTCGTCAGTCTCTTCACCTCCCTTCCCGTAAGTTTAGCCTGGAGAGTGCATTTGGATACATTTCCCTAAATTAATTTTATTATAATACAGGCCATACATTTCAAGGTTATTTTAAGGCAGAAATGCACCTGGAAGATGTGATCCCGTCCTCCTGCACATACAATCTCTTATTAACACCTCCTGTCTCCTGCACCCAGGCAGCACGCAGTAAACTAGGTCCCAGAGGTGATATCGACTAAGGCTAACTTGAAAAACTAGAAAAAGATAGGTGCCAATCTCTGCTTCTCCCCTCCAACTTCCCAATCTAGCTGTGATTTTGCTAGCGTAAGTGATTTTGCTAGCACAGAATAAGTGGTAGTTGCAGGGAATCAAAAGGTGGAGGAAGGTAAATAGAGGTAAATGCTTCCTTGAGCTGTCTATCCATCCATCCATCCATCTATGCATCTATCTATGACAGCACCTGTGGAGAGGCCAGGCACAGCCCTGCGCTGTTACTTGCGTAGATTGGGGTTTTTTTTCCCGCTCTACCAAACCTCTGCAATTCTTTATCTTACAAAGCGAAAATATTGCTTTGTTTCTTTATGTAGGTGTGTGCATATGCCTGTGTGTGGAAGTGCATGGGTGTATGCAGGTAACTGGAAAGGAGTCCCTATATTTCAATAAGAAGGTAAACATTTGTGACCTCCAACAAGTCAACGGGTTAATTTCAGCATCTAAGTAGGGCTGTTCAAGTGAGTAACCAGTCACTGCTGGAGTACGAGGGCCATTGCCAGCTGTCTTGAAACTAGGTGCTTTCCTCAGGAAAGTTAAGGTCATTGTGATACCAAATGGTACAGTAATGTAGAGCTGTGGCATGAACAAGAGGGCTCTTGTCCTTTCCTGTCCTCAGCCCGTCCCTACTTTGCACACACGCTCCCTGTCATACGATGCAGCAGTCTTGTGACTGCAGAGTCTTTCTTTGCCCCCACATTCATACTCAGGTTTCAGCCAGCTCTGTAATCTTCATCTCCATCAGCTCTCCAAAGGTGAAAAAAATGCAAATTCAGCTGCAATGATATGTCCAGCTCCTTTATAAAATAACACAAAATGAGAGCCCTACAAAAATCAGTCTGTTCTGTCTCATAGGACCCTATAAGGAGAGTCATTAAAGGGACATCTGGGTTCATTTCATTGTCACCTTCGCCGCCTTTCCTTAGAAGCCTGGATTTTAGTCGATTTCTGATAGGCAGGCAGCTCCTTCCAAGAAAAAGATACCAACGTCACTGTGAAGTCCTGCCTTACATGAACTACCCTTGAAAGGCTGAAAGCAGAGTATACCAGCATGCAAACAACAGGGCCGAAAAGCTCAAATGATACTGGCTGATTGCTTTCAGCTAAGTGATCCCAAGTAGAGTGTCCTGATAGCCCTTATTCTTGCCCTGCTCAGTTACCAAAGAAAAGCAATAAAAGCATATTCTAAGAGCCTTTCTCTCTCCTTGTGGCATGAAATAATGAGAGCTCTGAAATGTATTGCTGTCTTCTAATCTGCTACATGTAGAAATTAGCAAAGATATTATGTGTGCCCCAAAATGTTCATTCAGTGAAATGATATTAATGCAACATTCTCATCTCTAGCCTGCTGGACAGGCTGATTTACCATGTGAATGGGCAGGCACTTTGAAAGAATTGATATTGTTACTAATATACACATATGTGTGTATACATCTACCTAAACCTTGTCTTTACCCCATACAAAGCTGAAAAAATCATTTGCAGTAAGTGCTTTATGCAATGAGAATTATTCATATTTTCTGTTAAACACTTTTGCCATATATTTCCCAAGTTCTTTAGTTGGTGAACAAATGAGGGCTATTCAGCACTTGTGTTGTGCTGCTTGCTTGGAGCTGCTTGGACGAACCACATGCTCATCCTCTGAATTGAACAAGAAGGAGCCAAAGAAACAACCAGGAGTCCAGACAGTAAGGCTCTCTGCAGAAGGAGACGTGTCTTCACTGGGAAAGGCAGAGAGCAGTAGAGCACATTCAACTGATGCTCAGTTGAAACCATCTCTCTGTTCAACCCCCTACTCATTTTCTTTCTCAAATCCAGAATAGGATAGGAAAGATATCTTCCACTTTGAGGAATGAGGAATCAGCCAAATAGAAGTTCTCATCCTTTGTTGCCACGTAGGCTGTGGGAAAAACTGAAGAGTAAGAAACTGAAGATTGTAGGAAGTAGGAGGTGCAATCTATTAATTTTAAAAAATCAAACAATGACTACTAAGGAAATAATTTGTGTTGTTTTCTCAACTCTATTTTCAATTGCAGCCTCACTGACGGACTTGATTTCAGCACAAGCCACTCCTGGTTCCCTTAAAGAGCATTTAGGTCATTGCTTCATCTACAGCGCAAGCGCCTCTTGAAGCAGATTCCACAGCAATCTTGTCCTCAGATTGCCACACCAGCTACATTTCCAGGATGCAAGAGACTGTAGAAACTGTTCCCATAAACAGCTGAATCCTGCATGATTAATCCATTCTACCAAAATAACCTAAGTCGAATGTAACTTGCAATCCATACAGAATATTACTTTGCAAAGAACAAAAAAAATTCACAGTGTATATGTTAAGAGCAGTAATCTCCAGATGTTGCCCCACAGCCACCACTCCTAGCTAGGAAGTTTTCTATACAGTCCTCAGTTTACTTTCCCCCAGTCAACTCAGTAGCTTACATCTCACAACCCCATGCACAGCCACACAGACTTTCCTCCAAGCCTTATAGCCCATCTCTCCCAACCCCAGGTGTTTTCCACAGTCTGCCTCTGATGAATCCACCTTTCCTCACAGCCCTGCAGTCCACCTTGTCCCAGACCCATAAGCAACCCTGCAACTCACATCTCCCACCCCATGAATGCATCCTCAGCATATTTCCCCTTAAATTCATGTGCAGCTCTCTGCAGAGCTCTACACCCTATTTCTCCCCAGTCCTACTTCCTTCACAGTCCGCTTGCAAGGCACATAACTGTCAGAGCAACAGCCAGGTGCCAGGATCCTTGGAGCTGTACACCGCAGGCACTTGTCTTGAAGTCCCTGACTCTTAGGTGCTTGGATTGTGTTTTGCCAATTGAACAACTCTCCAGTGAGTGCTCTGAGGCTGATCAAGCAAAGCATTTAAGAACGTGCTTAACTTCAAGAGCAGAAGTGACGACATTAAAGGCAACAGAACTATTTACACACTCATAAATAAGCATTTGCCTCAGTGCTTTGACAGACTGGGCTGATTTCATTTGAACAACTTGCAGACGAAGCCCTTAATACCTGAACCTTTCTCCTGCTGTTTTTAATTGAAACTGTCCCCGTTTAGAAGCAGGTCTTTCCCATCCACACTGCAGGGAAAAGTAATTATATGTAATAGAAGTCATGCATTCTAAGAGGAGATATAAGGTATCTGATTGATTGCCTTCTTTATAAACTTATTCTTCGTTAATTTCTGATTTAATTAACTCTTAAATTTTAATTATCTTGTGGACTATAGATTTGAATAAATGTTCTGATGAACAAAAAATAGCTTTTAGAGCAGCATAGCAAAGCTATTATTAAAGTAAGAAGGAGAAACTAGGCATTTAAACTAAATGTTCTCAAATCCCTCTAGTCCACTTTGACTGCCTGAAAGCGAGAACAGCTCCCAGTGAAAAAAGCTGTTTGCTTGGAGAGAAGCGGGGAAGCATGTCTCACTTGGTCCTTCCTGCAGTACCTGTACCATTACACTTGGTCTCTATATGATCATGCTGCTAACAGCTGATGGGTCTCACATGCTGGACGTGAAACTTGGAAACTAGATATTGGTTGCTTTACAGCCCATCTCTCCTTACCCCAGATGCTGTCCACAGTCCACCTCTGACGAGTTCACCTTTCCACAGGGCCCTACAGTCCTCCCCTTTCCCTACTCTTGTCTGTATCTTGCACATCTGGAGAGCAGCACCCTGCTGCTCCGATGCCATATGGCAGATGCAGTGAGTTGCCAGATCAGAGGTCAGAGTGAGCAGATGCCTACGGCATAGGAAGTCAGGGTATAGGAAAGAGATCTTGACAGCCAGGGGTTGCTATCTGAGAGATCATGAGTCCCTGGCACCCGGAAGTGACACTTACCAGCCTTAGCCCATGCATGAGTTGGCATGGCTTCACCACGCCGCGGTGAACCCCAGGGCCAGCTGCCTTCCCCTTCAGGGCGCTCCAGGGTGCCGTCGTGATGAGCCCTTTGCGGCAGTGACATGGGTCTGAATCTCCTGTCACTAGAAGTAATCCCACTGCCCAGCAGAAAAGAAAACCAAAGGAAGCAAGCTGCAGTCAGAACTATTATCTTTTCCCATGCCATATACATTTAGTCTATTGGCATTCCTAGGTAGAATCAGTTAAATAGAAACAAGTCAGCACTGCATACTAAATATATCTAGGAAATGAGTAACACAACTTCTGTTTTCAGTGAGATTCTATCATCTTCCTAAAATTGTAAGCATTTTGAAATACCTGCCCTAAGGCCCTCCAAAAAAACCCCTGAAAAATAGATAGCTTTTTTTAAAGAAGAGGAAATATTTTTTTGAAGCTTTGTGTTTTCAAACGGTTTCTTAAAGTCATTTCAGGAAGAGGAGACTACCTTCAGCTGTGAATGGCAGTGGCAGGTACATTGGTGAGGTGATGAAGGAGAGAGGTATGAAGCTAAATTCAGGGGCAATACAATCACTGAGGAAGAGTAAACAGGTTCAAGTGGGTTTAAAGTAAAACCTAGTGTGACTTGCTTCCAATTTGGTATGCAGAGGGTGTGTAAAGTGAGGGCAGCTTGTGCAGTCCGGGCAGAGGTCAAAGAAAAAGTGTTTAGGACAGAAATACAGCCTGTACACACACACTTGAATCTTTTTGCTTTGCCCAGCATTCCTGATGGCAGGTTCCTCCTCGTTAACCATATACAGGGACGCAGTACTACATTGCTAATCCCTGGACAAGGGTTGCAGACAGTCACACCTGTCTCAAACAGTCGCTCCTCCCTAGGCTACGTACATACATGACAACATTTTCTGATGCGATGCTGACAGCCAGGCAATTTTTTAACAGCTGTCCCTGGTCAGGTCCTGAAGAGCTGCGAGCGCTCCATACTGCTACAGATGAGTTCACTGTTTTTGTGTAGACTAAATTTGAATGTAAATGTCTGTGTCAAAAAAAGTCTGCCTGGAGACGTTTAAAAGATACGGCTGCTTGTTCTGTAAATCGGTTTGGTAGTATGATTCAGTCAACCTAAGAGAAAATAAAAATTAGGGTTGGGATTCTTACAGCTTTACACACCTATGCTGTATGCCTCTACATCTGAGACGATTCTTTAGACACATGTTGTACATGATGGAGAGAAATGGTTGCTCCCAGGACATAATTTCCCTCAGTTTGAAGCGGATGCCTAAGATAAGATGAGAAAAGGAGGCGGCAGCAGCTCAGCCACGTCCAGATGACTTCTGCAGAGGCCCAGGGGCAGCAGCAGCAGCAATACACAATCTGAGCCCCCCTGCTAATACTCCCTATTACCTACCATTGAACCACAGTGACAATGCTTTGATCTGATTTGATATACAAGGCTGTTAAAATTTCAACCCGTTCCCAAGCTGGCTAATAAATGTATTCAGCAAGCTCTGTTCATCTCTGCCTGATCTGGCCGTGCTCTGTTGGCAGCTCCTCCTGCTTCACTCCCTGCCAGCTCGAACACCCTGGCCAGTCTGTTCCCTCCATTCCCTCCTGCCACCCATGCTCCCTCCTGTCCTCATGCTCCCCTGTCCCCCATACTCCCTACTGGTTCCCCGTGCTCCCTCTTGTCCCCATGCTCCCTCCTGTCTCCTGTGATCCCTCCTATCCCTGTGCTCCTGAGCACCTCTAGGACAGGTTGTTATTGCTCCCACAGCAAGTTCATGTCTTCAGCCACCTTGGTAGCGGGGAGTATATGAGCCCCATCTCAGAAAATTTGGTTTCTCCACTTCTAGGGAAAGCAGTGTCATTTGCAGCAAACTAGAGCTATCCTCTAGATCCAGGGCCAGACAGGGAAGCTATCCAGCCATGATTGACTGTCCTGGGTACCGCTGCACAGACACTGAAGGTAGCATCAACTCTTCAGCAATGCCATTTTTCCTTGCTTTTAGGCCAGACACCTGTGCTGCATGGCACATAACAGTGTCACATGCTGTGGTGGCCTGCAGTGTTGGCGAAGGCGAGGAAGGGTGCGAGCAGGGCAGCCAGGGCACAGCGCAGGCAGAAGCTGGGTGCTCCGGCAGATGGTGGGCAGCTGCAGGACATCGCCACAGCCACCGTCCTCCCTATGGCCCTAACGGCTTTGCTGTCTGTTTAGCAGGGCATTCCCCTAGCTGTTGAAGGCCTGTGGAAAAGGAGGTAGCACTGTTTGATCTTTAGCTATTGCTCACTCTCCTTGATCAAATGGTTGTTTTTAGCAGCTCAACTAGTTGAATTCAGCTAAAATCACTATGACCAGAGGCAGGGATAAACCAACGGGCAAGTGATCAAGCGATTAAATCCAGACAACAAAACCGGCACTACAGTCACTCCGGATAAATTGCCAGGAAGCACTAGAAGGAATTCTTTGAATTCTGGTGGGTATTACCGTCAGCAATCCTATCATGCCCGCAGCCTTTGAGCAGTGTGCCACAGACTCTGAAAAACAAATCTTTGCCCTGGGGTCATAGTTTTAGATTTTATTAGAGACTGCTGGTATTTCTATAGGGGTTTCTCTTCTCTTCTCCCTCACACTTCATTTCCATCCCTACCAGTTGCATCTTACCCATTTGATATAACAGTTCAGGTCGCCCTACCTGCTAGCTCTGCTAACTCATAATTTCCCCCTTGGGGTGCCTGCAGCCCTTCAGCAGCACAGTTCTTCACTTTTGATAAGGTATAGCCTTTCAGCATTGCAACATTATTAGCTGAGTCTACCAGAAAGGCTTATGACAAGTTAAAGGGGCAACTTTTATTACAGTTGTCTCTCCCTTACTCGTGAAAGCACAGCTTTTTCATCTCCTTACTATGCTGCTTGAAAAATACTGGGTCAGGGAGTGATGGAAACACCTATTTAGACATGAGGTAAAGTGTCAGACATGCAGCCAGGTCAACCTCATGGGGAGCCACAGGCTGACTGCACGGGTAGCGGGAAGTGTGCATGGATTGTGCCAGAAGTAATGTTCCAGTGGTTCAGAGTGCACATGAACTTAAATGTTAGAGAGAAATAATTTATTGAGTTAATCATTGTGGAACTGCTGTACCACCATGGGCAGTCACCTTTCTTCGTACAAAGTCCTGATTCTCACCTATTGTCACAGCACTGAACCTTGAGGACATCCAGCAGGGGTCAGGTACTTCCCTGACAGAAATACCTGCTTTGGGTAGCATCCGTGCAGAGAGTCTGATCCATCTGCTTGTTTGATTCTCTATATACTCACTCTGCTGTGAGTCAGAGCTGAGCAGTAAATCCCACACGCCAGCATGTGTATACAACCGCTAGGCATGCAGAGATCAGCTGTGCTGCAAGTGTGCACTTGTGATGATATAATCTGAATGATGAAAACATAGATTTTCTTGACCAATATCCAGATATGCAGATCATAATTATAGAGCTCTGGAAGTGTGAAGAGAGCCAGAGGAGAGAACATGAGAAAACTATCCTCAGTTTAAGACTCCTTTCTCCTGCCTTAACAGTGTAGAAAGGCATTGGTGGAAATGAGAACAGAGCCTGAAGAAATTTCCTCGGCAGAAGCCCAGCAGCACATTGCAATCAGACACCTAGCTACTCCTGAGCAAACGCTTCGTGCCTTAGCTGACATGTGGCACTGAGCTAATGTAAGTTATGCAATTACCTATCAAACGTTTATTACTGAACAGATAGCTTGTACAGTAGTAGCTTTCATGGCTAATAACTGAAAACAGAATCAGAAACCTCAGATGAGCTATGTAACTACGCACTGACAAAAATAAATCTCTATTGTAGGCTGGGGTGGGTTATATTTACACCAAAGAAACAGACTTTATTTATGTGAAAATAAAATTACTATAATTATTTTTATTGTTTTACCTGGAAAATGCAGTTTTTAATTTTTATAAGTTTTTTAAAGTTTTTGAAATACATAAGAACACAGAAAAATTGGATAAGAAAACCACACATATCTTTTTTAATTAATGAACATTAGCCATCACGAATGAATGGTTATTAGCAGAGTTCAAGCCCCGGTGTTGGTTGGACATGAAAGTTAATTATGTCTGCAATATCCAGACAGTCAAGATATAATGATCTTGATATGTAATCGCATATTGCAGATGATCCTCTCCCATGCCTCTCCACATGCTGATCAAATGACGCTTACTGTCCTGGAACTGTATTTTATCCACATGTCTCCTTCATCCTCACCCACCCTTCCCAAGAACAACAACAGAGAGCTCTGCATGGATATATTAACAGTGAGAAAGTGATGACTAGTTACATGAGTCTGGACTTGCTCAGGCTCACAGCTGGCCAAACAAACGTCCCTGCGTGCTGTAGCCCGCTCTTCTCTTGATGAATCACAGCAGCAATTGAAGTATTTAGAAGCAATAAACTAGTTTCTACTAGCCTGAAGTTCAACTTTCTGTTAAGAAGGGGGTACACTGAAGTGGGAAAAGTAGCTTGAGCCCTTCTTCTCCTTTCATTACTGCTGGCTGGTGTCAGGTGGTGAGTTTATGGCTGCAGGGCTGACAGGTTTTCCTATTTCTGTCAGGACTGCACCCTGCATATATTTTCCTCTGCAGCAGTCACAGAAGTTGGCTGATCTGAACCAAATTTGACAACCCTCAAATTTATTGTTCCTTCAAGAGTTCCTTCAAGGGTCACAGGAACAGGCAGCTATTGGAGGGATTTACAAGTGAGGCTCAGACCTTGAGAAACTGTGGATAGTATCTTCAGAGAGAAAGGAAAAGTCGGATAAAAGCAATGAGTATAGAACATGAAATCAGTTTTTTTACAGAGCTGTGTCTTTTTCATTTAAGTGACCAATATTAGGATTTTCTATCCCATCTACAAATTCTCTGCTCTTTTCCCCCTTCCAGCTCCCCTCCCTGCTAATATTCTGGCAGTAAAAATCTCTGAGGGCTTTAGCCTTTTGTCAAATTTGATTCAAATCAACCGCTAGGTTCAAAAGCTAAGAGAAAATAGAGTTACATATACAGATAGATCACTTACTTAGGTTTCTTTTCCACTTAAATGAGGGCTAAAAATTTGAATGAAAGAAGTATGTCACCACTTCTAGCTTTGCACTAAGGAATTTTGTTTCTATTGCTTACAGAATAACTTCATTTATGACAAAAGGTTTTGTAAAAGCCCAGATATTCCTCATGGGCAGTTTGCAGAAGTGAGCATATACTGAAAGTAGTTTTAGGTTTCTTTTTCTGACTTATCTTTCCTCTACTAGAAATTTCAGAAATACTTAAACCTCAGGTCCACTACCAGGTACATGTTTATAGGTATTTGCTCTCAAGGTGCAGAATTGACAGCCTTGGGTTAGGCTCGTCATAAAGTGCAGGGGTGCATTGCATGCCACAGAGTTCACAAAACAGGAGAAAAGTCAAACTAATGGGACACTGCTGAAAATGTGGCTAACTTCTATATTCCCACTTCTTCTTGCAAGTAGGTACCTGAGTACTTTCACTCAGGATTCACAGGCCTTAATTTATTTTGGAAAAAAATGTCAGTGCTCTTCCTTCGAATAAACTAAGCATCAGAATGAATGAATTTAGTATTTGCCGGTTTGTAAAATACCCTTGTATCTAGAAGGCTCAAGGAAATTGCAGAATCAAGGTTTTCTTCTTCTGGAAATGCGGGGTTTAAATTCTCCTAAGAACAGAAAGGGGGAAACTAGGTCAGTTGGACCACAGCTCAGCCAAGCATTTTCACCCTTCACCTGCTATGTAAAGACCATCTTCTCCAGCTATGTTTTAAAAGAAAGCTGCTACCATTGCATTTTGAATGCAGTGTGCTCCATTTGGTGCCTCCTGAGAACATCTGCTACCTTAAGTTATTAAGAGGAGGGATGTCCCTTCATTGGGAGTAGCCTTTATAGTGAGTAGCCTCAGAGAATCGTTTGAATTTCTGCCTGTCCCAAAGGCTACAGTTATACAAAGTATTTGGGCTCTTGGGAGAAAAAAACCCATGCACCAGGTGCATAGAAAAAGAGAGAACAAAGTATCTCCACCCTAAAGGCCGCCTGGGACAGTGAGAAATTCCAACCTGCAAACTGCACTCCCTGCTGAAGATAAAAGCAAAACCCCTCAAGATCCCTGCCAGTCTATCCTAGAGTAAAATTCTTTTCCAACCTCATATCTGGCTATTAGCATGACTCTGAGTGTGAGAGGAAGACACACAAAGCAGGAAGCTGAGACTTTGCAGCACCTTCAGTCAGTGGTCTAACCCCTCTGAAGTCCTATTTCCATCTGGTAGCCAATATCTGATACTTCAGAAAGTGGTAGGTGGGGTAGGGGAAGTGATCAAAATACATCTAGAAGAGAGAGATAAGGAATTCTGTCACAGCCTGAAGGCAATCATGTGTGTTGATTGCAGGCTGTGATTTGGGGTTGCTCCCACTGAAGGACGTTTATCAGTGATTGCATCTTGTCCTGCCTTTACCAGTAAAAGTTCAGAAGCTCCCTACTCTCAGATATCTGTTCCATGTGTTATCACTTGTACAAAACACCCAAATCACCTCAATCTTTTTTTTTTTTTTTTAGTAAACTGAATAAATTGATAAATTGTGGTCCTTATGTCTCATCTCCCTCAGCCTGCTTGACAGCCCACAGGTCATCTTTGTGGGTCCCCTTTGAAGCCTCTGTAGTATTTCCTCAGCCTCCTTTAAGAGCGGGGACCAGAAATGCGTGCCAGATCCCAGCAGCAGCTAACTAATGCTGTACTCAGAAGTAAGTTCATGTCTGTAACTCTGCTTTCTAAATAACTTTTAGACACTTTTGACAGAGCACTTCACTAAGCACTTATCAAATGTAAGAGCAATGGTGCTTCTAAAGGTGAAACTCCACCTTTGGGAAGTCAGTCCAGGCCATTACCCAGGGAGGCACTTGCAGTTACACACCCAGCATGTGAGAGGTACCCGGGTTCAAATGCTGGGTTTGGCACAGGCCTCCTGCATAGTCACAAGAAATTAATTTGACCTTTCTGTATTGCCACCGCTGTTACCTCAGCCCCATTTCTGTAAAACATGTACAAAACTTGCATTACTGTGTTTCCCCCTTGTTTATATCTAGGCACATCCGCACAGACAGTAGCTCTGCCCGCACTCTGAGTCAGCACGGTGAAAGCTTTCTCCAGTCTAGAAGCTGTTTAGACATGTCAGTGAAAGCTGTGCCCATGCTAATGTTTCCCCACAGAGGAAAAAGGGCATGCCAAGGACTTCAATTTACTGTTGTGGGGGCTCCTGAAGTGTAAAAATCTCCAGTGCTCCCCAGCCCAGAGAACGCAGTCGGTAGACTCAGAGCTCTGCTGCTGAAGCAGTTTTGGGTCTTGTGTTTCTCTTGCCTGGTGTCTAATCCCTTCTCCTTGTGCTCAGCCTGCTTTCGTCCCTCGCCCTCTCCCCAGCCCTCACTGATGTCCTCCATGAAGGTTTTGTCACTGCTGATGCATCAAGATCTTAAAAGTGAACAGGCTGGCAGAGGCCATCCCTCTCCTGTCACTGATCCCACGCTAGGGGAGAAAGTGTTTCATTTCTCTGCTGCGAATATGCTGTCCCCGTGTCCCTGCAGAGTAATGCCACCACGACATAGCCTCTCAGTGCCATCGCACAAGGATTCCTCCCGCCATGCAGGCACTGGGTCAGGTATTCCCTGCGTGCTTGGCTACCCTGAGAGCTGGCCTGCAAGTCCTGGCTCCAGTGACTGCCGTCCAGCTCCTCGCGTTTCAAGTTTTTGCCCTGCAGTGAGTTTAGGATGAAGTAATTCATATACTCCACCTATGACTATGACATTACAATTAATTATATAATCCCCAGGCCATGCTGTGGATTTATTATAGCTGGGAAATGAAATGATTATCTATAGGTGGAAAGTGCTAAAAGCAATCAACCTTGTTCCTAAACCCTTTGCTCTTACAAATAATAAATAATAACAACGTGAACGGAAAGGCCAGTTCTTCCGCAAGCCGCCTTCTCCCCCCATTACCACTAATGGTAGAACAATATTAATTTATGGCTTTAACTTTACTACAGTTAAAATGATTGTTAAATTTACTATCACACCTGACTTTAACTAACCATGGAAGATTCATGGTAATTTTTGAAAGTGTGGATATATCTGTGCACTTTTATTGATAAAAAATAAAAGTTATGCAATGCATACTCTGATTTGGTGTGACTTCCATGCATACTCTCCGTGCTGCCTTCTGAACCAGCAATAGCATTACAACAGGGCTATGTCTCTCCAGCATAGGCAATGACAAAACTGGCAAACCAATGGACATGGAGATAAATAAATAAAACTCTAAGGAAAAAGGTTTGGTATTGTTCCTCAAGTTATAGACTAAACTCATTTATTCTGTCATTTATCACAAAAGATCTAGTCATTTGCTTGTAAGGTTTAAATCTGGGATTTCCTTGGATAGTTCTTCTGAGCATAGTCAGTCTCTGAATGCTCTCTATGACGCTTGTTGTTGTAAATGCATGTCTAGACTTAATTTAGATTAATTCACCATAACCATGCTGTCAGTTTGAATTTATTACAATGTAAGTGCATAGTATACAGTTGAAATGCAAACTCCAAACTGGCTTTGCTGTGACCTGCCTGGTGTGTCTTAGTGTACTGTAATTATTATTGCAGAAAAAGAAATAGGGAGCATGTTCTTCCTTCAGTTACAAGGAGCAGACTTTTTAGAGCTGTATATAGTGTAATGAATCCGGACCATATACATTCAGGGGCTCATTCTGTAGTGTTACATGACTTCCCCTCTGTTAACCAGTGATTCCCTTTGATTTTTCTTTTCATCTTCTTGGTGCTCGTCTCCAATACGTACTCAGGACCCCATTAAGCCCTCACAACTGTGTTCTTCCTGTGAAAGCGCTACAGTCCAAGAGACTGTTAGGCTTCTTATCCCAATCCTAAATAGGTTTTTCTCTGATTATGAGTCAGCCCTTGATGCTTAGCTTGAAAACTGTGTACCAGAAATGCTTACATTAGAAGGCTTCCTATCACAGTGTGTTTAAAAGCAACCATACAGAAACATTTCTAAGGGCCTTTTCCATAACACTTACAGAAAAAATCTTTATGTAGGGTCTAACCCCCTTTACTGAACCTGCTTGAATGTGTCCCTGAATTTTTTGCACCTTCTGCTATTATTTAATGAAAATAAAAATCACATGACGTCAGTTAGTTATTCCGCATCAACTTGAATGAGAGTCAGGCCAGACCAGACCCTGTGGCTGTGAAAAATTTATTCTTTAAAGCATTTTATGGGACTTTTAAATGAATTTTAAAGCCTATGTCATGTCTGTTGTTACAGAATGTGGGGAAGTATCGTATTCTACTATGTATGGACAGTTCCCATAAGAGCATTTGTCTGCCATACAGCTAGGGACTGTTATACGTACAATACATGCTTATGACTGAATGGAATATACAACCGTTGTAGAGAGAGATAACGGGAGTTTCTAGAAGCTGCTATCCAAGGCAATCGGCCACCTGGCAAACCATGGCCACAGCCAAGATGCATAGTCTGAGAGGTCTCCTTGGACCTCTGGAAAGCAGTAGTGCCAGACACTGTAAAAGAAGAAAACAGACGTGAGATAAGCATAATCAGAAAGTCAGAGACTTTCAGGACATTGAACTCACTGGAAAGGTGATCCTGGAAACTGGGTGAAGAAAGTGCCAGCTACTCTTTGCCTCTAACATGATTAAGGAAATAAGCCTCCATTTACATTCTCTACCAATGGCTAGGATTGCAAGGAAAGGAAATGTCTGATTTGTACAATCAGTTTATACACGTAGCGGAAACAAATCTGCCTGAATGTTAGCTAGTTTATCAGGCTAACTGACTGATATGTGTGTATAGACATGCATATATATATATATTTTATATGTATATATACACATATATGTAAGTGCATGTGTATATCTACCTTGACTCTATTCCATAGTATGATTTGGTGCTCCAGGCTCTCTCAGGAGACGTTCAGTTTTCTCAGCTGACACCTAGGTTAGTGGAGACTGTGGATGGTTGGCATCTCCCAGGATTTTGCCCATCCCACCTTACATCTTAGACTGATGATTTCTAAGTGCGATACAAGTAGTAATGAATTAAAGCTCACAGCTCCCTCTTGTCCATACCACATATTCTGTGGTAAAATGAAGTTTCCTCACTCTCCTACCTACTTGAGAGACAGACAAATTTTACAATGTTAGTGCAAGTGAATCTAAGGCAAAGAAAAAGTGAGATAACCAGCTCTAGGTCACAGAGGATCTCTGTTTTAGATATAGATAAAGTATCTCGGCCTTTTGAATCTTTGTTCTCATACTTTAACCCAAGTCTTTCAATGCCCTTAACATCCCTCTTGAAAGCACTGACGTGAAGGTTAAAGAAAGAATAAGTCAAACCTCCCTCAGAAAGCCTTCCCACAAATTATCTTTCTTGCAAAGAGCAAAGAAATCTGTTCCGAATTCATTCTGGTGGCAGGAAAGCACTACTGGCTTTGCAGGTATGAATCTAAATTAGCAGTACATGCCAACCCTGCAGTACTGCCAGCAGGTCTCTCACATGCTCACATAAAACCCTGCAGGTAAAAGTGTTACTTTCCCCAGAACATTTTGTAAACCATTAATCTAACTTATCCTGGCATGAGAAGTTAGTCATACAAATGCTCTTCACCTCACCTTCCCAAGAGTGAGCAAATCACTCTATTAAACAGCTACTTTCATGTGCTTGAAAGACACAGTCCCCTTCCACTGTTTCTGAAATTAAAGGTCATATGATGGTTGCTGTATATCAATATACTAAAATGCAAGATCAGAGGAGGATCATGGGGTGAGGTTAGACTGAACAAATATCAAAATGCTCACCAGAATCTACAGAAAATACAGAACAAACTGGCAGCCATCAAAAAAACTACAACAGCAAAATTAAAAATCCAAACCCAATCCTCAGCTCCCTAAAAGGCAGCCTCCTTTTCCTAAACTCACTGGCTGGCATTTTGTTGTTGAGCTGTGTGAATTCCACCTAAATTCAATTTCCACATTTGGACTGAGCTTCTCAAAAATACTGCCTAATATTGGTATAGATGCCTTCAACTTTTCACTTCAAGTGTTGCAATGATTGCGGTACAATACTGCAAGATGTGTGTGTCAGAAATTCTATGGGAAATCAAAGAGCTATATTATTATGCATTATATTATGTGTGTGGCGCAAACTTGGTCTAATGAGACTACCACAGAGCCATCTGGCTCTAAGTTCTTTGCCCTGTTTTTTGAGACATAGAGCACTATTGTATTCTAAGTCCTTTGGCTTCAGACAAATTGCTTCCGAATAATTATTTCAGGTAAATGCATTTTAGCATGAAATGTCATAAAATTCTTCTTTGGTTCAAACTGAAAGAGAAAAAATGGAAATTCATGAAGGATGCTTACTAACAGGAGAAGGTGCACTGATGCTTGGGGTCTGAGGAGTGAGCTCTAATGAACTGATATATTTTGTAACAACGCACCCCTCTTTTATCAAATTCAAGTTTGTATAAGAAGAAAAGAGATGGAAAAAAATGCATTAAGACTCTCTATTTTGCAGTCATCTATTCTTTTTAAGTTCTCAAATGCCAGGCAAACAGTGCCAGAACTAAAATTTTCCCACAATTTCTTTTCCAGACATTTCTTTCCCTAGACCCATTTTACAAGCATATGAAATAAGGCCTATAGGCTCTGGTCCTTCTTATATCTACATAATTTTTGAATATTAAGCTAAAAGAAATTTACAAGAACAACAAACCTTGCCCAGTTTTCCACAGCTTTTGCTACTGCTGTCTCCTCTCCCAGAGGAGACAGAATAATTAAGCACGACAATGCATCAGATAGATAGATTGATATTTAACCACCAGTTTCTACATTTCTCAGGTGCATCGACTCAATAGCAAATGTGCTGCCAAACAGTGCTGGCAGTACCCAGCACTCCAGTGGTGCTTGAGTAGAGATAGTTTATCCCAGGACACTTAAGGGGTTAAAAAACACATGATAATCTCTCTTCAGTATCACAGCCAGTTAATCTTATTTAAGGAACACATTTTGCCTTTGGACATCGCAGCCTCAAGGTGTGACTGGGAGAGCAGTGCAGAGCAGAACAAGAGTGGCCGGAGGCGCTCTGCTAGGAGAGGGCACAAGAAAACACCTGGGAGAGCTGCACGGAGCCCCCTTGCTCCAGGGGAGGACACGGCTGCTTGCAGCACCCTTGCCACGTGGAGCGAAGAGATGCCGGACTCTGCCCCCGCATACCTCGCCGCTCCCCCCCACCTCCCCTGGAGAATGGAAATGAAGCACTTTCCCCCTTTGACTTGCCAGCTGAAGCAGCTGGCAAAACGCCCACAGACTTAGTGAGCCTGGGAGTTCCCTATTATTTCTCAAAGGAAAAAAATCTGGTCTGCTGCAGGAATTGAGGTTGCTATCTCCTGCTAGTGGTTTAGAGTCCCCCTCCCCTAAGCCTACCATCTGCTGATACTACAGTATCTGCTGATACCGAACACGAATATTACACTGTGATGGCTGCAAAATCATCCTGAGCATTAGGGACAGACTTCATTCCCAAGAAGGTGATTATGAAGGACTTGCTAATTCTGGGAACTGTATTAAAGTGTTCACAAAGAATGTACCAGCACAAGGGCAGACCAAGCTATTCCCAAGAAGTAATAATATATTAGGCTACTGTACTCCTCTTTCTTCTCCTCGCTGAACATCCTCCAGCATTATGCATTTCCTTTAAATATATTTATATGAATGCATTAGAATTCATTATTTTCAGTATATTTCTATCGCAGGGAATTATGGCACATAATTGTACCTCAAGCTGTGCAGTGGTCAGACAAGATGCAGGTTTAACTCCTCGAGTGGAGAATGCAAGTACTTCCACACCAAAGCATTCATGTTTAAAATAAAGTTTCCTTGAGTGTGGGTGTTTGTAATTCCAAATTTCTTTACAGCAAATATTTATGACTATAAAATTCATTTGCAAAAGATTTCACAGGATGTATGCAGAAAATAAAAGCCAAAATTAGAAAAGAATAACTGAAAGAATAAGAGTAAAGGCAAGAATAAAAGTAAAGTCCCTGTGGTATGGTGTGTGAGTGTGTTGATGTGCACGTGTTACAGGCATGGGCCATTTTGGAAAAATGACTATGCCTGTGCGAATGTAAAGGCACAGGTCAGGAAATGCATGCACTGTAGGTTTCCTCTTCCACAGCCCATAGAGCGTGTGTGTGTGTGTGCATGCGCATGTGCATATAGCGGAGGGAGAGGGAACATGAAGGGGAAAGAGCAGAAAGAATCCTTTTTTCTCCCGTCAAGATGATTATAGAAATGAGAATGCTCTACTAAAGATTTTCACTCCAAAGTTCTCAGGGAAAGCTCATCCTCTCCTCTCATTAGCAGGCAGAGAAATCTTTAACGTAATTGATAATCTAGCACAGAAGAGCAGAAGAGTGCATTTCGCTACCAAGTCAGGCAGAACATTTCACAGGCATGTGACTGAACTGAAAGAAGACAAAGAGGCAACAATATCTTAGAGGACTGTGAACACAAATGTGGGAATAGCCATGCAACCCAGAGGCTCTTCTGATTATTTGGGAGTAAACTTAAATATAAGCCTCCTGACAGTTGCGTTTCTGGTGTCAGCGTCATGTTTTCTCTAACATTTAATGGGGATTTTAATTCCCCAGATAGACTGGTTGTGTGTGAGAGGGCAAGTATCGGTTATCTGCCTTTGTCTAAAAGGTGTTGACAGTGGCTCCACGGTCTCCATCGTGCCCCAAATGCCCACAGACATCTGCTGAATGCACCGGCAGCTTTGGCGTACCGACTGCAATTTGCAGGTGCGCACTGAGTCGACCCTTGGCTGCCCACTGCTTAGCCATGCGAGCTGGCATGGAGCCGTCCTGCCTGCGCAGTGTGTAGTGAGGAAGGTGCATGCTTGAACAACTGAAAAGAAACGTAAAAAGCACTTAGCTCCCAAACTCGTTTATTAAAGCGTATCCCGCCGCTCTTGGTTCTACAGTGCTTATACACAGCCAAGGCCTATTCCAAATTAAATGAATCCATGCTGAAAAAAATAAGATCACAATTTTAATTATCCCAGTCATTCAGGGCCAAGTCATAAGCTAAGAAATTCACTTTGTTCAGTGTATCAGGGCCTGGAGAATTTCAGTAGCCTTTTGAATCTTTTTTCAGAGATTCCACTGGTCAAAATTTATTAATTTCTTGAGTTACATTTGCTCTTCTTTTTTTAATATTCTGCACAAATGGATTTTGAGGCAGCTTCCTCTTCAGCCATGAGTATTTTTACAATTGCTTGGATTTAATTAGCTACCTTTTCCTGTTATTACACAGAGACTGAAGATACTGCTCAGTGATAGCAACAAAAGCAAAGACTAAAGGAAGTAAAAAGACCCTTTGCGTTCTTCTCCTCCTTAAAGGAAGGCTCAGCTAACACACAGGGGAGTTGCAGGTCCTTTTACTGCCACAGCCAAGAGCCCAAATCAGATACTGATGGTGACATAATGAGCAATTCTGTAGGCTTCACAAACTATCATCCAGATAATTTGCATTACAAAAGAATTGCAGTTTTTTAATGGGCAAATATGGGTTGAGAGATGCTAGGTTTAAGGCATCACTGCTCTCTGTCAAATACCAAATTGTCTGTCTGATATTAGGCGCCAAATCTGTTGGCACAGAACACTACCTGAAGACACTTTTCCCTGCTTTTCAGTTTTATCCCTGTGGTTGCCAAAATATGCACGAACTGTAAAAATTTTACATACCAGAATAAAAGAATAAGGAAGGATAAGCTGATTTACTGACTATAATAAGCTAGCTGACAATGGGATGAACTTTGAAGAAAAAAAAAGAAAATGCATGACATACATAATTTTTTACAAAACCTTATGTCTTATAAATATGCTGTTACCCTTAAGCTATACTGTCTCACCTTTTGCAGCATTCCTTTTGAATTTCTCACTCTTTCTTTTGACAATCATGGAACAAATGTTTGTTGGATATAGTTATATCACTTTCCCACTTAGTTAATGTTTGAATTGTTACCAGACCAGAATGGTAGCAACTTACATCTGATTTAGTTCAAATTGCAGAGCTATAACGACTAGAAAAGCACAAGAAAATGTGAATTTGGCCTCCTGTTATTGAACAAGACCTCTGCTGTGTATGGGGTATTTTTTGTTGTTTTTGTGGATATAACCAACAAGCCTCATGTCGTAAATTTATGAGCAAAGAAAATTTTCTCTTAGTTTACCATGAACCATAAGAGTTCTCAGTGCGAGTGATGCTAGAAATCAGCTTGTCCATAAACAAAGGCAGAAGTTTTTACCATTTAAATCTAAAAGTCACTATTTAGTCTATAAGATGGAAGTGATACCTTTGTCCATTCACTAGCTCTTTATGGTGATAAATTATGGACATAGGAGAGTTATCAGAATGTTCCTTAAAGACCAATGGAATAGATGAAAGAAAATTAAAATAACAAAAGGTAAATTACCTTAATTCTCCTGACGTTGGACTGAACACATATGAAACTGTACAACTTTTTCATTTCAAGTCTGTAATTTTAATAGCGGAGCTGGTAAAACAGAAAATAGTTCTTGTGAAAAATGCACCATACCCAGAGTATTTTCATTTGGAAGGAATACATTTCTGCAGGGCTGCAATGTTGTATTTAAATTTTTACCTTTAGGTAGCTTTTCCAAAAGCAGGCAAGAATTTAAAAGCACAATGTAGAAAAGCAAAAAAGAAAATGTGACAGAGGAAGAGAAGGGAAATATAGGCAAGATTTTTTATTTGTATTTTTTTATTTCACTCATTGGTAAAGAAAAACGACATAAAATGGGAGGAGGAGAGGTAATAAGTGCTTTCCTGCAAGAATAATTCAAAACCCAATAAGCACTGAAATGATAGCTTTTTAACTCTCAACCAAAACCCCCATCCCAAAACCTTCAAAAGCCCTAGGCTGCCAAAGATGGAGAGGGAGAAGTCTGAGATGGGGCAAGAATCTTTGTCAGCTGGGATGGCACCCAAATTAAAGGTGATTGAAATCCTCAGTTCCTGAATATGTCTGACTCCCACTTTGTGGAGCACCGCTGCTGGGGAATGGGATATAGAAGGGATCTGTTCAGCAAGCACCATAAAGGCAAGAACCAGCTGAGCATATTTGCATTTTATCTTGTCTGTGCTGTTCACTGAGTAATCACTCTCACTAAGCTCCCCTATTTGCTCTTACTTATAAATGTGACCTCCTCAGGATTCAGTTCATAACTGCTCACATTGAATTTCCATAAAGCTGGGCAATGAAGCTGTTTTTTCATGTAGTTCCAGGGGGAGTGTCTAAAATGGACATTGAAACTAAGTACACGAGATTAAAAGAAATAGCAGTGGGATAATAAGTCCCAAGTCACATTGTTGTAATGTCAGAACACTCTGAAAACAAGAAATCTTTCTTGAACTTTGCAATGGTTTATGGTTCAATATTTGCCATCACTAAATGGAATTTTCACCTATAATGACAGCAGATGGTCAAATTTTTGCATATTTCACCCAACCACAGGTAGATATTTGATTAGTCTTAAACATAACACAGCATAGCACAAATTGTCCATTCTGGATGAAGCCTGTGCAGTTTCTGATATTTTCTGCTATTGGTTTTTGACTCCTTCTTGCCCTGATGTTCGGATCTGTATCAGATGGAAAACTCCACTTTCATTATGAGGTTAGTCTGGCCCTCTTTAATCCCAATTTTGGATGCATGCTTCTAAGGTTCTTCAGACAGGTTTAACCTTTAAACATTGAGCATCTGGTTTTCTAGATAACCATCTAGTATTATCTTGAAAAATACTCACTCTCCTTATCCCTTGACCTTGTATCTCCGCTTATGAGGAGACACTGAGTATGGATGAAGGCCAGACCTGTACATACTGAGATTAAAGGGTAGGAGGTGGATCGCAGCTTCTGGTCAGAACCTGCTCTGTTTAGACATTTATCAGCTGGAAGTAAGTACTCTTGGATACTAATGTGAACACCAGCCCTTTAACAGCTCCTTTGCAGCTACATATTTGAAATTATTTTCTTATGTCTAAAGTAGCTGGAGGACCGTGGCAAAGCTAGTGTAGAAGAGGCACCTGTCCTGAGGGCAGCTTGAGTGTAAGGATGCAAAATCTATTTCCGTTGATAGTAGGCTAGCTGGTTAGAAGTGGATGATGGCCTTATTTATGGTAAGATCACAAAGCTGAAGATGCCTGCCTTTGAATTCAGTTGTTAATGTGTTGTGTAAATTATTGTGTAGCTTTCACTGTCGCAGATGTCATTGCAGATAAACATCCTCCTTGAACTCATTTTCATCCCACTAAGATAAGTGTAAGTGTGTTTTTTGTTTGATTTTATTTTTCTTTCTGATTTTCTAGCTAGTGAGACAGAAAAAGCAGCAGCAGCAGCTGTGGAGATATGGAAGGTATTAGGACATTTCTGGACACAAGCTAGGTGACTGCAATACGAAGGAAGCTGTTGTGGTGCTTCTTTCTATAAAATAGTATATTGAAAGTGTAAGGTTTTTTTAGATAGAGCTGTTTCTTTTCAGAGAAATTCAGCTGAGAATACAGTGAACTAGAAATATATGAGATATTCAGGACAGTTCAGAACTCCTGTACTATCCATCAGGAAAACGTCCCAGAAAATGGATTGGATGGTTGTGCTTCTAGTGATAGATTAGGCAACTATGCTATTTCCTGCTCACATATGCTACACTTAATCTATTGATTATTATTGAGTTATTTCTGATCTATTCTTCAGAAAAGCAAAGCAAGGTTAGAGCCTAATGGGCTTAGGATGATCCTGAATGCTGGCAGCCAAAGTCTGACCACCTAAATTAGCATTTCTTGGAAGTGAACATCCCCGCAATTGCACTTCTTCCCTTGGCCTCCCTCTCCTGTTTTTCTTCAACAGCACTTAGAAGAGATGGAGGTCATCTGTTACTCATTTCACTGCTTGTTATAGTGTCAGAAGAGCATCTTTCTCCCTCAGGAGTGACTTGTGGAAAGACTTTGGAAGGCAATTTAGTGGTTAGCCTAAATTATGTGTAGCTCCAGTTTAAGGAAAATTGAACTGGATTTGAATATTTTCAAACTAAATCTGCAGTTTTCTACTATAGGTGATAGAGATGAAGAGCATGGTCAGAGTCAGAGTTAGGTCAATTCTGCTTTGTAAGTTTAGTCATTGGTAGGACCTATCAGTGAGCGATAAGGCAGCACTGGTGACCCTTCTTGGTTCTTAGCAGGGTGAATGGTTGATGATATGGAGCCTCTGTTCCTTTCTTTGTTAGAAGTCTGACAGGCTATATGTTTTTGCTCTAAGAGCACTCTAATGAGGCACTGTGTCCCCTCAACTGTCCCGTTGAACATGCATACGAGTCTTACTTCATTAATAATAACATGAGGTAGACATATATCAGTATGCTAATGATTACTGGCTCCACATGTCCATATTCTCTGACCCACGTGATACAGTGGAATGAATGACACAGTGTCTGAACAAATCTGGTGTTTTCTCCATGAGCGGTAGCTAGCTGAGTCTCCATCTAGGTAAAACATGAACAGGGTTGCTGAGAGACCTGGCAACACTTCCCTGTACTGCTGATCAAAAGACATTAGCCATTTGAAGCGCAGATTTAGCATTTAGCATCTTGTTCGCTTAGAGTTAAAAGCATGTTTTCAGCTGCTGCTGCTGAAAAGGGTGCAACCCCTCCTTGCAGTCACTTCAGATATGTCTACCTGGAATATGGGGAGATGGCTTTGTCTGTGCTTTGAATTAACTGGAAACTGAACACCTGTGCTTAGGTCAGGAGCTCAAAACTGAGACGTAGAGCTGGGAAGGGGCTGTCGGTATCAGAGTCTCCTTGCTGGCTAGTAACCCTGAACTCATTTTTGTGTCTAGCTCCAATACAAAGAGTAGGCACACCCTCACTTGCCAAAAGTTTTTGTCACCTTGGGAATAGGCTGCTCTCACACTCATAACAAAACCCTGCCACCCAATGCCCTGAGTTACTGAAGCTGTTAAAGCAGGTAGCTGCCTGTGACTCAGAAATCATGTTACGTTGAAGCGGTGCTTTGACATCTAGGTTTGGCTAATGATAAGGTTTCATACGAAGATTAAGGTTTTGAATTTATTGTCTATTCCCTGCGTTGATTTCGGAGCTGTTACTAGAGAGGCAGTTTCTCTTTGGCCGTGACAGCACAGTAGTATTAACTAAAGACATCTAAGCTAACAAGCAGTTGACAGCCTACCTGCCTGGACATTATTTTAAAAAATTCTGCTTGGATGAGCCCAAGCCCAGGCTTGCTGTCCTGCTAAATGTGTTATGAACTTTAACATAGCTCTTGGCATTTGGGAGGGCACAGATCAAAATCAGTGTTTTAATGGGTTTTATGCAGGGAGCTTGGTAAATTAGTTGTGGTTTCAAGATAATTTATTTATCACTAAGAGGACTATATGTTAAAAAATATCAGGGAGCCAGCAATGCAAGCATATAACAAAGAATCAAACAATTTTCACGTGAAATACATACTGATGGAGAAACTGTATATCCCTGGATGAGAAAGATCTAACATCATGCAATAGCTGGTTATACGACGTAATAAGGTCACTAGGAAAAAAAGAGGGCAAAATGTTAAACATTTGAAACGTCTATCTGAAAAAAACCATACTGAAAAAAACATGACAAAATAAAGAATCAGAAATTTTGGAAAGGTTTCCCAATGCTGATATTGTCTTGCGACTCCTAATTGAAATCTGTGGTACTGTTTGTTGAGATAATCAATGCTGACATCTTTGTATAAGAGCTGAAAGGAAAGCAGTTTTTGATCTGTAGGACTTTTTGAAATTTCAAAGCTGAGTTAAGTCAAAGAAAAAAAGATTAAATTGCATGTGTTGTCATAACAATAGAAATTAAGATTGCTTTAATTATTGCATTTTCCATGATAGATTAATGAAAATTGCTGAATAAAACAGAGATTTTATGTAAGAAAACAAGACTTCTTTAAAAAATCAAAAAGAGCATATTTTGATAATTTGAAATTTAAATTACCTGAGACTTACTACAATCAACCCTTCTCCGTAAACTGTTTCAGTTTTGACACATGGAATTTTCTAATGAAAAGTGCTTTTACTGGAAATGATTTAATTAGCTTTACTTTTCTTTTCTTTCACGGCTTTCATGGCTGTGCCTGGTTTATGATATTCTAACATAATAAGAATGCTCTTTAGACTCCAAAGGCATTACCTGAGTGAAAGATTTTCCATATGTTAATTTGGTTTATGATAGGTTACAGTCAAATTTGCTATTTTTCCATCATCATCAGACATCTCCGAATGTTTGATCAAGAATGCAAATTGCCATAATCACTTACGGGGTGTGCATCAGCAGTAATGTTAATTGTTAATGGATATTTTTGACTTTATCTGAACCAAGACATTTAGTATAACTGGTCAAAGGTGTTTGTTAGCCTACCTGGAACTCTATGACATACTGAGAGATGCAGATGCATTCACCATAAATTCAACCTCTGTGACTGCAACATTATTGGAATTTCATGGAGAAAAATATAAGATTGCTGAAAAAACTTCATAGAAAAAGTGAAAAGCCCAAAATATAAGAAAAGAAATTTGAAGATAGATTTTTTGGTTCCACAAAACACCCAGCATTGAGATTTTCAGAAGACTACAAATCCAATATAGGAATGAACAGATTTTAAAAGTACTGATTTCTCCAACTGAGAACCCTGAGATCTTTTAAAATAGCGACCCGTTTTTTTCAGTGCTGTGCTGTGCTCAAATATACCGAATGCTTGTATCACACGGAAAGTTTATAACACGAGCAGTGAAATATATCTTTTGCCAGGCTACCTACCCAATAGCATTTAAAAAATGTAAACAGAAGAAAAGCTTCCACGTTATCCTGGTAAAAATGGTTTCACTTCTTGGTGTTAATATGATAGTTTCTCTATCTGGAGGTGTGTCACACATAAAAATTGATTAGTAATGCTAGCTAAATGCCAAAGCATATTACTGTTGATGCCTACGACTGTTACTCAGAAAAATGCAAGTCTTACTGTGGAACAGTGATTAATATGAAAAAGCTGAAGCCATCTTGCAAAACAGCTTCATTTGGGGTGTTAATTTCCTCATATCTTGGAAATCTGTTTCATTTTCACAAAAGAATGTGAAGAAAGTGGCCTGACACATTTTTCTCACAGTTTCAGACTGCAGAGTGTTGATCTTGAGGAAATCAAGTGTTTCTCACTCCAGTGTAGTGAATATTCACTTCACAGTTCAGTCCTGGTGTCAGTGACATGGAAAAAACACATTTGATCTCAGCTGCAAGACTCCCTGCTTTGGGCCAAAATTACATGATGTTGTCTGTCACTTCATGCCCAAATTTATTGATAGCAATTGCAAATACTTCCTTTATCATGCTACAGTTAGCTACCATAGGGCTTCTAGGGAACTACAGCTGTAGAGTTGCTGCCTTTCGCTCCACCTGAGAGCTACAGGCAGGACAGGACTTTGAAAAGGTTGGTAAAGGACACACAGCTGATAGACCTCTGGTTATTATTATTATTATGTATTATCCTGTAAAGCTTTCAGGCTGCAGTGTAGATGCTGGACATAGAAAACTTAGAAAATGAGATCCTGGCTACAAATGGTTTAGAGTCCTAAACTGGTATCTCAGTGAGTATATGTGTGAGAATGCTCAATAACTGTAACACACAGAGTTGTGCTAATAGCTACTTTGCTAGTGATCGTCGTGGATGACTGTCAAACAAAACACAGGAGAAAGAATTATTGCATTATTGCAAGAGAAAGAAAATCGCAAAGAATCCGACTTATGCATTTCATTTCCTTAGGCACAAGTTCATGAAGCTCTCTCCGATTCTGTTTTGTCATTCTAGAAGTTCAGAGCAGATAAGTTCATTCTTCACAGGCAATTTCTAGATAAGCTCAGGTAGAAAGTGACCTTCTGCAAAGGAATGGTGGCATACTGTCAGAGGAAAAATTTTAGAGGATATGTTCAGTGCAGAAGTCTGAAGAGCAAAGTAAAAAATACGTGAGCTGATATTTCCTCTGGGATTTTGCACAGAACAGCCAGGACTCATCAAGCATCAGGCTATCCAAAACATTGCATTTCTGTTTACTCTTCCATCTAAAGAAGGGCATTTCTGCTGAGTTTGTCTGAATTTTGAGAATCAGACAATATGAACCACAATTTTGGGAAGGTCTAAAGACATTAGATTGTGTGATGCTAGACAAGGAATATAAAAAGAAAAACTGCTGCAAACATGGACACAGCATCAGGATGTAGCAGAAGCCTCTGCAAGCGGAGAGACATTTTTCTGACAGAACAGTTATGGTGTAATCAAAGTTTCATTATAAATGAAACTGCAATTCCCACATCACACATATGAAACAATTGGTGACTCTAATTTTGCTTTGCTATAAACGGAGATTCGCTACAGCTGAGTTTGCTGTGAAGATAGGGTCAGGTAATTCAGTCATAATCTCACCTGAACGATGTGAAATTGCCTATATAAACATATTTTCTGATCAAAGCCTCTTTTGTCTTTTAACAACCACAAGCGTGTTCTTCTGGACAGCCAGCTTATCCCCCTTTTAACCTGAAAATATGCTGAGTACTTAAGAGAACTCCACTGCTGATCAGCCCAGCTCTTCAAAACACAAAAAGACTGGTTGACAGATCTTGAGATATACTCCAAAACCAGCCAGTGTAGCTACTGAGCTTGCCCTTTTACAGGGCTAGATAGTGATTTGTACTATGTGTGTGTGCCAGAGTGTTGCTTAGACTATGCCTTGGAGAAATACCACCTGGAAACACTCCTACACAGACAACTCATACTTTGGGTCTGACTGCAAGAGAAACCAGCAAAGCTACACGTTTGGGTGAGAAGTGATGGAGTCTGGGTGAATCTCGGCTCTGTCTCCCCTACTCTATAGCCACAGTGGCTGAACTACATGTGGGTTCTTGCAATTTTTAAATGATATGAGCCAATATTAATGAACTAATCCTCCACCTCCCCCCATAATAACCTGAAGGAGCAAATGAGTAATAGTGACTCATTTGGTATTTCTGATGCATCATGTTTCTTGGGAATATTTCTAAGCTGGTGTTGGTCCCACTAGAGTCTTTCTCCCAGCTTAGTGCCAAAAAGTCTTAAGTAAGTCCATATTAGGCGAACTACATGTTATTGACTTTGTACCTGTTGGGTATTTGTTTTGGGTATATCCGTGAGGCAAGTCAGAGTGAAACAAAAGAATCTTAGGTCCCAAAGTAAATTTATTTATTTACTTGACTGGATACATAGGGAAACTTCTGTACTAGTTTAATTACTTTCTAAATTAAACTGGGGAAAGTTAGCTACAGTACAGGGTACTATGGCGCATCTGTATAGATCAGACTGCAGGACAGACAGCTTTTCACTGCTAGCTTTTACATATGTTGAGCCTGCTTCTTATATGGGAATGCAGAGGCACTGGCCCAGAATTTCCCATGAAGATAACTTAAGAGGGAGACATCAAGAGGTACTCCCCTGAGGGTCAGCTGTAAAAGGAGAATGGGCAGCAAAATGTGAGCACGCTAATCACCGAGTTTCATAAGGGCAATACAGTTGATGCCTGATGGCTCCGTGATGTGAGTGAGCAAGGTGACTAGAGCAGATACAGCACCTGGGGAAAAGAGTAGACAATAACATTAGCTGATCTGCAGACAAAAAAACCCCAAAACAGTGAAAGCCAGTGGCAGCTCAAACCTAACTGCTCTAAAAATTAGTAGATTCTTTGGCCTAGGAGAACGGTTGCCAGAATTCGTTCCTCAACCTGCTAGTCAGAGCGAGCAGATTTCCGCAGCAGATTTCCGCAGCGTGAGTACTCCAGTGTACATGCTGAGCCTGCTGGGTAAAACGAACAGCATCTTGACATAGGACCTGTATATATACCTTCCCTTAAAACTAACCTTAGCAGCACTGGCAAATATCCTGAATAAGCATATATTCTGTCTATTTTTTTTCCCTAACAAAATACACACTTTAAAATAAATCTGTGGTAGAAAACTTAAACTATCAAATCCATGCAAAATGACTGTGCTCCACAGAGCTTACCTTTTTCAATGTCATCTAAAAACATTAATTCTTCCTCGATGCAGGTGTCAATGGTGGGACTGGAAATTGATTGTTCTGTGGGCAACTAGATATGAAGAAACAGGGCAGCTGTTATAACCCAATAAAACATTATTGATTTTGTTTGGCTCTATCCCAGCTTGGATCTTTGTCGATATCTGTCTGTTCTGGAACCGAGGGGTTTGCATAGATGGACCATACATTAAAAAAAATCCCTCTGGAAGTGTTATGACATGGGCCTATATCAGTGGCTAGCAGGAAAAGTAACTGGAAGTGATAAGACCTTTATTTCAATATTAATGCTTTTTCATTCATCATATGGAAATATGTATTATCAGGGTCCTAATTCCCCATGGGCTTCCTACTCTGCTTGTCAACCTATTAGTCTATTAGTCTGTGCTTACACATCTAGCAGCACTTTGATAGCAGCTAGGAAAATCTCCCTGATGCTGGAGCGTGTCACACGGACGTGGCATACAGCCGCGCGTGTGCCCCGGGCCGCGAACTGTGGATGAATGGGGGAGAGCTGCGGGGAGAGCTTCACTGAGACTTCATTCAGCGTCAGTGCTGACTCCGATGGGCTGTGCCAGAAAGGAGGTGCTGTGACTGAAGGGACATCTCGCTTTGTGAATGGATTCTAGGGAGTGAAAAAGAAGTCGTGGAAAATTACTTACTCGATAAGGTTTCCACAAAATTCAGGTTTTTTTCTTCTAATGCTTCTTTCCCCCTCCTCTTTAAAAACCTTACAGATCAACTGAAATACAGTTAGGAAATCTAATTAACTGCCTGTGGTAATAACCATGACCTTCCTCTGTCCTATTTTTTCTAGACCAGATTTTTCTGGGACACACGGAGTCCTGGCATAAACAAAGCATCTCTGTCACTTCTAGTGAAATTTTGCTTGCTTTAAAAACAGATCTCCCTCCTCTTTCTTCTGTCAATGTCAATTTTATTTTATTTCGTAGTTTCATATTTCATTTTCTTTTCATCCCTCCTCTAAGTAATACTCGAGGAAATGAGATGCCTGAAATAATCAAACAGCAAAAGTTAAGTATGTAAAATTAAAAATCGGTTACACACTTAGGTTCTTTAGCTAAACTGATTGATTCTGGTCATGGAAATTTTCACTGTTTGAATTCTACTCAGGTCAGCAGCAAGCAAAGCTCATTATTTTCTGGTGATTGTTTTGTGGCCTATAGGATAGAGATGGATGTTTTTTTCCTGTGGAATAGGTTTTATATCTCCAGTTCACTGTAGGCTATAAATGGGAACTATGTGCTACTGCACAGGAAGGGATTTCAGCTCACCAGTGGAATATGGAAAAATTGCTTCTAGGCCTGCATGGATTTCAGACTATCAAAACTTCAAATTGCTTCTGATATTGTGTATGAATAAAACCTGTTGCAAGCCGTTTGTAAGAATTTTTAACTGCTGGAGAGCTGTTGGATTTACTTTTCAATTCAGTCAGCACAGGCTGCCAAAGGGCAGAGCAGCTGGTCAGTTCAGGCAAGGGGAAGACCAGGAGTCCTGTGACGGAGCCCAGACGAGCATCCCACTCGGTGCCACATTGCTGGGTAGTGTTCTTTGTAAGGCTCTTCCTTATTCATCTCTCACAACTGAGGAAATCCCCCCCCTATTATTTTTCTTCTGCCTTCCTAAAATACTGTGGGTGTTATGTTGCCTCAGGAAAGTACCATACTTCCCTTAGGTTCCCATCATGTCTAATTTTTTCCCTAACTTTAACCAAGTTTGGCTATTGCTAATCATTGTCAGCACTGTGAAGAGCCCCAGAAATACAGAAGAACAGGAAATGGCTGATACATCAACAGTGGACACGTTGCTTCCAAAGGGCAATCCATGCTTTTCTTCATTTATAAGACCTTTATTTGTGTTAGTGGTTTATTGCTAGGTATTGTATTGGTAGACTTAATTTCTGGTATGTGAACGTGGTGATTGTATGTTGGGGCTATTAGTGCATCACTCACTTTCCCATTCCTATTAGTGACCCGGAGAGCAAGGAACAAGCACGGGTGAAGAGCTGGACAAAAACTTGGCTAATAAGGAGCACCCTGCAGTCCATGTGCTCGAGAGCAGGGAGTGACAGTGGAGCACAGAGGTAAACACAAATAGGAGCTGAGCAAAAAGTGCTGCATTTGAGTGGTATAAGGATAAAAAATACATGAGAGTTATCTTAAGAGGGGTGTCCAGACAATAGGTTTTCAAGATAGATGCTGGCAGCTACAGGAGCAACCAGTAGCTTAGGAAAGTGTGATGAACTAGCCTAAGGCAGAGGTGAGATGAAAGCACCAGGTAGACTCAGCTAGTCCTGTTCCTGGAGAAACTAGTTCCTTGTTCCTTGGCGTGCCACCAAGTCGACAAAAGCCTTTGGTGTTTCATGACAGTCACAATAAAGCACTGCTGAGCGATTGGCTTGCTTGGCTCAAATTTTTATTTTCCTACTCAGTTTTTAATGCCTTTTGATTGCAGTTAAATGCAGTGAACATAGAGTTTTATGCTTATTTCAGGTTTAATTATGAAGCCATGCTTTTGGCACCATAATGAAGCAGAATAGTTTTTCTTAGGAAAATCTTTCTGGCTTTAAATCTTTATCTGCTGGTGTAAAAACAGTTGTATGTGGCACCCCTTCTGCTCCTTTCTATGACTTTTACTCTCCTGTGCTAAATGTAAACTTTGCAGCCACTGAGTCGCACCTCTGATATCCTTGGTAAAAAAAGTTAGCACATAAAACCCTTTGAGACCACAGATCCAAAAGCATGACAGCTGAGAAGGATTCTTACCAAAATATCATTATATTGGAGAGGCCAAGAGGGCTCCAAATGATGTAGTGGTAGTGTCCCAGCACATTCCCCTCACAGGATAGCACCTGCCTCAAAAAACAACTTCTGCAGTATTTTAAAACTACCAGGCTGCTTTGAAAACAGTTGTTTCTCTGGTAGAAATATGCTTAGCTTAACTGCATACTTTGTCCAGCTAAAAATAGGCCAAAACCCAAATAGAAATAAATACCAAAAAGACCTGACAGGCATGCCTCCAATCAGGCTTTGGAGGCCAAGGCCCTGGCACCAGGACCGATGAAATATTTTCACAGAGGCAGTTGCCACCACCATCAGTACGCAGGATGCCAGGTTTAAAAGGCTAGAAGGAGAACAGCGTCTCAGCCAGCCATCTGGAAATCTTATGGAGGAGGTAGAGGCAACACAAATGCTTTGTGAAACAGAAGATAGTGCTGAGCCCTCAGGAGAAATAACAGAGGATGAGAGACAGATCAAAGCTGTGGCTGAATAGATCAAAGATCGCAAAAATAAACGTATGTGCACAGCAAGCAGCCTAGTTAGCCTGAATGAAAGCCATTTTTGAATAGTTTCCTTGCGTATCAGATCAGCCGACAAAGCACGTGGTGCTGAGAATAGCCACTGGTAAAAAATTAGACACTCACTGTTATCTACTTCTCTATCTATAAGCACCAGAATACAAACTTGACAGCTCTAAAGCACAGGAAAGGATTAATGAGAGATTTTTCCAATATGGCTAGTGTTCAGGGTGGTGCGGAGGGTGATAAGTTCAGAGCGGCCTGACTGAGACATGCTGAGAATTTCAGATTTTCTGCAAATCCCTCAACGTGCCTTTAGCTGGGCAGTTTTTGGAGTCTGGGCTGAACTGCTGCTTGGCAAAATCCATTAGCTTCAGATAGAGAGGCAGAGTGGAAAATTCCACACTTCCCTCTCTCCTTGGTCCAGTGCATATTTATTAGTTGTACAAAATGGAACAATTCTGACAAGATATTGGCTCTTCAGCCCAGTCCTTTAAAACTTGGAAACTCAGAGTTATGTCTTTTGTGTGACTTGGACCTTGAACTTGCATTTCCCTAAGTGAACACTCAACATTCTGACCTGTGATGGGGTTGTACATTTACCCTGCAGTTTTGACCAGGATTTTCTCCTGGACCTAAGAAGTATTCCTCTATAAAAGTGTTATTGAAACAGCTGCAACTGCTATCATTGAAAAAAGAAGGGGAAAAAGAGAGGAAAGGGAGAGGGAGAGGAAAAGAGAAAGGAGGGAAGGGGAAGAGGAAGGGAAAGTGGAAGGGGAAGGAAAAAGGAAAGGAAAGGATTTTTGATTGAATGACATAGCACTTACTAAAAAATTCTTTCCTCAAGAAATTCCAATTGGCTCTAATAAGAGTGTAGCCAAATTCAGGTGTTTACAGAGAATGAAGACTAGAGGTACAAAAAGGGGAAACACAGGCTTCATGCTAGTGAGTCTGTAAAAAGGCTACAGCCTACAAGCACCTTGACATGGAGTCTCAGCTAGAAGCACAGCTCAGAAGGACCAGGGGGGTTCTCCTAACTATAGCAGCAGGTGTTTCACCTGAGCATGAGGTAGTGCAGAAACCAGTGCTGACACAGGATGTAGAACTTAAGTGTTCTTATATTTCAAGAATCTTGAAAAAAGGACAGAAGGGACAAGAAAGAATAATAGAGCATATTCAAGGACTAGAGAAAATACATTCCACTAAAAAAGGTAAAAGGCTCAGTTTGTTAACCTTACCGAAGAGATGCTTGAGAAGTAAGTGATTTACAGTAGAACAGCTTTTTCAAAGGCGCTAGATTCTCTGTACTACAGGGCTGACTAGTCCCATAGAGAAAGGTTGTACAGCAAGTAATGGCTAGAACGGGAAGCCAGTTCAATCTTAGAAATAAGGTCCTTTTTTTAAACTGAGGTTTATTAATGTGGGATGTAGAATGAGAGGAAGTGAAAAAGTGATGAAGATCTTGCTGCAGAATTTACCTTAATTAAATGATATTTTATTTTTTTGCTAAACACATGTTATTAGATTCACTGGGATTGGTGAAAAATACCTAAATAGAATTTAAAAGACAGAAGGTTAGACAATTTGTCCTCTCAAGATCCTTTTCAGCCTGAATTTTCTGTAATTAGATAGTCCTTGAGTTTTGAGAGTTGTAGTACATCTATGTTTCTTCGGCAGAAAAAGGGCGAAAATATCTGAATAGATTTGTTTATATGTTCTTGCTTTCCATTTATCTGCATCATATATGGCAAATTTCCTATATGGGAACCATTGTTTTCCTTTAAGCTCGTTGAACTTCACAATGAAGCTCCAGTGCTTCTCTGTCTACAACATGCCCTGTCACATAACCCATCCATTGGTCATCGGATGGGTTTTTTTTCCCAAGTACCACATTCTAAATCACTGTGATGAGAACAACTTAAGAAAAAAACATTTTTTAACTGACCTGGGTCTCTTTTTTTTTTACACAAAAACTGTCCAAATATAAAATGTGAGCTATCCTGTCACTCTCCCAAGGGAAACATATTGCCTTTCAGCGCTTCTCTCCCTGAGCCTTCCTCCTATCCTTTGTACGCTTATTTGTGTTCTGCTGCTCTTCCTGTGCATCTCTCTCTCTATCTCTCTCTCTTTCTCTCTCTCTCCTTCTCTCTCTCTCTCTCTCTCTGCTGTTGCTGAACTGCAGCTCCCACCAGCATTTGCACAATCAAAACCAGCTCTCATCTCAAACAGCGGTGAATCACCTCACCTGAAGAAGAACAGCAAACTGAGCTCATTAGCCTGACTGCATATAAAGCATGAGGTACCGGTAGCACCCACCGTACGCAAGGATCTGCCTTTATGTGAGACTCGCTTAGCCTGAGATCTGCTGCCTGTGATTTGAAAGCTGTCACAAGGTTTTTTTAGGAGTGTGTGCATTTAGGGGATGTTTTTTAAGAAGCTAATAGCCTGCTGCAACTGAAAGCTGGAAAAGGCTGCCGCTCGCTGCTGCTGCTGCAGTAGCTGGTGCAGAATGAATGTGTAAAGGATAGCTGCCTGAGCCGAGCCGGTGAGCCTCCCGTCCTACTCTGTCTTCATTAACTGGAGGGATACAGAGGAAAACAGATGCATTAAGCAAGTGCCACACTGGATCTATCACTGTGTACTCTTCACTGTGGAAAATGGTCAACAAAGACATGAATGGATTTCCAGTCAAGAAGTGCTCAGCCTTTCAGTTTTTTAAAAAAAGGGTAAGGTTTTCCTTTAATTCTTTCTTTCCATTTTCTTTTTTTTTTTGTTTGCTTGTTAACGTGCCACAGTAGAGTAAGTCACTGAAGAAGGAGAGTGTTTTAACAACAATCTTCTCCGATAATGAGCCCCCTGAGCTGGCAGTTCTGGCGAACACCAAGGGCACCGGCATCTCAGAAGAGAAGGGGACCTGGGGAGGGGGACGGGGCAGAGGCACCAAACGGCATTACGTAAGCACTCTTTGCTGTGGAACGTGTATCTCAATCACAGCTGACCACAGGGCTTGACGCAATACGACCAGCTATTCAGATTGGGATAATACACTCCAAATCAGAGTGCGGGTTTGTTGCAGCTTGCCTCCCTCTCTCACTCCCTCCTCCACATCCACCTAGGGGTATGACTTCCTCCACACCTTTTCATTCACTTGCCAGAAGCGCAGCGCTACCCACCTCCATTCATCATCTCACAGAGAAAAAAAAAAAAAACCACACAGAACAAAGAGGCATTTGTGAGATCAGCAAAATATTTCACAGCTTGTAATTTGCCTGTAATCACAATTAACGCAGGAGAAAAGAGTGAGAGTAAGGTCCACCTGGATTTGGTTCTGTTTTATGTTCTTTAATTTAGACAGATGTGTCAGGGTTTGGAAAAAATTTGCTGTATGTTGTATTTGACTGCTGATTTCCAGAAGGAAGCATACATGAAACACTCTGCCTCAACACCTTAGCTGAGTCTGCTCTCTGACCGTTTTACAGTGACGATGCTGAACACACTCCATTTAACTTAATCAACAAAGTCATTTCCATGTGACAGCAGGACAGGTATTCTGAATACACCTGGGTATTCCTGGATACCAGAACAGAGAAGCAGAGCATCCTAAAGAGATTGGTAGCAGGGACTCCCCTATGGAAAGGATTTCCTGAATGATTAAAATGACAGCCCTCTCTTTAAACAGACAGGAGTAAGAGCAGATAAGCTGCTCCATTCACTCATTCATTCATTTATCCCATTCATTCTCTCTCTGTGTTACGCCAAGAATATGGTCACTCCATTTAACCCTTCAGGCAAAGAAAGTGAAGCTGACACCAAATGCAGATTTATAAGCCAGGGTCAACCCCTTCTGGCCAACAAAATGCCAAATTTAAGGGCAGACCTGGTAAAACACAAGCAGGGTCAATCAGAGGAAAAAAAATGTGGTCTTTGCTGACATTTGTTGTTGTTTCAGGGGTGGCTGGTGGAAGCTTCAGGTAGAGGTGGAAGCCCAGACACTACTCACACTCAGACTGTAAATACTGTCCTTGACCCAGGCAGCTTCTAATTTAAGTATATTACTTTTGGTACCTGTAATTTTGATACATAGCTCACCAGAAAGCTTTATCTGATTTTCAAAACTACTCAGAGGTTTAAAGACAAATTTGTTCTTAAAGAGGAAACAAAATGACTTGCAATTCCTGCATGAAGTTGTTTATTGGCAGTAGTTTTCTATCTCATTTAGTGCTAAGACAAGTTATCACAGGAAGGCTCCACATCACTTTGTTCTAGAAAATTGGGAAAGTTGTTTTTGTCAAAGCTACGCTGATGATCAGTGATTTTCTCTTTGGAAAAGGCTGTCAAATGTAATTATATTTGAATAAACTAGCATATCAGGACAGTCCTGTGCAGTGGTTCAGGAGACATAGTCATTTTTTAGTTTCTGGGGATTTTTCTGTTATCAGATATTGCATTTTTGCTATGGTGACGAAGATAAATGAAATCAGTGAAATCAATTTAGAGACACAAAGGTAGGAAATTCCCTCCGTATGCATTTTTGTCAATAGATAAATGTGTTCATTGACATTTCAGTTACCCTCATTATCTTCTTCCTAGAAAATCCTCTGTATCCAAATGTTAACCATATTGTTCCTACATCAGTGCTTGCGAAGTGTACAAGCAAGAAAAGCTACACATTCCAGATGTGCTACTAGCTTCCAGTAATGTATCTTGCATTTACTGGACTGGTGACATGCTGCATTTAACTGCTTTAAGAATCGGACAGGATTGTTAAATATAATCCGTTTGGTTCCCTGTCAACGCTCTGGACACTCTATCTGAACAACCACCAAAATCTTGCATCTAGAGAAGCACAGCTACGAGGTTTCTTGATTCAAATCTAGTGTGTGATATTGTTATTTATTTGACTATTTGCCTCACAACAACACCAGGGCACCATAACGAACACCAGCAACCAGCTGGACACATCCTGTATCAATAGTGAGAGGCAGATCTTGCACTGAGGAGCTTAATAGGTATGATTTCGGGGATGAGATATTGTTATCCTAATTTTCCTGACAGGTTACTGAAACCCAGAGAAGCAGATTCATTGTGTGTGTACAGAATAGGCTTCCCCCAAACCACTCACCATGTCTAGGATGAAGCAGGGGATGGAAACCCAGTCTCTCAACTTAAAATTCCCTGTGTTTGTCTCCTAAAAAGGCTCACATTTCTAGCACAAATGATTTCTAGTTTGATTCTAAAAATCCACATCAATCTGGATTAGAACACCCCAGTTTTCAGGGAATGTTATTTTTCCACTAGATTAGATTTGTTTGGAAGAAAGAACCAGCTTAATCTTCATTGTTTTTGTTTTCCATAGAGCCTTATGTTTTCCTTAAATTGCAATCATCTTTGTTGCTCTGGCCAAGAGTGCAGAAAGGACTGGCAGAGCTCTGTGGATTTAGGCTAGGCTGAAAGTGCATTCAAACATTGACTTGAATCTCAGAACCAGATTTTTTTTAAAGCCTGGTTTATTCTCTGATGACAAAGCACTGACTCTCTGGGATGCTGCCTGCTTTGTCAGATGATTCAGAGTATGGGCTAATCACGTCCGGAGGTCCGAGGTTAGGAAGGAAAGGCTGAAATTAAAAGGCAACACATCTGATTGATAGAAATAAAAGGAAAAATAGAAGCTATTGCTATGGAGATAACCTCTAGAAATCAGTGCTGAAGGTGTTGGAACAAGCAGGTAGGGACCCTATCCACTCAAAACCTACTCAGTGTGGAAGAAAAACAAATGGTTTACAATGCCTATCCTTTTTCAAAAAGCATAACAATGACTCACAACTAGGATCAGGATCATATTTTAATAATGAAATTTTTTTTAATAATGATGGCAGAGAAATCTAGAAGGTGAAGGAGAAAGAGGAGAAGATGGACGTTTATAGGAACAAGAAGAGAATCTGAAGTTACTTGAACAAAGCTAATTTATACAAGCTGTTGTTTGTGCAATCTTGGGTCATGGCATAAAATGATCATCTGGAAAAGCTAGGAGATTAGAAGACTTTATCATCTCATGGCACATAGCTGCCTTGACTAGAAGTGTTCTCGCTTTGCTCTGTCATCCCTTGCCCTGTTCACAGATGTTAGGTGCCAGTACAAATAGTACACTAGTTTGGTTTAGAGAAAAACAGCTGTGAAATTTCTCTTTTCATATACTAGCAGCACGTTGGCTTTTCCACGGCTCAGTGAACAGGTTTTGTTAATCAACACGAATCATGTCCCTCTGACACGAGGAGGTCACTGTTCTCACTCTTCAGAGCCACACAGTATTTCCAAGTGAACTGGACTTCATAAGATCTTCAAACACACTAAAACTGCAAAGATGCTTCTGCCAGGCAGCCAGCAGGCCTCCCAGGGCAGGGGAACCTTTCATTGGCACCTGCCGCCATCCCTGCCAGCTCACTTTGGGAAGTGGTTTGTAGTATTTGCACAGTTTTCTTCTGCCTTATAATGAGTTTTGGATAACATCTTGCAATATATAACCCCCCTCATCTTGAAATAACATACCATGTTGTATAACATGAAAATCAAAATGGTTAAAACTAGAGGAATGATAAATTAACTGTCTGTGCTACTTAAAAACTGGCTGATGATATGATAACCTCAGTGAACCTGGAAATTCATTATCCTCTTAGGTCTGGACCAAGAGCAAATGCAAATTTGTTCAGAATATGAAGAAGATAAATGACTGATAAATGGGCAAGGAAAGGAGCTATTTTTTCCAAAAAAGAAAAAAAAAAAAGAAGCAGAAAAAAAACGCCAGGGCATGCCTTTTAGAGGAAGTTTATTGTATGGATTCAGAATTTGCTAATCTGAAACCTGATAAGGGAAAGAATATGCATAATCCTTTTTCACTGAGAAAATTTACATTAATTAGCAATTTAGGTCAGGCTAAAATGAGCATGCAAAGGATGAAGACAAAACCCCTATCTTTGTTTCTATGCAGTTTTTCCAAATATGTAGTTTATAGAAACCGTACCCTTCTCCTTTGAAGGCAGGTATTTCAGGGCACTGTGCACCAGCAGCTTTCTCCATACAAGCTGAAAAGGCTAAACCATCATCATACATGAAGATGACAGCTCAGCCTTCATTAGAACTCAAGAGAGAGAGAAGCTGAGGGAAGCAGAACTCCCTTCATAACATTTTAGGATTGCAGTAATTTAGCAATACAGAAAGCCCCTGAAATCAGTATTTCCAGTTGACTTCATACAGATTATGTTCTTTCTAGCAGGTTGTGCTGATCACTTTTGCAGATCTAGAAGTTCATTCCACAACTGGAATTTTTTTTTTTTTAAGCTAACTGGGAGTTTACCTGGAAGAAAATAAATGAGAACTGAAGCTAACTGAACCTTAGGAAAATGCTAGCTTTATATGGGATGACTGCTGCTTTTCTTAGCTGCTTGAGCCTCTATCACAAAAGTACATAAGTTTTAAAGTTGATTTATGGAAACAGGGATTCTGACTGACTACAAGCTAGGCAGAGTTTTGCTGCCATACAGACTTCTTTGCCATCTCCCTTCTTCTGCATGGAGTGGTGCTGAGCAGCCACAGCTCTGCTTGGCATCAGTCGAAGCTATAAGCACTCAACTTCTGCCCAGACCAAACCGAGGCCATGGGGGTTGAATGTAACTAAGGAAAAGGTGGTCTGACAGCTCAGTCAGACCTCAGACATGCTAGGGACATGTGCTGAGCTTACCAATCATTTTCTTACCTCCTGCCTCTCAATCGCATTCCAAAAAAACCTTTTAATTGAACACAAGCAGTGAAATATGAGAGCTAATGAGAAACTGCATGAGTAAGGACTAAGTGCTGTTTTTACATAGAGAACTTTGCTTCCCTCTGTCTTCCAATTTAACCAAGATGTGTTTAAGGTTGGGATCATAGCTAATATTTTGCTTCTGAACTGGCATACAGAACAAGAGTCATGAGGCAAAACTGGTAAAGCTTGAACAAGAAAGACTGTTTGAGTGCCTTGTTTAAACCTCAAATGTGAGAGGATCTTTAAATCTTAAGTTTAAAAGCTTGGAAGGATGAATAAAAAAGGAAAAGAAACAAGAAAAGATGGGGGAAGAACTGCAAAATGAGAGCTAAGGAACAAAACAAAACAAAACAACCCCATAAAACAGGAGGGAGGAAAGACTTCTTATTCCTTTCTTCCTTCCTTACCCTCTTTCTTCCCTTTTGATAGAAATATGAGACTGGCAGCCACCTCCTAATATTTTAAGCCTAGTCTCTTGTTCTCATCACTAAACATGTCTCATAATCCCTTCCACAAATGTGGCAAGCTGCTGCTTGTAGCTGCCCAGGTCTTGTGGGAAATTTGCACCGCTTGAAAAGTTAGAAATCTTCCTCCCGTTTCTGGTCTAAATTTATACAGGAGCAGTCTATGCCCATTTGCTCTTGCACCAACATTAAGAAACAGCTTAAAAAGCTCTTCCCCTTCCCTCGTGTGTACAACCACTGATATATTTATAGAGAGCAGTCACTTATTCTCTCGGCTGTGTTTGGCTAGGCTAAATAAGCCAACTTCTTTCAGACTCTTTTAGGACAGGCTTCCCATTCCCTAGTCATCCTAGCAGACAAAGACAGCTCTCACATTTGCTGACCTGTAGATTTCTTTTGGGTTATCAAAGCATCCATATATTCCTCTTTCACTGCTATTTCTCACTGAGTCCTCTTCACACTTTTAAACCTCCATCCCATTCCAGTCCTTCCACTCTAGTCCCCCTTCTGCTGAGGATGACTCCTTTGTGTCACTGGCAAATTTTATAAGCACAAGCCTAGGCTTTGTATCAAACCCAGCTCTGAAGGAGTCCAGTAATAACCTTCCTCTTGTCAAGCCACTTTTAGCTAGTTCCTTTCTCTCATCATTTTTGTAATAGTACTCCTATTTTCCATTTTAACTAATTAATTCCCATGTGTTATCGCTGTCCTACTGAGTTACTGAAGCTCATATGGATTGGATTTTCTACATTTGCCTCATCAAAGGAAGACATCAGGCAAGCCTAGCATATTGGTAAATGCATGTTGCATGTTATCTCATTTTCTATTAAAGTCTTGGAGATTTGCTTTCACTTCAGATGTTGTAAGTTTTATTTCTGTACACATAGTCTCATAAGGCACTTTTCTTTTCCCCCCGTGACATACTTCACTCTCCTCCTGGAAAAAACAGAGCAAAGTATGGATTTTGAGATTTACTTTTTATCTTAGCTCAATCCTTTTGAGAAACAGACCTCTTTTTGCCTCCGTCTTTTTTTTTTTTTTTTCATTTTCAGAATCGGATTGGATTTTTCCAGACCCACTCAGAGCTACTACCACTTTTAGGTCTCATTATACACCAGTGCTAATGAAATAGCAACGGGGGGAAGGTTCCTTTCAGAGCCTGCTCTGGCTCATTCCTTTCAAGAGCAGATGAGATATTGCTTGAACCTGAATAAGTGCTTCAGTCTTGCTTCCTTGCGTGCCTTAGCAGTTGAGTATAGCTTCTGTTTGGGGAAGGGCCCGCCATGAGATCTCTAACTCTTCTGCCAATTGCATATTAACACTATTTTAAAGGCCACAGAGCCTAGAATTAAATCCTACCCCAAATGCAATGATGTCATTGCTATTATAACTCAGCTCAGCAGCCTCGGTATCGTTTAAGCTCAGCCATATGTCCAAACATCCAGATGATTGTCTGAAAAATGTTACGCATGATGTAAAAACTGCAAGCAAGGAGAGCAACCCAAGGGATCTGAACACCCTCAGCTGTGTAGGAAGAGGTGATGCACACAGAGATGCAGAGAGGGCATTAATTAAATTAAATATTGACAAATTAAATATTGACAGTAGGGAAACAATGAATTACTCCGAGAGCAATAAATTATAATGTTTATTGAAGACACTGCACCAACAGGTTTCCAAATCAGTTTACAAGCAATTAACCAAATTTCAAAGTACCCTGATAAGGTAGAAATATCACTCCCATTTCACAGGTGGGATACAGAAATTAGGTGATTCTAGGTCAGTAACAGAAGTCATTCCTGTTTCCTGTCCCTTACTGTAGCTTTCCCTCTTAAAAGAAAATAAAGTATTTCCTTTTCCTGAAATAGCAGCAGCAAGCGTCTGCTTTGGTGGAAGATTCAGGAGTTTTAAGCTGATAAATAACAGCAAGTACCAAAAAGAATTTTTTTGTCAAATGGTAAGAAGCAAGGCCCTGGCACTGGGAACCAATCTCGTTCATGTGGCAGTGGCAACAGAAGGAGTTAGATTCTGAGTTAAGCTGGAAAAGCTATTACTTCCAGCCCACTCAACTCATTAAGAAATTGCTGAAGAAAAGAAGCGTGACAAACAGAGATCCTGCCTGCCCTACAAGTTCCAGAGTGCCACGGGGCATGTTTGTGTTAGAAGTGTCTTCCAGCCCAGCCAAAGCCTGTTCCCTTACTGCGATGCATACACCAGGAAACGGCTGATGAAGTGACAGCCTGAGACTGGAGCCTGCTGAGCTCCCTAACCCTGTGCTTGCTTCACAGCCCTCGTGCCTTCCACAGGAAACCCCCTAATTTCTGTTCGACCAAGCTTCTGCCTAACATCAGAAGCACAAATGGCAAGTGGTGTCCAGGGGCAGGGGCTACCTCTTTCTGTTGTAGATACGGACAGACAGTAGTAAGAGATCTGTAACATGGCACAGAGGGTTGCTGCTTCTCCACTGAGGCTCAAAACCAGGCCATGTACCATCACCAAAGGTAACACATTTTAATTCCCAGCTGCAGTGAGTCAGGAGAGGTGCATGCAGGTCGATACTGCAGCTTCGCAGACAAGGGGCAATTTACTCAGATGCCAATAACCTATTTTCTTGTGCTTTTCTGGGCCATATATACTTCTACAAAGCACGCATTGGCAGTTGAGTCTTCCTAGGTAAAGAACAGAGGACTAACGTGATGACTGAAAGTATCTGCTAGTTAGGTAGTACACATTACGGAGGCACATTATGGAAATGCTCTGCTCTCGCCCCACCGCAGCAATGCGCTTCCAGCTTCAGCTATGCTGGTCTGCGACTGATCTGTTACTACACAGCCTGTACCAGCCAGGTTCGAATCTCAGTTGAGGCTTTGTGAACACAGATAATAGTGAAAATCATTGGCTATACTGTTGCTATCCATCAGAATGATTTTTTAGATGACTGACTGACTGAGAGTTCATTTTTGATGACTATAAGTGGAAAAGATATCTTTTATGTTACTTCCTGCTCTGTTTTTACTAGATATTTGCCAGATTCTCTTGCTTCATTCAGTTAGTACTATGTATGCTTTCTACCATGTCAGTTAAAGGTCTTCAGGACTGTAGCAGAAGAAAGTAAAAAAGGTTACTAAGCCAAATGCTTGACCTGAAGGTCAGCAATAACATTTGGAGATGTATTGCAAAAAGCTCTTCCAAAGATGCAGCACTAATTGCCTTGAAATCCTGCTTTCCATTCTAAGTAACTACCAATTAGTGAAAAAATGCATAGCTCTTTCAGTATCTTTTTTCTGTACTAAAAGATCCCTGCATATGTCCAATGAAAGAATGTTAAACTTTAGCGCACTTAATTGTAAGTAGGTTGGAACTTGATTAAAGATAATTTATTTCTGGTTTTAAAATAAATGTCATTTTGAAACACATTATCACTGTCGGACAAACTCTGATTCTCGCGAACCTGTGGGTCCATTTTTCCTAAAAAGTCACCTTAAAACAGAGCATGAGCAGTGCCCCTTATAAGAACAGATATAGCAAGCTGTGCTTTTTTGGTTGAAGTGCTGAACTAAACCTCTATGCTATGGGAACAAAATCAATGTGGGAATCCTCTACGTAAAGCCTTTCTGAATAACTGCTAGGCTAGGATGCAAAGAATAGCAATAAGAAAAGGCATCTAAAGAGCAGATAATGGAAAGTAATGTTGGAGGAGGACAGCCTGTGATACAAAAAAACCTATAATAAAGTTAACGTCTGTGCTGCTGCTGAAGATATGTAGCTGGGAGAAAGGCCAGTATTAAGAACTTACAACCTGCAGCTAATGATTACAAACTGTGATTCATTTGCTGTTTGAACTCTTGTAAAATTGTCTTCTATTGTTGCCCTGTAAGAATCCTTGAAATTGAAGGTTATGTAGATTATTTTCATAATAAAAGTTATTATAGTTACAATAATTCAGAGCACAGAGCTCAAAATGTCGTCTCTAACCCTCAAATAAAGTGATATCTCCGTGATCTACAAGGATATATGTATGTTCATTGAAAACAGGCCTGATCTCTTACTGGAGGAAGGTCACTGAAATCAACAGAAATGTATCCGACTCTCAGGATCTTTATCTTCTGAGCAGGTCCTCAGGTATATCACTCTTATACTATGGTCAAAATGAAACTCTGAACAGTTTTTCAAATTTTATTTTTAACTCATTCTCCTTAATGCTGTTGCATGTTACACTAACCTCGCTGGCTGTCCATGTAACCAGGATTTTGTCCCATTGTATGGCACCTGGGAAAGGAGTAATGCAGACGTATTTTCTCTGCCTAAAATATATAGATATAATTATTCTGGTCTGTACTGGCTTTAGTGAGTGAGCTCAGCAATGACACAGAAGTAATCATCCCAAAATGCCAACTATTTATGAGCAATCAAATGGAGCAGGGGAAGCAGTAGGCATTAGCTAATCCTTATGCCATAAGTACCTTCAGAGAACTGGTCAGGTATTTTAGCTCACGTTCAACTCCAGTGCACAAAACCAAAGCATTCTTTAGCGCAGTAGTGTGGTCTTTTCTTCTTATGACAATAAACTGGAGCTGTGATAAAAAGTCTTCGGTGCCCCCCAGTTCAGTTTGGATACTGGCTATGCGTCATCATTTCCTCTGCTTCATGGGCACCCTGTCCCTTTATATAGTGATAGCACTGACTTCAGCCTGATTTCTTGCTGGGCTACGAACTCAGTAGACAATGCTAATTAACAACCAAGCCTTTTATTTAGAACTACTGGTCAGGGCTGATTTTGACTTCTCAGAAAACACCTGAACACAAATGCTGTTCTATGCCGAGCAGCGCTGTGGATTTTCCTTCTAAAGATGTATCCTTCAGCCAGAGGTGTTTTCTGATCACCTGAATCACAGGCTCTGAGGCTGGAGTAACCGTGCTCCCTTGAGCATTGAATAAGGCCCAATGGGCATGTGGTTAGGTCAGCACTGTCTGTACTGCTTTAAAGGCTTTGTAGTTTCATGGAATTTCCAGAGAACTGAGCAGTGTCAATATTTTCATTGCCTTTCTAAAAACAGGACTTTTGATCCATCCATAGCTTACCTTTCCACAGTCACTTCTCTGTCAAGTTCATTGTTTCTATTCTGGTTCATCATTCCTGGTTCCGCCTTAATTAGACAGCCGGGGTCCTCAAGAAAAGGGATTTTGCAGAACTTATCTTTGTGTGATGGGGCAAAAA